>NC_065534.1:40107281-40411223 GCF_932294415.1 Quercus robur | reverse complement strand
GAGAAATCCCTAAAAGGTCATAAGCTAAGTTAGCAAAGTCCTCGCCAGTGGTGGGAAGGATAAGAGTGCTAACTTCGGGTTTGCCTATGATTGCACTAAATTCTTCAAGAGTGGGGCATATCTCCACACCGTTGAAGTGAAAAACATGCTGAGTAGGAATCCAAAAGTTGGCAGTAGCACGAAGGAGAGGTTCATCTATCTTGATTTAGTGATATTGAAAGATGTAAGAGAGACCAAAAGATGAGAGCCTCTTTGAAACTAGGGCCAAGCTTTTTGATCCATGCCGAGACTTCTATAGGAGAAAATTTTGCCATTGGAAAGCTTTAAAGAGTGTTTTCTGAGCTTAAAATATGTTTGGTAAGGGTTTAGAGGCCCCCAATGGCTATTTTATACTTGAATAGGATGGCTAGGAATGCAGAGTCAAAGCTGCGTATGCATGGTTAGTACTTGCGTACACAAGCGCGCGTTCGCATACGTATAAAGGGAGGCAAAGCTGGGTTCCTTTTCCTACTTGGAGTGTGATTCCTCCACCAAGACCCCCATGATTCCTACAGCCTAAAGGACTACTCAAGGCACACTCAAGCTCATATTTTCAAGCATCAAAGATCAAGAGAAGCAAAATAGCATTGAATTGTACAATTATCCCTATGAGTTGTAAATTAAGTACATGTTCTAAATAAAAGCATAAATGTAAAAGATGTTCTCAAATACAACCCAATGTCTCAAATAAAAACTAAATTGCAGAAATACATGCTAATAAAAAAATTTTTAAAAAGAAGAAGAAAAGAAGTAAAAACGAAAAAGAAATATGTTATGTGTCTGTCTGCAAGATCATTGGAAATGCCTCTTCCTTGGCTGGTAGCTAGGAGTTGCCTCTAAATCACCACCATCATCACCATCACCATCACCATCATCATCATCATCATCACCCGAGTAGGTAAACCCTCCAGGACCATAGATCAACCAGGAGTACTTGGTCATATCCAACTTAAGGTTCCTTGCGAGCCAAACCAACTCCTCATGCTTAGGGATGGCAATTTTTGCCCGACCTTAATGGGCCGGGTTTTACCCGATTTGATTAGGAATAGGGTCGGGTATGGGTTTAAAAAAAAAACCTGAAGCAGGTCTGGGTCGGGTCTGGGTTTTATCAAAAAAACCCAAGACTCGACCCGAGACCTAGCCCGAAACCCGGCCTGTTTAAAAACCCGGTACCCTAAATTAAAAAAATACCCTATATATATATATATACCTATAATCTAACCCTAATCCGGTAATCCCTCATTTCTTTAGCCTCCCTCGCCTCCCTCAGCTCAGTCCGACACTCCCTCTCCCTCAGCTCACTCCGACACTCCCTCACTCTCTCACTCCGACACTCCCTCATTTTAGCTCAGTCACGCCTCCCTCGCCTTCTCACTCTCATGGTCTTGCTCTTCCTCAGGACCAATTGAAGTTCCGGCAAGCAAAACCGAAGGTACCAAATTGCCATTTGTAATCATGAACTTTGAGATGTGTGTGAAAATTGGGTAGTTTTTATGTTTGAATTGGTTTCAGTTTTTCTGTTTTGGTTTTCCTCTACCCAAAATTGGGTAGTTTTTATTATGTGATATGATGAGATGTGTGTGAAAATTTGGATGATTGATGATGGGGTATGATGCTTTGTTTTGTGTGTGTGTTCTAAGTGTATTTGTTGATATTTATGTTTGAATTGGGTAATTGCCATTTGTTTGTGTTGTGCCACCTTTTACTAAAATTGTTCAAGGATTCATTATTCATGTTTTTGCTTCTTTGGATGTCATGATATGTGTGTTTATTGTTAGTTTAGTTCTCTTTCAACTTATTTTGTTGCTTTTTGCAAAAGTCATATTTGAAAAAGGTGTACCCAGAAAAATGTTAGTTTTTAAAAAGATTAATCTTTGGCTAAGTAAGTGCTAGCTTGGTACAATTTTTTTTTTTTAGTGCCCTTTTGAAAAATTGGTGTTTGAAATAGTTGTATCTACTATTGCTCCATTCCAATTATTTTTATATGATCTTCCTCTGCTATTGAGCCATATTTTGTGTATATATTACTCGTGTTGATAAGGAAGGTGTAGCAATTGTAAGTACTCTTAATTTTATCATTTTGATTTTGTGTTTAGCTTGCCACAAAAAGGATTTGGCAAGCTCACTCTGTTGTCTGATTTGATGATAAAGAGGCAAAATGTATGATCTATCATTGCGATTTTTGGATTTGATAAAGAGGCAAAATGTCCGGTTTTTGTTTTAAAATTTTGGATTTTTTTTTCAGTGTTTCATTAAAATTTGTTTGGAGGTTTTGATTGTGTGGTGGTTCATTGAATTTGTTGTGATGATAATAATGTTTATTTGGGTTTTGGGTGGGTGAGGGTTTGGTTTATGGGTTAAGGTGTTTGTGGTGTTATTGGGTCTGTTTTGGTAATTAGGATTGGATTTGATGATAAGTAATACATTGGGGATGTTGAAATCAGCGAAACTAAGTGTGAAATATGGTAGTCAATTTTTGTACACATATCTTTCACCTGATTCAAGTCTCAAAGCATTATGTTCCCCTGTTTTTTCCCTCATTTCTGCATAGTTTTTTTAATGGAAGAAATTGTTTGTTTTTTTGTGTTTGTTGGGATGCAGATCCTAAAATGGAGATGGAAGACACAAACACAGACACAAACAAATCTGGTTCTTCCTCGCCAAGTGGCTCTCCCTTGAGAACCGGACGTTGTCCCTTGCCAACTATGCGGTCTCCTTCGCCATTTTCACTATCACCCTCACCATTGTTGCCTGGCAGCTCATCCTCAGGATCACCATTAAACAACGAGTAAGTGTTTGAATTTGTAGTTAATCATGTTTAATTACGATTGCGTTGATAGAATTTGTGAATCTGTGTAATTATGAATTTGTGCCTATTAATCAATGAGTATGTGTAATAATAAATTTGTGATAATTTGTTTTGATTCTAACTCCCAAACT
The DNA here is from genome assembly GCF_932294415.1 of Quercus robur. Lineage (NCBI taxonomy): Eukaryota > Viridiplantae > Streptophyta > Magnoliopsida > Fagales > Fagaceae > Quercus > Quercus robur. Next base: position 40,408,244 of record NC_065534.1, on the reverse strand, counting down.
TCTGAACCAATTAGGAATCTGAAATCCCTGACGGTGGACTTAGTGGGAGAAGACTTAGAGGTAGAGGAACAAGAAGGGACAGAGGGAGAGAAAGAGCCTACAAATGAGGACTTGGATACAAGTAAAAAAAGAAAGACTACCTCAGATGTTTGGTCTCATTTTACAAGGAAGAAAGTTGATGGAAAAGTTAAAGCCCAATGCCATCATTGTAACAAACTTTACTTGGGTGAGTTTAGCCAAGGTACAACTCATTTGCGTAATCATTTATCAAGATGTCCACGGATAAAGTTTAAAGATATAAGGGATATGCGACAACAAGTCTTAATTAAACAACAAAATAAGGTGGATGGAACTATGAGTTTAAATACTTACCAATTTGATCAAGTTAGAGTGAGAAATAAGCTTGCTCGTATGGTCATCCTACATGAATATCCCCTTTCAATGGTTGACCATATATTGGGTTTAAAGAATTTGCGGCTAATCTTCAACCTGTGTTTAAACTTGTCACAAGAAATACTTTGAAGAGTGACATTCTTAAAATCTATGATAATGAGAGGGAGAAAGCCTTGAAGATGACAGACAAGAATGGAAGTAGGATGGCAATTAAAATTGATATGTGGACTTCAAGTAACAAAAAGAGAGGGTTTATGGTAATTACCGCTAATTTTATTGATCATACTTGGACGTTGCAAAGCTGGGTTTTAAGGTAATTATTTTATCTATAAATTGAATGTTAAAGACTTTACATTTAGAATGTTTATTGAGTTATGTTATAATTATTCATATTATTTTTCTAGGTTTGTTTATGTTCCTTCTCCACACACGAAAGATGTCTTTGTTGAAGTCCTTGTTGATTGTTTTTTAGAGTGGAACATTAATAGGAAGTTGTCCACAATAACTGTTGATAATTGTAGTACTAATGATGCCATGATAAGACTTCTCTTGAATAAGCTTGATACTAGATCTCTTATGTTGGGTGGGTCTATGTTGCATATGAGGTGTGCTGCACATATTTTGAATTTTATTGTTCAAGATGGGTTGTCTTTTATTGGTGATGGTATTGAAAGGATTCGTGATAGTGTGATTTATTGGACTGGATCACCAAAAAGGAGGCAGGAATTTGAAGAAAATGCACGTCAATTGCGTGTTCAATGCACCAAAGAGTTAGTCTTGGATTGTAAAACTCGTTGGAATTCAACTTACTTAATGCTTTCTACTATATTGATTTATAAAGATGTTTTCTCATGTTTGGCTAAATGTGAAACATCTTATACTTGTTTACCATATGATTATGATTGGGAGTTAGCCAAAGATATTTGTGGGAGGTTGGAGTTGTTTCATAGTGCGACTGAGTTTTTCTCTGGCCATAAGTACCCCACAACTAATATGTATTTTACTTTGGTGTATGAGTTGAAAATTGCATTGAATGAATGGAGTTTGTCTTCAAATGAGATGATAAGTACGATAGCAGAAAGCATGCTTGCTAAATTTAATTCTTATTGGGCTAATGTTAGTGTTGTTATGCCTATTGCTGCTATCTTAGATCCAAGATATAAGATGAAGTTATTAGAGTTTTATTATCCTAACATTCATGGTGATAATTCTGATTTGGAGATTGAAAAAATTAAGAATCTTTGTTATGATTTGCTTGATGAGTACGGAGATATAGATGAGTTCCCTGTAGATAATAAAGGAAGTTCTCATATTCCTGCAAGTACTTTAAGCCCTGTGGCACAAATGAGTTTAGGTTGAGTGGGGCAATTTCATCTTTTGATTTGTTTGTGAACAATAGTTCAAGTAGTTCAAAGAAACATGGGAGTGCTAGAATGGAATTTGATCATTTCATTGATGGGGGAATGTTGAAGAGGAGTGAAGATTTTGATATTTTGGGATGGTGGAAAAGTAATGGTCTCAAGTATCCTACTTTATAAAGGATTGCAAGAGATATTTTAGCCATTCCTGTCACAACTGTTGCTTCAGAATCTGCCTTTAGCACTAGTGGGAGACTTTTAAGTCCACACCGTAGTAGGCTACATCCCAAGACTATAGAGGCAATGATGTGCGCTCAGAATTGGTTATGGAGTGAAATCAACGGTTAGCAATTGTCTAATTTTTATTTATAAAATCAAAATCGTATTTTTATATTTGCTAGTTACAATTTGATGAAGTTTATTCCATTTTTTAATTCATTGTTGTTGTAGGTTCTTCAACTATGTCTGGAGATTGTACACTTCAATCAATTCTTGATGATGGGGAGCCTAATGAAGAGGATGGGAGTTGTGTTACAATTGTGGATGATTAGACATTTTGTATTAATTTAGTAGCTTTTTTAATTTCTTAGACTTGTTGGATTAATTTGTTGGTTTGTAATTATTCTAAGCCTTTTTAGCCTTTTGTAATTTCTTAGCCTTTTAAATTTGATGGTTTGTGGAGGATAAGACATTTTGTAATTTCTTAGCCTTTTTAATTTCTTAGACTTGTGGGATTTGTTTTGTAACTTTTTAATTTCTTGAACTTGTTGGACTTGTGATACTTAGTTTTTGGACTTATTGGATTTATTTTATTTTTATGTTTAGCTGGTGATTTTAGTTATGATTTATTGATTTATAGATGTATAATAAACAGGTGATTTATTGATTTATGATTAACCTATGATTTGGATTGATTTGGCTGCTATATAACATGGCCCAAATGCCAAAAATCTTAATACAAAAAAATCTTAATGGGCTTAAAAAAAAAAAAATTTGGTTGGGCCAAATTTGGGCCCAAGCGGCTAAACGGGGCCCGGCGGGGCAGGTCTAGGCCTGGAAAAAAACCCAATTAATACTCGGGCTGGGTTCGGGTTGCGGGTCTTAGCCCGCGGGTCGGTTCCGGGTATGCAAAAACCCGGCCCGTTGCCATTCCTATTCATGCTCTTGAATTGTGAGTTGAGTTTTGAAAAAAGGAATTAATAGAACTAGTATTGGGATGCAAGAATGGAAAAGGAAGGAGAAAGAGGGTCACCACTCGTGTCCCCTCAAGAAAAGGGTAGCCCATGACATTCGTGTTATGGCTTACTGCACGCTCACAAGCAAAACCATCAAGACCATAGACATAGAATGACCACGATAAGTGAGGAGGGTCAATGGGAGCACTAGCTGCAAGGCCAGCCTGACATGAGTATCTTATATGAACATCATTATGCGAAGCTATGCAAAGGAAAAAAGGAAATGAATGAGAAGGGAGAACACATACTGCAGGAGTGAAGGAAGGCATGAGGCGAGTATCATTGAACTCCTCATAGTCCAAGTCATCTAAAACCCACTAGGTATAGGGAATGCCACTCCTTCACAACTGATACTCTACATCTGTCATGGAAAACGGGGCAAACATAAACACTGGAGGGTCCATCAAAATTTGTGGGGCATCCCCACCCACTAAATGGAGGCGTACCCTCTCCACCAAGTAGAGCACCCTCAAGCCAGCACCCTTAAAGGGCTAAGTAATCCCTGAAATGACAATGGTTGTTGCCTCCAAGTTTGGATCAGCAACAGGAAAGGCATCCGCCCAGGGACTTCAAATGACCTGTAACGGCATATAGGGTTAGAGAAGGAAAACCCTAAAAGACATGTAGGAGAAATAACAAGAGACATTAAATTCCTAACTCACCTCATTAGAAGATAGCCCCTCAAAATAAGCCCTAACTAATAAAGAAGCGCTTCAGATCTACATCCGGACCACGAGCAATGAGACCATATTGAACGACCCAACGCTAGAAAGGAAAGAATGAGATATAGTTTGCAAGATGATAGTTTGCAGGATGAATGGATACAGGTTGCAAGATGAATGGTACAGTTTACAAGATGACAGTTTGCAAGTTGAATGGGTACAGTTCGTAAGATGACAATTTGCAAGATGAATGAGTACAGTTTGCAAGATGATTGTTTGCAAGATGAAGACATAGATACAGTTTGCAAGAGCATGATGTGCGGTTTCCTTTAAACCTAAATAACATGTGGGTGAAAATAATTGCCAAAATGGGAAGAGTATGTCCCAGAGTCCAAGGCCTCAAGGCCTCACAAGCTGGCACAGAGTCCCCCAACTGAGCATGTCCAAGGAAGAGTACAAGTAGGCAAGACACACCTGTCCCTAGTTGGCCTCTTGAACCTCCCCAAAGTCCCAGAAAAGTGCTAGCCACCTTAAAGATGCCATCTGCCCTCCTTTGGTGAAGAGATATGTCCCTAGAAGGTACAGCAAGAAGGCCCTAGCCATCTTGGCCCAGTCGTCAGCCGTCACCTCTAGGAAAGGCTTGTAATCTACCTTGATGTTGAAATAGCAGATTGTCTTAATAGTGTACCTCCTTCCAAGTAAGTCTATGCCTAGCTGAGTGCCTGACTCACCCTCCAAGTTTATGAGAGCCCCATTGCACCTAAGGCTGGTCATGTGCTGGAAGTCATGGGGAGTCATCGTCATTTCCCTATCAGCAATGTGGATGGTGTGGGTAGTGTCCCACCACCTCTTAGCCAAAGTCTGCACCAGAATGGCACTGGCAAACGTCTTCAGTAGTAAATGGATAATCAGCTCGAAGCCTGTTGCATGAATGTGGGCCCTTGTTTCTGTAGTTAGGACCCTATACCATGCTACCACACTTACCTAAAAAGGGGGTCATAATCTATAAAAGAATGAAAAGAGGGTGTTAGATTTACATTTGGATAAGAAATAGATGACATAGGAGTTAAAATAAGGTTCTTGACTGGTGACATGCGCACGGATACCTATGTTTACATACGTACGCACTAGGTATGCTTACACAGGTTGGAAACCGCGTACGTGTGAACTCAAGAGCAGATAAGTGTACACATGAATAGGTCCGCGTACGTATAAAGGCTGGCAGCACACACATGAATGAAAGCTGTGTATGCAAGCTCGAGTCCATATATGCATGAACACAGATAGTGGGTTGTTTAACATTTTCAAGCATACTTCTATTAAAACTCATCCTAAACATGTTCCTACCCCTCCTAAGGTATCAGGTTTTCATCTAAACCCATCCCACAGCAAAATCCAAGCATTTACATGTCCAAAAATGGATTAAAATGGAAGATCAAACAAAAACTCGAAAATGAGAAAAGTTTGAAAAACTTACTGATTCGGTCCTCGTGCCCTCTGAAAGATGATCATGTGGCCTGTATGTAAATGGAGGGGACTCATTCAGCCTCACTGCTCCATTCTAATGTGTGAGGTTGAAGGCTTCGCTAGAGAGCATGTAGGAGGTTTTCGGGGACTTTGGTGTCATGGAGAAAATGAGAGAGCTTGAAAAGGGAGAGAGTTTCAGATGAGAAGATTTGAGACAGAAGAATCAGATTGTAAGCGGAAGTGAAAGAGAAGTAAGGAGTTTTGTAGAGAGAAAAGTTGGAAGTTAGAGAGTTGGAGAGAATGTGAAGAGACAAAGGAGATGAAGAGAATGAAAAAGACGAGAAATGGTTGGTAACCATTGAGAAAAATGAAGCGGGAATATATCTAGTGGCTAAACTACATGTAGTTTAAACCCCCACTAAACTACGTGTAGTTTAGTAAAACAAAAAAAATCTTCAAGTATCCCCTATGGATTCCTGGAAGGTAGGAAGTGAAAAAGAAAATTCAAGAATGTACCAAAATGACAGAAATGCCCTCAGTTGGGTAAAGGGCACAAAGACCCTTAAAACACCCCCAATGAATGGAAAGCATCAAAAGCACCCTTTAGTGAATCAGAAGTTAACAAGGAAACTCTCCCATGAGTTTAGATCATCAACTAAATCTCCAATAAAGTACAGTATCAGGGAAGGACTCCCTTGCGGGTTCAAGGCATAAAGGCAACCTCTCGTGAGTTGTGAAGAAAATTCCCCATGGAGCTGATAAGACCCCCTTGTGGGTTGAATCAATACAAGTTCCCCAGTGAGCCATGATGAAAAAGAAGAATTTTCCCCAGTGGACCACAAATTACTAGAGACTTCCTTATAGGTCACAATCACCAATACACTTCTTAGCAAGTAACCATCCCTCGTAAACTACATACTAAGAAGACTCCCCCGTGAGTCACCAAAACTTCTTAGTAGATAATACTCCCCAGTGAGTCATTCATCATTCCCAATAGATTCTTCACCCGAGACTCCCTCGTGGGTCGAAACACCAAGGTCACTTGTGCACATATCCTATGGGAATTGAATATGCAGGCACAAGCCACACACCAGTCAAGCAAGTCAAAATACAAAATTTGTGCACATATCATCCGGGAATTGAATATGCAGGAACATCATGCAGAACTTGTGCACATATGCTGAATGAATTGAATATGCAGGCACAATAGAAGAGGTAGAGATAAAGACAGAGACCAAGGTCACCCCGAGGCAAGAGCCTCACCAGAAAAGGTAAAGATAGAGATAGAGAAGACAGGTATTATCCAGAGGCAAAAGTCACTCGAAAAAGTTTTAGGTAAGAGCTCCAAATGGACACCATAGATATATATCCTTTTAAGCTCATAAGAGCACCTTGTTTGTTTGGTTGATGGTTGCGGCCGTTGGCCTTTTTTTTTTTTTTTTTAAGTGACTTAGTATAGTGAGTCACTCACCTTTTGCTTACAATTGGCAAAACAGGTTCCGGGATAGTGAACCTGTTGTTGCTTATTTCTTGAGCAACAAGGGTTGGAATTCAAACATATGAATCCCACGCGACTCTGCGGAGTTGTACCTTGCCAATGTATGTGTGTTGTGTGCTATGTACGTAGGTTAGGCTGAAGCCGTACATCAAAACAAAATGTTTTGTATATTATGAGGGGCATCTGTAGACACTGCATTTTGGACCTCTTACGACTTGGGCCCCTATTCTCCAATGATGTTGAAATTCTAAGGCCCAATGTTGGTTTAGTGCCCAATCAAATTACAAATTGACTTAAGAGGTGTTAAAATGGAAAAATATAGTTTTTATGAGCAAATAAATCTATTTTTGGAAAATAAAAGTCAAAAGAAACCCTTGGCTTGCGTACGCAGGTTTGATGTATGCGTATGCAGGCACGGACCTACGCATGCAGCTAGGGTTTCAAAAGCATATGAAAGACAAGTTTTCTCCATTAAAGAATGAGGTTTAGAATGAATCCCACATTGCCTGGAAGCTGTTCCAAACCCCCATTTTTCAACTATTTAAAGCCTTACATGGTATATTTCAAAAACACACAGAAAATCCTAAGGAAAAACCTAAGATTTACTAGAAATAGTGAATCAAAGAAGGAGTTTTTTACAAAACATCCTGAAATCAGTTTTATTTGATTGGGACCTTTCCTGGACTTGATCTTTCGAGTTTATGATTACTAATCACTTTTGTATTTGATTGTGAATAGATTAATTGAGGGGAACGGTCAAAATTAAGCTTGAAAAGCTTCTTGTTTAAGGTATTGAGTTCTAAACCTTTTGTTTCCATTTCTTCATTTTGATTATGTTTTAATCTATTTTCTTGCTTTATGTATTTGTTAATATGTTTGTTTAGTGCAAGTTTTGTTTTTCCTTGTGTTTAAAAGCATGCTAGGTTGTTAGATTTTAGTTTAGTTCATTTTCAGTGTTTTCTGTTCTAGGTTATAGTTTCTCAGCAAGTCTGCATACACATGCTTTTTGCATGCGCACACAGGCCTGAAGTATGCGTATGCATACAACTAGCTTGCGTACGCAGGCCTATGTATGTGCACACATACTTGTGCCCAAAAACCCTAATTTAGGTTTTTTGCTTTTGTTTCTTTGTTTCTTTCACATCATATGCCTCTATTTGGTTCCTTTTTATGCTTTCTAAGTCTCTGTTCCTTTGTGTAGTTGTTTGTTTGTCTTTAACATGCTAGATTAGGGTTTTCTCTTTGTTTCTTGCTTTGATACCATGAACAAGCATTTATATGATCATGCATTGATGCTATAGGTGCTGTGATGCAGTGAGGTAAGTAAGGTAAGACATGCATTGGTATGAACATGCATTTTAATGATGAATATGATTGTTTGATGCTTGATTTCATGCCTAGATGTCTGGGATATATTTTATGATTAATACCTTGTTGCCATGTTTCTATCATGATTTGTTTGCGGCCTTGGGTGAGATGATTTCCATGATAGATGTATGCTAGGGTTTATGATGTGATGATATGATGCCATGAGATGCTTTGATAAGAACATGTTAGGGTTTGTGATGGTTGATAAGCACGATAGATGTATGCTAGGTTTGAAATGAAATGCCATGTTGTATGCTTAGATGTATGCTTATGTGTGTGTGTGTGTGTGTGAGTTTTAGGGTCCGTTTGGATACAACTGAAAACTAAAAACTAAAAACACTGTAAGAAAATAATTTTTAAATATGTAAATAGTACCGTGAGACCCATTTTTAATGAAAAAGTTACTGAAAAGTGAGGTTTATGGGTCCCGTAAACAGTGCACGGGACCCACTGGTGTGCACTGTTCACACAGAAAAATCAACAATCACGGCTCCAAAAAAAAAAAAAAACACAAACGCAGCTCATAAAAGCTGAATCCAAACGCCACCTTAAGATGCAATATTAAACATGTCTTTAGTGAGATTAAGACGTAAGACACAGTGAGTGGAAGCCAACCCACATGTAGGGCGGTTTTGGGTGCCTAACACCTTCCCAAAACCGTACCTAAACTTCGAATCCATACTCTAGTAGTGAGATTGGTCCTTCCATGTAAGGGCGCTATATTCATGATTCCTAGATCATAAAACTTGGTGGCGACTCCTTGTTTCTCCACACCCGTTCCACTTGTTAGAGGTGTACTCCCCAAAAAGGCCCGACCGTGCATTGCGCCCACACCTTGGTTGACGTATGTTGAGTTCATCATTGGGTTTGGGACCAAAATATATTAAAGGGTATAAAATGAGGTGCCTATAGGATGGTTTCAAATAAACAAGGTGATTGCCTTACTTGTTGGTAATCTTTTGATCCTTTTGCCACTGTATGTAAAGTTGATCATTTGCCTAGTTCTCGTCATATTTCTGCTTATTATGTTATTGTTATTAAGGAATTGATTCTCAAATGCGTGGGGACTGGAACTTTACACAGCTCTTAGAAGAAGGGTCTAGCATTAATAATAAATTTATGATGGACTCTCCACAACATGAAATGCATACTCAACGGTCTCCACCTGAAGTTCAAATAGATTTTGTTGTTAAGACGTTTATAAACTTTTTAGATTTTGTTATAGAGGAGTATGTGTACCATTTTTTGGTCCATCTTGATTTTGTAATAACTCTAATATGTGATTGGAGTTTTCTTTGTCTTGTTCCTAAAAAAAACTTGTTAGACTTTGCAAGTTTTATAAACTAATCAGTTTTTTTTTTTTTTTTTTTGGTCTTATTCTTGTTTTGTTTTGTTTGTATATAATAATTGATACTATAAAGGAAAAATAAAGGTCTATACATTTTGAAATATAATTTTTGTAAAATTATTTATGGGTGATACAAGACATGGTCAAAGGGATTAATTTGTAGGGTGGTTGGGGTGGGTTGTGAATTTTTTTTGTTGGATTGTAGATGCGAACGAAATAGTATTAAAAAATAATATTTAATTGGAATATTAATAGAGTAATTAGACTAATGTATTTCTATAAAAAAAAAAAAAAAAACATAGATAGCTAAACTAGTAAAAGTGGAGTTTTTTGGGTTAATTTAACAGAAAATTTGAGGAGGTTGGTGTGAATGCTCTTAGGATTAAAGGTTCTTCCAAGTCGATTTTGAAATCTCCTATCAATTCCAGTGTTCATAGCAGTAGTATGTTATATATATATATAAAAGTGTTCACAATTATTCATACTACTAATGTTCATAGCAGTAGTATGTTATATATATAAAAGTGTTCACACTTATTCATACTAGTAGTACTTGGGCATAGTCTTTCTATGGCTTCCGTTCGTCACAATAAAAAAATAAAAAGTCAAAAGAAAAGAAAAATATAAAGGACTTCCAAACAAATAGGTGTTCCACACCGCAACAAGACTTAATTTTGGCTTTGGCCATACTCAGCATTACCTACTACTACTAGTATTCAAGAAGCACGACCTTTTATATTTAAACTACTCTATGTTTGAAATTTCATTTTCATTTCTTATTTGTATTTCTTTTATAGTCCAAGGCTACTTTTCCAATTAGTTTTTTATGCAAGAGGAGAACATGTAAGATGTAACATTATGCAGACAACAGCTCAAGTGTGGACAAACATTAACGTGAAATATATAATTGTTTTGGAAAATTAAGAGGCATACGTTTTATTTATTAAAATTTCAGTTTCATTGTTTTAATTAAAACTGATGATGAAATGACAGTGAAAGACGACAGCTAAACTTGATACTTTTCCTGTCAACATTCGCAGGCTAAACTTGATGCCGCATCGGAATAATGGTGCATTTCATTTGTTTGACAAGCCATATTTTTTAAGCAGTCAATCTAAACCCCACCCACTATTAGAGTATATACATCTCATTTTGTGCTAATTCCATTAGCTCCCTTGTCTTTTCACCCTTTGTTATGATGTTTATGAAATGTAATGTAAAAAAAATTAAGAAGAATTGTTATTTTAATAAAATGTAAAGTAAAATAGATAAAAGTCAGTATGTAAAATAAAAAATTAGGTTTTTATACTAAAATAAACATGAATTTTGTACAAATTAATGCGAATACTCTAATGTGAAACGAGATCCCGTGCAATATCCTATCAATAATTCCAATACAACAACCTATTCCACATATTTTGTTACAATTATCTTATGCCACAATTATACTATGTGACAGACTTTAATTGGTTGTCTGTTATTATTATATGAATCCATCACTTTTTCTATATATATATATATATATATATATATATATATATATACATATAATTGAGATCATGTGCAATTGCAATGAATGGTTTGAGATTAATATTTGGAAAAAATAACTTTCAATCTTAATCTTTAAATAATAAAAAATTAAAAAGAAGTAAGAAGTTAAAGTTAAAAAGTTAAGAATGTAAAACCTTTTGTGAAGGAAGTGGGGTTAATTGCATGGTGCAATTGAATATTGCAATTGCATTGGACCTCAATCCGTGTGTATGTGTGTGTGAATATAAGGAAAATATAAAGAATCTAGCTCTATGCTATAAGCAATTGATGTGGTCACCTAAGGCCCCAATTATAGAAAGGCTCCAAATTTTAACCAATAAGGTTATTTCTTCCATTGTAATAATATTAATTAAGCCCAAATACTAGTCAATAAATAAAATAAATTTTTTAATAAATGAAAAAGAGAGAATGCTACGTCTATAACATTTTTCACAACACTTTTACAACAAATCCTAAAGAGTAAGTTGTTACAGGCTATTATTGATGGCAAAAAACTAATTTTAGTGATAGGTTCAAATTAGAACTAGTAAAATTTAACACCTAGGATTTGTTGTTAAAAAAAAATTGTGAATGTAGCACTGAGAGAGAGAGAGAGAGAGAGAGAGAGAGAGAGAGAGAGAGAGAGAGAGAGAGAGAGAGAGAGAGAGAGAGAGAGAGAGAGAGAGAGAGAGCAATACAAAAAAAAAATCACAACATTTTTCACAATAGTTGAGTTGGCAAACTTTTACAAGTTCTCATCTAAGTCCACCACTAACATCATTTTTTTACTTACCACTATCAATCTACCACATTAACAGGTGTGAAATTTTTTTAAAATTTTTTGTGTCTATAGACTTTCTAAAAATAAAAATAAAAATCTATGTGGTTCATGTTAATTAGTAGTAATTTTACATCTAAAACAAGATAATCAGTTTTCACATTAGGTCCTCAAATGCATCAAGCGGCCCTGGATTGAGAAACAATAGTGTGAGGCTCACATTGATGGATCTTGTGCAATAGTTTGCACACAATACAATACTCAATCATCCATGAGTTTTACTATTGCATCCTGTGTCATAGCTAGTTGAGCTATTGCATGATTTCTTGATTCATCAATGAGAGCCCTCCACTCTTGTTGTTCCCTGTCTATATGCTCTTTATCTTTCCCTTATTTTCAAACCAAAAAATAAAAAATAAAAATCATTAATTATGTAAAAATAAAACAATAAAATGAAATCCTATAAAAATAAAACCAATAAAAGAGAACTAATGTGATTTTGGCTGGTAGCCTACAACTGGAGAGTCTCAAATAACATCTTTACTATTCTGAATTATATATTACAACTCTATATCTCGGACGTGCAGCCTTTTTCCTCTCCTCATGGAAGGAGTTCTCTCTCACCTAGGGTGAGTCTTCCTCTGCTGCTGTCACTAGATACAGTTTTTTGCTTTCTTTTTTCCTACTTTCGACACTACTCTAGTCTCCTCATGGATTCCGATTTTATTGAACGACTTCAATGGATTAAGTTAACAATAGAGGAAGGCGAGGTTATCCAGGTCCGTCCTAGCCAAAGGGAGAAGATCCTTGAGGAATGCTTACTCAGCCTCTTTGGGAGATCCTTAACTAGTAGACCAATTAATCTAAGGGCAGCTAAGAATTTACTTCGTAATAGTTGGAAATTTGGACCTAACCTAAAGATACTAGAAGTTGGGGAAGGGCTTTTACAATTCAAGTTCAACATGGAAAGCCAACTGCAGTGGTGCTGAATAATGGGCTGTGGAGTTTTGATAATTCTTTCTTGCTGTTGAGACGATGGGAGAAGGAATGATAGTGGGAATGGTTTCTTTTACTCACTGTCCTTTGTGGGTGCAAGTAGGGCTGGACATTGGAATGGGGTTAGGACAGGTTGTGGAAGTTGACTATAAGGGATTCACCTCTAATCAAGCTAGGTTCCTTCGGATGTAAGTCAAAATCCCATTAGACAGCCTCTTTGTCGTGGGAGTCAAATTAAGAGCCCGAAGGGAGATATATTTTGGGTGGCTTTCAAATATGAGAGGATGGTTAGTTTCTGTTTTAATTGTGGAGTGATCGAGCATGAAGTAAAATACTGTGAAAGGTTAAGGGATAGGGAAATGCAGGATTACCGGTACGGGGAGTGGCTGAAGGCCGGTTATTGGAGAGCTGAAGAGGTTTATAGAAGTAGAAATCAAGGCCAAACAGCAGCAGAAGCAGCGGTTAGACCTGATACCGATCCTAGGGTTACGCCACAAGGTGTCTCGCTGCCAACGAATATCTCAAGTAACAATTTCGGAAATCTCGAAAATCAAGGCATTGATATTGAAATAACCACGTTTCATGTTGATGGTGGGGAAGTTAACAAGGATAGAGGTTCCTTTCCTAATATAACGAAGGTGCAAACTATGGATAAGGCAGAGAAATTGGTGATAAAGGAAAGTGCTGAGATTGTGGTACATCTCGATTTTGCTGGAGAAAACTTATTCAGCATACCTATCCTTTATGTAAGGTCCACCCAAATCCCTAACTCAAGGGAACATGCAACCATGGAACAAGCACATGAGGACATAAGTGTGAAATGGGTAGTGCAAAACGCTGAAAGCAAATCTAAAGCAACAACATGGAAGAGAGTTGAACGCAAGGTGGGGGAATACCCAGTCTAGACTAAAATAGGGAAAATAGTGGGGACCGAAGGAAGCAAGAGGGAAAAAATATAGGATGTTAATACATACATGTTTTCAACGACAGAGGCTGTTATCCAGTCTTGTCGAGAGCAATGATCATCCTTAATTGGAACTGTCGGGGGCTTAGGAACCAACGTGCAGTGAATGTCCTCTCTCACTTGGTGAAAGAAAAAGCTCCCAAAGTTTTTTTTTTTTTGTTTTTTTTTTTTTTTTTCTTCATGGAGACAAAACAAACCGTTGATGAAATGAGACGGATTCAGGACTATTTACATTATGACTCTATGTTGGCTGTTCCTTGCCTGGGTAGGACAGGCAGCTTGGCAATGCTATGGAAAGCAGATGAGGATTTGCATATGCAAACTTACACTCAGAATCACATTGATGCACTCATTCTTACAAACCCGAATTTGCCTTGGAGGATTACTGGATTTTATGGGAAACTAGAAGGACATCTTAAACATGAAACTTGGGCATTGCTCAAACATCTGAGTACATGGAATTCATCTTCGTGGGTGTGTATAGGTGATTACAATGAGATTTTGTCTACCAAGGAAAAGGATGGTCGAGTACCAAAACCAGTGCACCTCATGCAAGAGTTTCGAAGAACTTTGCTGTAGTGTAGATTGATTGATTTGGGTTTTACACGGAATATTTTTACATGGGAGAATGGCCTTGAAGGGGAAGCTTTTGTGCAAGAAAGGCTTGATAGGGCTTGTGCCACGTTGGAATGGCGAGAACTATTTCCTCATAGTAGAGTTTCACATATTATTACTTCTTATTCAGACCATGTGCTCATTATTCTTAATACACAGGTGGAGCATAATCAAGTCCGAACTAGAAGAATCCTTAGACTTTTTGAGGAAAAGTGGGTGACCAATCCAGATTGTGAAGCTATAATCCATCATGCCTGGACAACTATAGTGGCAACGGGTAGTCCAATGTACATTCTTTTTGAAAAAAATCAAGCAGTGCAAGATGGCCTTAGTGGGTTGGAGTAGGGTCCCCTTTGGTCTTTCAAAGAATAAACTCAAGGAAAAACATCAGATTCTACAAGAACTGTACAGTTCCAACAAGGCCGCAAATTATCAAGAAATTAGAAGAGTTAAAGAGGAGAACAATACACCATGATGAACAGCATTGGCGCCAACGATCTTGATCCATTTGGTTGCAGGCTTGTGACAAGAACACTAAATTTTTCCACCAAAGAGCTAGTCAAGGCTGAAGAAAAAACCATATCTATGGGGTTTATGACGGAGGAGGAAATTGGTGTGAGGAAGACATTGCAAGAGTGGCCGAAGGTTACTTCCAGGAGTTGTTTAGCTTTGCACACCCATTCACCATTGAAGGAGTGTTGGAGGCAGGATCATGTGGTCACATCAGAAATGAATCAACATCTTCTCCAACCATACGCTTCAAAGAAAGTAAAAAGGACACTATTCCAGATGCACCCGTCTAAATCACCTGGCTCGGATGGTATGTCTCCTTTCTTTGTTCAAAAATTATTTCATTTAGTAGGTGTGGATGTTACAAATGTTGTCTTGTTTGTTTTACACTTTGGCCATTTTCTATGTAAAATGAATTATACACACATTGTTCTCATTCCTAAAAGGAATGAACTGCAGTATATGTTTGATTTTCCCCCTATCAGCTTAGTAAATGTGATCTCCAAAATTGTTTATAAGGTTATAGCTAACAAATTGAAAGTCATCTTGCCAAATGTGATCTCAGATGCCCAAGGTGCTTTTGTGCCTGATAGGCAAATAATTGATTGCTATAGTTTTGGAGGTGTTACATAGGATGCAAAATAAAAGAATTGGGAAAAAAGGGTAGATGGTGGTAAAGTTTGATATTAGTAACGCCTATGATTGGGTGGAGTGGCATTTTCTTTGAAAAGTGGCAATTAAATTAGGGATGGATGAAAGGTGGGTCCAGTTGGCAATGGAAATGGTGTGTACAACGTCTTACTCAATCCAAGTAAATAGAGAGCCTAAGGGTTTTGTTCAACCAACTCGAGGGATAAAGCAAAGATCCTTTGTCACTATATTTATTTCTTCTTTCTGCAGAGGGGTTATCAGGTATGATAAGAAAAGCATAAAAAAACTAAACTGCTACAAGGAGTTTTATCATGTACGGGTGGAGTACATATTTCTCATCCACCGTTTGTTGATGATAGCTTGTTGTTTTATGAAGCATTAGTTGGGGAATGTCAACGCCTTTTGGAAATCTTGAGTTGGTATGAAGAGGCATCTAGTGAAGCCATTAATAGACAGAAGACTTCTCTATTTTTTAGTAAAAATACAAGAGGTGAGGTAAAGCAAGAGATACTCATTTGTTGGCAGCAAACTGCGAAAAATACCTTGGGCTACTGATGGCTAGTGGAAAATCAAAGGTAAATATGTCATGCCTCGAACCTATAAGGGTCCAAAGCATGAGAAAAGAACCATCAAGAGAGAAATTGTAGGAGATTTTTCTTTTTCTTTTCCACGTGATAAGAATATATAACCACACTAAAATCTCTACATTACAAGTTAGACCTCTATAGCACATTTACAAACAATAACTAAATATCATGTGCCTCCATATAATACATGAATATATTACAAAACTCTAAATGGATTACACAACGTCATAATCTTAACAAGAATAGGCAACCTCAACATCGAATCTAGGCCTACCATGCCTAAGGCTAACAAGCCTCAAGTGCCCAACCTCCAATAGAGTTAATTATGGCCTCGTTGAACATAGCAAGATTGAGTCACCAGCCATTGACAGCAAAAGTCTCCCAATTTAACATAGCACTCAAATTACCACCAAATAAAGTAGCTCTATATCCGAGGTATAACTAATTGATTTGAATAACTATTGGAGAGTGGGATGAGCTAAAACCCAATAAATAGCATACTTAATGGGGGTGGGGGAAATGCAAGTCTCATGATAATGAGCATTTTACAAAATGTTTTTATAATTTGGGAATTTCCATTTGGATCATGCAAAACCATTTTTCTTAATAAAATGACAAGAATGATTAAAAGAACATAGCACCAAGCTTTCTCAAAATATTTCAACATGAAACTACTATATACTATGAGCTATCAAAACACTTCCAAAACTTGAAAATCCAACCCAAAGCCATATGACAAGCCACCATAAAGATGTTATCTATGCCACGAAGACATTAGTTATGCCACGAAGACATCGATTATGCCACAAAGACATCAAATTATGCCATAAAGACATCAAATTATGCCACGAAAACATCAGTTTATGCCATAAAGATACCAGTTATGTCACAAAGACATCAAGTTATGACACAAAGACATCAAGTTATGACACAAAGACATCAAATTATGCCACGAAGACATCAAACTACCACAAAGACAGGGTGCCAAGATACCAATGTCACAAAGATTGCGGCATTTGGCTGAGGTAATCACATCTGTCACGGCACAAGGGTAAAGACAACATAAAGCTCACAGCTAAATGAAATTGAAACTCATAGTTCATTTCCAAGTACTTCATAAAACTTTATAATATCCAAGCATTTCACAAAGTTCCCAAATTGTTCAAAATCATTTCTTGTCAGCAAGATGTTTTTTCAATTTCCCAAATCATACAAGTTAAGATAACACATCTTTAGTATTTCCAAAGAATACCATAAATCCATGAAATCCATTATCAAAGGAATTCAAAGATGCTTATAATTTTCCGTGCCAAATACTCATCATGCATTTCCCCATATGCAATATTAAACATGACGCTCTTTCATGTATAATCATATATAGTAAGGTCATAACACAACACTTTTAAGAAAGCATAGTTCCACAAATAATTTTCCAAAATGTGTTTGACCCAAAAACAATGTTTATGCAACAAAGTTTTTTTCCAAAAATCCCATTAAATCGCTACTTACCTTGCAACCTACAAAAAGCCTAATTCTCCAAGCTCCAAAGGAGATTAGCTAGAACCTAAACAATACCAAGCAAACCTATCATGATAAATATCAAGCTTGATATTGCATCTAGCTACAAATTAGAAATCACTAAATAACAAATTACTTAGGCAAGCTGAAATATTTAACCTCACAAATAATGTATTCCACTTCCAAAGTTTCTCAACAATTTAATTTACAATGCATAGACTCCAATTTATAGGCTTAAATCATTCAAAGTATTTACCCTAATATCAAAACCTCAACACTTTATAAGTGGTTCCCACAAGATTTACACCACATCAACAAGAGACCCATGATACCAAAAATCACAATATCCTCCAAGACTAACAATTTAAATTTTTAACTAGCTCCAAATAAACAATAATAATTATATTTATCATCTATTTCACATTAGAAAGCCAAAACCCCCCAAATCTTTACCATGGGTAAACCTTAAATGGCTACCATTGTACAAAATCCAAAAACAATTCACCAGATATGTCCACCAAAACAAAACCCATATACATTAACACATGAATATCACTACCAAAACTTAGATTAGAAGAACCTCTAGCAAAAGCATATAAACTCACCAAAAAGATTAGAAATTTTTACCTCAAATAAAAGATGTGAAGATGCAAAGGTTCCTAAGAAGTTTTTCTAGTGATCTTGTTGGAAAAGTGATGGTAGAGATGGTGGTGTGGAGTGGCTACCGGTGGGAGTGAAAAGAGTGTTGTGTTTGTGTGAAAAGAAAAGAAAAGAGAGCAAAGTGAGGTATGGCCGGCCAAAGAGAAGAGAGTGAGATATTTTGTGAATATGTGGTGGGGAATTAAAGGGGTAGGTGGAGCTCACATGTGGGTCGAAATCTGACCCTCCTTTTTTTTTTTTTTTAATAATAGGCTGGGGCGTTACAAAATACCTTTAAAGAGTTGCATGAACGAATAAATAAAATAGTCATGGGATGGAAGGAAGAGTTTATTTCTAAAGATGGAAGAAAGGTTTTGATCAAGGCTGTTGCACATGCCTTTCCAACATACTCTATGAGTCTCTTCAAAATTCCAAAGGCAGTAGAGAACTCTTCCCTACTTTGGCTAAATATTAATGGGGTCAAACAAAAAAAAAAAAGGAAGATCCACTGGATAAATTGGAAGAAATTGTGTATTTCGAAGAAAAATAGAGGTATTGCTTTTTTAGATATACATGCTTTTAATTTAGCTATGCTAGCTAAACAAGCTTGGAGAATGATACAACACACACATTCTCTTTTTTATCGGGTTTACAAGGCATGGTATTTTCCTAGTTGTTCATTCATAGAGGTTGAGTTAGGATACTAACCCTCGTATGTTTGGCAGAGTTTGCTAACTGTTAGAGATGTCATTTTAGAAGGCTCAAGATGGAGGGTGGGGGATGGTACAAAGATTGTGGCTTTGTACTCAAATTGGTTATCCAATAGACTGGTGTTTATTGGGGAAGAGAGGCTTTCTATTAAGGCGTCTGATCTCATTGACACTAACACATAGCAGTGGGATAGATTAAAGGTTTATGAAACCTTTACACCCAGGACTAGGAGGGAAATCTTAGCTATACCACTTACTCGTAGCCGTACGAAGGACACACTAATATGGAAAGAAAATAGAAGACATGAGTTCACTATTAAGTCTGCATATCATGTTGCTCTTCAGTTAAAACAGCAGGTGGAAGTTAACCATTCAAGGGCACAAGAGGATAGTAAACGGTGGAAAATGATCTAGGCTTTGAATGTACCTCCTAAAATGAAAATTGTTTTTATGGAGAGCTTGCTCCAACATCCTCCCTACAAGGGATAATCTTCATTGGAGGAAGGTGCAAGTAGAATTGGGGTGTGAGTTGTGCTGCCAAAAGCTAGAAACTTGTGCTCATCTGCTGTGGGAATGCCCATTTGCTCGGAACGTGTGGGTGATACTAAAAGGTAGAGTGCAGAAGTTTAACAATGAAGTCCAAGATTTTTTTCAACTCTTTCGCATGTTGGTGGAAAAACTAACAAAGAAGGAACTTGAACAGTGGGATGCATTGTCATGGGAAATTTGGAATGCTAGTAACAAGGTCTACTTTGAGAAAGTCCAAACAGAATCAAACGTAATAGTGGAAGGGGCGTTGGTGATACTAGACACATACCAGTGGGTTTCGGCTTCTCAAGAAAATCTCTAAAACTAAGTTGAAGACAAACATGATACTGTGCAACTTTCTAAATGTATAAAGTGGGAGTGGGTCTGTCTTGCTATTAAATTTTCCTTCTTTAGTTGGTGTGTTTGGCATTTTGGAGTAAGAACAATTGGTGCTTCTTTTTTTATACTTTGTAGTTTGCATACTTTTTATTAATAAAAGGGTTCTATTGTTTATTTCCAAAAAAAAAAATATATATATATATATATATATATATTACAATGAACTCAACTTAGAATATATATATATATATATATATATATATAAAAGAATAAATTAAACTTAGTATTGTAGCCTTTTTAATAATTATAAAAATAAATAAAATATAAAACATTGTAGCCTCAACATATTTATGGTAATAATCTAAGGCTAAAATGTGAACATAGCCCTAGAATTTGGATCAGTTGCAAACACACCCCCTAAAGTTGCAATTTTAAATTATTGACCCTTGAACTATCAAAGTTTTCAAAATTAATCACACTATTACATTTCTTTCCATTGTATCTAACAAAAAGTGGTCACCACTTTAACAAACAAAATTCGTTTTTATTATAAATTATAATAAAAATTAATACGTAATTATAATTTTAGTAAAAAAAATCATAAAATTAAATTTACAAAACTTATTTTCTTTCACTTTCTTGCAATTTCTCACCAACCAAATAAAGACAATTACTTAGAAAGCCACAAAAAACAATAACATTTATTTTAGCTTAACCCACTTTCTATCCAGTCAAATAGATACAAACCACATTATATATATATATATATATATATATATATATATAGGGTTGGGTTCAAGTTACATCAGGTGTAACTCTAAGTAATGTTACACCACTTAATATTTTTTAATTGGATGTGAATTTTGACAAATCAACCGTTGGATTACATTATCTTTGTATATTCTCCATGTTTGCAAAGTTTCAAAGTAATCAAAGAACAATAGTCATGTTATCAATCAATTGTTTAAATTCAAGTTTTTGTAGTTTACAATATTGCATAAAATATGAGTTTACGGATCGAATAGTAAATAGCATCTGATTCGTATAAAAATTGGAATACATGTTAAAAACATATAGAACATGTTATGTTTTTAACATGTAATCCAATGGTGAGATTTTCAAAATATGAATTCAATAACAAGTTATTGGGTGGTGTAACATTGTTTAGAGTTATGCCAAGTGTAACTTGAACCCAACCCATATATATATATATATATATATATATATATATATATATATATTCTTTTACTTTCTCACACTTTCTGATCAACCAAACATGTACAACTCACAAAAGAAAAACAAAATTTTATTTCACTTTGTTGTAGTTTCTTAACAACCAAATAGAATCAATCCCAAATATAGGCCTAGGAAAAAAAATTAACATCTGATTCTTCTATATGGATGAGTGCAAGTCCCACTTTCTAGCCTCAAAGCCTCAAACCCAAAGGCGAACTAAAACCAACAACGATAAAGAATTGTTATAGGCTTACAACGACTCACCCTTTTAGTTCAATCAACCGCTTTGCTTCAAGCTCAATAACCCACCTGAGACACCTCCATATGCCTCTCCCAAGGCCTCGAAGGTTATGAAGGCAGGTCCAATAAGTGACAATGAGGAGATTTAGAGATAAAGAATAGTACCCATGATCATGAGGAGATCAAAAAGGGAGTTGATGGTGAAATTGGTGATGATTATTGACAATACCCAAGGTTAGAGTGCGGTGACTCCTTTCATTGTTACAAAAGTTGATGATGGCTTTTGTGAGAGAGAGAGAGAGAGAGAGATTTGTAGTTGCATGACCATGATAAAGATTGATGGGTGTTGACGACCTCATCTTGCCAACTTTGACGGAGGTTGGTGGTGGTGGTGATTTTTTTCCCCCCTAAAGGCCATGGGTATATGGAGTGAACTTCATCTAGTGCCCAAAGGGGTTGATACGGTTGAGATGCCAACTACTTGTTATAATATGACTACAAGCGATAAAGATGGTTTCCTACAAGTTTTGAAGGATGTAAGAGTGCCTGATGGGTACACTTTGAATATTTCACATCATGCCCATCTCAAACAACGCAAGATTTCTGGTTTGAAGAGCCATGATGACCACATCACAGCAACTCCTTCCAACAGTTTTGCGTGGATCATTGCCTTTTCTAATAACTAGGCCTTTGATCAAGTTATCCTATTTTTTCCGTGAAGTCTGTTCCGAAACACTAATTGTGCCAGATCTTGAAATACTTGAGAAAGACATTGCAGTCATGTTATGCAAATTGGAGAAGATATTTCCTCCATCATTTTTCACAGTTATGGTACATTTAGTCATGTATTTGGCAAGTGAAGCAATGCTTGTTGGACTAGTTCATTATCTTTGGATGTATTCTATTGAGAGGTAAGCCTAATATTTTACCAAGGATTGAATTGTTTTTGTTTACATAGTACATTGTTCAATTGTTGAGTTCAGTATTGTGCCTAGGTACCTATCACGACTTAAGTCTTACGTCCAAAATAAAGCCGCTCCTAAAGTATCTATAGCTGAAGGGTACGTAGTTGAGGAGTGCTTAATGTAATGACCTAAGGAAAAGCGCTAGCCACATCTGTGTTATACCTCAAAAGGACTAGTCACTATTGAGGCTCCTTGTAGTTGTTAATAAATCCCAGATCTACCTAGTAAATACCCGGTGTGGGACTCATCACACACCCACACACATCACATAATCAATCAAATTGTGGCATCATACTTAACATTCTGTTCAAGGTACATGGATGGCATTGAAACTGTTTTCACTTGACCTACTAGAATAGCTGAAAATTCTACTAGTATTGTGTCTTACATGACACTAGGTCACATGAAATTTACCCAAGCTCATCGTTACATTCTTTTCAATTATGCCGACATTGGACATTTTCGTGAGTAAGTTAGAGTTGATTCAACAAGTTTAAGTTCATAACCCATCACTTTCAATCATGTTTTCTTAATAGTAACACAATTGCATGCACTGTATGCACAAACAAGTGATCGAGGAGGATCTAAGAAAGGCCCGCCGTCGTATATCCGATGTTGTCATTCATAAGCACCACATGGAGAAGTTTTGTGGCTGATTTAAAGATCTTGTAAGTATGAAGGCTAGATTAAATGATTTATGGTTGTAACAATAAAGTAAATAACTTATAATATGTATGTATAAACATGCTAGGTGGTTTCCATGAATGATGATGACAGATAGAACTTAGTGTTACTCTTAGAACAATTGCTGCATGTCCATATACTAGAGCCAAGTGGATGAAGCACTATGTCACAAATGGCTTAAAATTTCAAACTAAAGATTCTGAGATGAATAAGAAAATTCAAAACAATGGAGTAAGTGTCGTGACTGAAGGTGGTGTCACTTACTATGGTATTCTAACTGGTATTATTGAGTTGAATTATTCAAATAAAAAAAGATATGTATCATTCAAATGTAAATGGGTCAACGTTCATAGTAGGCGAGGGTACAAGATTGATGCGTTAGGGTTTTCTCTTGTGAATTTTACCCACTTGATACATGTAGGGGATGAACTAATGAATGAGCCATATGTATTGGCATCTGAAGCTTTACAAGTGTTTAGTGTGGAAGACAAAAGGGACAAGGATTGGTTTATAGGTGTTAAAACTAAAGCACGGGATGAGTTTGATGTTGGCAGTGGTCCTTTGTGTGGCGATGATGACACAAATAGTTATTGTGAGAATGTTCCCTACAATATCATTACTGACAATGCGGTTTCTAACATTGGTTTGGTTCAAGCTAATGTAGAAGGAACCACACTTGATGCAATGATCATTGCTGAGAAAGACTTGCAAGAAGGGGACTTCATAGATAATAATGACTTTATTGATAATAAAGTCAACGATGAGGACTATAGCGACAATGAGTACAATGACGATTAGTAGTGTAATGTACTTAGATTATCTTTTGAACTACTATATTCCTGTTATAACACTTCAAATTAGAATATGCATTTTGATTGTCACCTATTGTACTAGATTATCTTTTGACACACTATTGTACTAGATTCATGCTGATATATATCCTTCAAATGGTCATGACTTGGTTAGTAAGAGTAAACTAATATTGATTCTTGGTGGATTGTATTGTGAAGAGTAATTAAAAGTAAGTAAGAGTAAATAAATGTAAGTAAGAATAGGTAATACAATTTCATCTTGTTTTGAGGATTGTTTTGTGACTTTTTCCCCCTTATAATTATATTGGTTCAGTTTATGAGTATAACACGGTTGATATCTAGAATATAGGGTTGGTTTTTTCTAGTCTGGCGCACTATCAAGTTTGTATTGTTTAGTTATTGCACACAGGAATGGAAAGGAAACGACGACTTGAGTTTGTTGATGTTGGTCAGTGCTCCTCACAAGTAGAATCCAATGAAGACCATGCAGTCCAAGAGGCCCCTCCAATTGAGGATGATAGATGACATTCCCTTGGGAGTGATGATGAGACACAACCACCAAGTTTGGGTTATTTTGTATGATCTCAAAAACCATATTGATGGAGATAGGTGGACTAACCAATATCCTCAGATTTTTTTTAATTTCTTTTTATTAATCTCTAATATAGAAAAAAAAATGAAAGAAAAGACTTGCATTTTGAGAATACAACTTCTGTTTACAATAAATGAAACAAGCAAGTCACACACACACACACACACACACACACACACGCACGCACACACACATATATGTGTGTGTGTTTGTGTGTGTTTTAATTGGTTAAGGTTCATTAGAACTCACATTACTTGGAAGACAGAGCTTTAAGTATTTTTGCTAAATACTTGGAAGAATGAGTTACGCATGCAACTAGTTGCAATTCACACTATGAAGCAAAAACAGTAATATTCAACATGTTTGAAATAAAATTGGTTGACTGTTGGGTAATTAACAAGCAAAAACAGTAATATTCAACATGTTTGAAATAAAATTGGTTGACTGTTGGGTAATTAACAAAAGTTCTTTTGTACATAGTGAAACTAAATTTGCCACTTTGTTATATTTTCAAATTCTCAAGTTCAATAGTATATTATGTTTTGAAATTCCCAAGTTTTGTCATGCAGAAATTATTAGAAACCTAATGGCTTGTTTAATCACCTTTAAAGATAGTTGAAAACTTTTAGCCAAAAAATTTGATGCGGTCAAAGAACCATCTGAATATATTGATGATCTTGTTGACAATTCATTGTCTTGGTATCATTGTAATTTTATTTTTGTTTGTTGGTGTTGTATTAGATACTGAGGACATACCTGTAGCTAGAGCGGATAATGTACGTAAAAAACGTGGGCCTAACAAGTTTGATGACATTTGGCTTCTTCTCCCCGAGAAAAAACTCTCCTTGGAAGTAAATAAAGCGGGCCAGTTGATTGGAATAAATGCTAGATCTTGGGCAAGGTGGTTGGGGACACTCCATGTGCCCAATTAATTATGTTTATTGGCCTTTAGTGCCGCAACAATACAAGAATCTGTGTTGGACATCCGTTCAGGTATTAGATTAAAAGCAACATTGAAAGGGGTTTCTTTATTACTTTTTCTAAGTATTATGCAAGTTTGTTATTATGTAGAAAATGTGACGTGTGTTAACTCAACTTTATACATGGTAGGAGTGATGGATAATTCCTGCAAACGGCATCGAACCTGCCAAGCAGAGGAAGTGGGCTTTGTCATGAATCGGGAAGATGTGGAGGAGCCACAAAGCAAAATTAAATGAGAAGTACGGCATGGAGGGCATTAGAAAGGAAGAGTTACTCTAGCTAAAACTGCCAAAGGTTGATGTCAATCAATTTCACATATTGGTGGAGTACTAGTTTTCTAAGCCGGGCATGGTAATAATATTTTCAGTATTATATATGTTTTGCTTTTATATGATCTATGTTTGAGAGTATTATATACAGTAGACTTGAAGAAATTCTAACTTGTTGTTGTAATTGGTAGTAACTTTGTTCAAATGTTCATAGGAACTATCTAGAGATAACAAAGAACGGCATAAGAAGTAGAAGGAGATGCATACTTGTGGATCTAGAAGCTATGCCCAGACGGCAGAACTCCTTGTAAGAACAAAATTTTATATATTACTAACATGCAAGAAATATGACAAAACTTAAATTATTTTGCATTTTAAAGTAGAAAAAAATGTGTTTCAAAACCATTGCTCTAATTTACCAAATGTAATGACCATGTTGTAGGAAAAAAAGAAAGGAAGGAAAATAGAGAGAGCAAAGCTTTATAAAGTGGTGTATTCACACAAGGATGGTACTGTTGTGACAGCAAAAGCGAATGCAAACATTGTAAGTATTATATAGATGGTAGATGGAGAGATATTATACATTACTCATGTTGTCAAGCGTGTTAGTGTAATCGTTGCTAATATGTTGTCTAGTTTATTTGTGAGTATTAGGCAAAGATGAGAGAGCTATTGGCATTAGGATCACAGTTGTAGGGTGAGGCCGGTGAGGGAGGCGTTCTATGGCGGTTTGATGATGCATTTGCACAAGTCATGGGTGTAGAGAGAGGTGGCCATGTCCAAGGGGCAAGCTTTGGACCAATCCCGTCTGGCACTCATACGAGGAACGTGGAAGACTGTATGCCACCATCAAAATCCACTGCAATAGACCAGAGGGTTAAGGAGCTGACTACTGAAGTATAGTTGAGTTGAGGGAGAAATGCAATTGTGTTGAGTCCTTAAAAGCTGAAGTGATAATGATGAGGAAAATGTTTTCTCAACTCAAGCCAATATTTACTATCTCTTAGGTAAAAAGTTTGAATTCCATTTGCCATGTTTTTTATAACTAGGACTTGTAGCAATATTTATAGTGTTGCCAGGGAATATTGAGATATAGGTGGATTGCACAAAATATAACAAATTGCACCACCGGCATTGATAGCATATATAGCATAGAAATATATATATATATATATATATATATATATATATATTTCTACCAAATTATTAAGCACATTGATAGCATAGGAACCACGTTCAAAGCAAAAATATGTGATATTTGGCTAGCATTTTTCATTGTGTTGCGTTGAGAAATAGGAGATGGATTTGTTTGATGCGAGTTTGATTCTTACTTATGTTTGCTGTGAGTTTGATTCCATGAAAAGTTCAATTAGTTCCTTTGATGTGAGTTTGATTCCTGGCAAAGTTTGATGTGCTCAACTGAATTTGCCACGTTATTCATGTAGTTATGTAATGTGTGTTAGACTAGTGATATTGTGTTATTCAGCTATTAACGTTGTTGTTAAATATACTAATTCATTGTGTGTTTATTAATTCGTAGGATGGTGATGATGATTCGACAGTGGATGTCCATTCACCTTGTGATCGACGCTTATCATCCGATGATAGGCATTAAGCGATGACGACATAGGATGTGGGCCTTATTTTGAAGTAGCTAGTGTTACATTTTGATATTTATAATAAAGTTTCAAACTTTGATATATGTCATAGTTCGACACTTTATTATAACATTCTAGACAATTGGAATGTATTCTTTTGTGTATAACATTCTACATAGTTGGAATGTATTATTTTGTTCATAACATTCTACACATTTGAGATGTATTATTTTATGCATAACATTCTAGACATTTGGAATGTATTGTTTTTTATATATTTATTGATATGGTATTATTAAATATAATTGGTTCGCTGGGTTAAAGTAGTATTGTATTTAGAATTTGGTATTGTATTTTGATTACATTACAAGTACTTGGAAAATATGTATTACAGCTTTATTACAAGTGATTGGAAAATATGTATTACAAGTTTATTATAGGTGCCTAAAAAAAAAAAAAATCCTATAGCAGTGCATTTTAATGATTGGAATAGTCAAATTACAATAGTTTCATTGATCACTCTGTACAGGCAATTTTGAAACCACTAGTATAAGTAGGACCTATTACAACGCTTTCAAAAGTGTTGTAATAGGGTGCAATTTTATTTCCATAAATAACCTGTAGTGGCGTTTTTGAAATCGCTGGTATAGGCAGGGCCTATTACGATGTTTTAAAAGCGCTAGTATATAGCTTATTTATTTATATATATATAGAGATGAGTTCAAGTTACACCTGGTGTAACTCCTTAAGAGTTACACCTTTTTTACACCGTAGATTTCTAATAAATCCAACGGTTGAAAAAATAGCATTAAATGATTATTGCTTTTCATATTATTTACCTAATTAATAATAGATTTTCTCTATCTTCATTTACTACTTTCCATAGATCTCATTGGGAGTTGTTTAACTGTGTCCCATTTTTTTTTTTTTTTTTTTTTTTTTTTTTAATCTTTTACACAATAAGGGTATTATCATCAAACAACCCGATTAAGTTATCCATATATTTACCAAACTGTCGTCTAAAGTATTACAGACTTACTATATATGGAGAAGTCCTATATCGAATTCAGAAATATGGTGACCTCACCAACGAGGTCCTCTTAAGACACCCAAACACAATAGCTACATACTTTTTGGTTTGCTCTTTCTCTTCCAACAAAGAAACAACATTATTAACATCTTAATGGCTTCCTACGCACCATCATCTTCAAGGTTGTTGACCCGCTCACATTCATCAATCCATTCACTATATATATCTATGGGTTCAGTTAAAGCTGTTACAGTTGAAGATAGGGCGGATTTGAGATCAAAAAATAAAATAAAGAAGGGAGTAGGACAAGAGGAGTGTTTATGTAAAGAAAGGATCAGATCTTGTGGAATGTCAATCAATGAAAGAAGGTGGTAGAGTGTCGAAAGTGTGTTCTATAATAAAAATAATTTTCGTTACTAAGCTTGCAATTTTTTTTTTGTTTTTGTTTTTTTTTTAGGAAGAAAGGGACACAGTTAAACAATACCCAATAAGGTCTATGGAAAGTAATAAATGAGGATAGAGAAAATCTGTTATTAATTAGGTAAATAAGGTGTAAATCCTCAATCATTTAATGCTATTTTTTCAACCATTGGATCTATTAGAAATCTACGGTACAAAAAAGGTGTAACTTTTAAGGAGTTACACTAGGTGTAACTTGAACTCATCTCATATATATATATATATATATATATATATATATATATATACATATCCTTAAATGACCTATACTAGCACTTTTGAAAGCGTAGGCATAGGCAATACCTATTACAACGATTTAAAACCGTTGGTAAAGTTTTTTTTTTTCTATTTCTGTAAATACCCTATAGGGGTGGTTTTAAAACCGCTATTATAGATACACCTATATCGACGGTTTCTATTTTGAAAAAGTGCCGATATAGGTCTTGAAACTGTTGATGAAGAATGTCCCGACCAAAAAAAAAAAAAAGGACCAGAATAGGGTCTCAAAACCACTAGGACCTATACCGGCGGTTTGAAAAAGCGCCGGTGTAGGCCAGGTAGACCTATTGCCACACTCATTGGGTAGTGGCAGAAAGTGCTGGTAAAAAAAGCGCCAAAATAGGTGTTTTTGGCCTATACCAATGCTTTTTGGGACTATCCCAACAGTTTTGTAGTGAGTACAATTAAAAAAGCATATAATTTGGGATAAATTACATGGTTGGATAGGAGGGTGGGTTTTGGGTTTTGGGGCACATAGTGGAGCACCGGGAGTGAGACATGAGATTTTAAAATGGAATGGTGCAATTTCATGCTTCTATCTCTCTGACCTATTGATTATGTGCTATAGATCAATCTCAACAAATTTTGAAATATATATATATATATATATATATATATATATATATATATATATTTTATGAACATTCTTCACTCATCATAACCTTCGGTTTTTCTTTTTGTTATTAGCATGTGCATTCTTCAACCTAATTATATATATCAATCATCAATGTCAAATCTAAAATGTATGTATTATCCATATATCTATTACAATTATTACTTCCCCAACTCCGGCGCTTACAAGTTCAAGTGGATTTATCAATTTGTCAAATCCAAGTGTTCACTAGTGGCAATGTATGAATGTACGTGAGTGAATATGCTTCCTAATTGGTTACTTACAATTCCAAATAAACTCAGCATTTCCAATTTGAAGCATGAAATTTTCTCACTGGTGCTGTAAACTCAAGCTGGCATGTTCGAGGGCACAAGTGGCACAAGCATCGCATTTTGTTTTACTGCCTAGTCGCTGCATAATAGCATCGATGACTAAAATTTTAAAGATAGAAAACAAATGAATACATAAGATTAAATGGTTCTTCCAAACTGAATCCAGATAAGATCATTTTCATTTATATAATATAAGTTCTTAATCACATGACTAATTATATATATTTACACAACTTACATAGTAATTAACTATATAATAGTTAGAGCAATTCTATTGTAATGTTCTTAAAATTCCAATCAATCATAGTTAAATGAAATGTTCAAATATGAACACATAATCAGCATTTAAATCAAAATATTATATGCTAAAATACAAAGTTCACTCTTTAAGTTTGGTTGAAATTTATTTAAATTCTCTAACTTTACTTTCATTTAATTAAATCATTTAAGTTTCAAATTTAATTAATTCAAGCATTCAGTTCAATTTCATTAAAAATTTGCCGTTAAATATACAATTAACTAATAAAAAAAATTAAAAAAAAAATAGAATAAAATTTCTTACATGAAAATATTTTTAAAATTTTATTAGCAACAAATTTTTAATGGAATTAGATTAAAAGTTTGAATTGAATAAATTTGAAATTTAAAGAACTCAATTAAACAAAAATAAAGTTAAAAGCCTAGAATGAATTTTAGTTAAATTTAGATAATTTAATTTACATTTTAACTTATATTATATTTACTAACACTATTTCGATATTCATTTTAAGAGAATTATCACACGATTTTAAAACACAGGTGAATGATCTCAAGAGGGGAAAAAAGAAGAGAGAAAAAAATAGTATATACATTGATAGATTATCTATACATCTCTCCCTCCACCAAAAAAAAAAAAAAAAAATCCTACTACTTTAGACAACTACGGTGCTCTGTCGAGCCAACGATGACGCCGAAGTGAACAACTAATTGTAGCGTCCAAAAGCTTCTAACTGCTAAGCTTTAATATTTCAATACCTTATATCATACTCTTTCTTATATGTATGTATAAAATATGTATATATGTATGTATGTCAACGGTCAGAATCGCTGGCTATAAAAATCTACTTAATCTCTATCTCAAACAAACCTCGGAGGTTTAACCTCCTATATATGCTCTGTTCTCTCTTTTTCTCCCTCTTCATCTCAACAAACCCTTCCATTATTTATATAAGACAGCCTTTTCTTTTTTCCATATTTGGATCAAAGAAAATCTCAACAATGAGCCCTTCAAAGTTTCATGTTAATCATCATGATAAGGTTCCAAGGTGGGAGATGATCAAAGGTCCACGTCCATCTCCATTGAAGATCAACAAGGAGTCTCATGTCATTCACAAACCATCTTTTTCTTCGTCACCTTCTTCGGTTTCTGATTGTGTTGCTACCACAATGTACAGACAGCAACAGAGGCAACCGGTTATTATATACACTCATTCTCCAAAGATTATCCACACCGAGGCTCGAGATTTCATGGCACTTGTCCAGAAGCTCACGGGTCAGACAGGATCCAATGATGATGATGACCAAACTGCTGCACTGCCAAAAGCCCAGAAGAGTGAGAAGAGTTTGTGTACGAAAGGAAATGATCATAATAAGGTGATGAAGCCTGTTGGGAATGATGATAATGAGTCATCTTCTGCTCTTACCAATGAGAATTGTGGTGACATTAAGTCAAGTTCGTCATCCTTTTCACCAATTCTAGACCAAAACAATCCATATTTTGCTGATATTCCTTTGTTTACCCCGAATTCAACCAATTTCTTCTGCTCACCTCAGCCGGTTTATAGATATCCTGATTCAGGCTTCGTGTCTCCAAACATAGGCAACTTGATGTCACCATCTGTTTTAGAATTTTTAAAAGCGCTACCAGATCATTGAGATGGAGTGGACTGTTTTAGGTATTGGATTGAAGGGGCTTAAGTCAGTTTGTTTGCAAATTGCAATTTTTCCTTTGCATTGTTCATAGATTTGTTTTTGTTTTTGTTATGTTTATGTTTCTGTTTCTGTTTTTGATGTTTCCAATGTTATAGATATCGATCAGATAGAGGTAGCATCGGATGTGAATTATCAAGAAATATATTTGATTCTTTGGCCACCAAGGGGAAGATATATTGATCTCCCTCTCCTGATAGGTGGGGCATTGATTTCTAATAAATAGCGTAGGGCATGCTTTTGAAGATCAAGTTTTCATACACATCTGTCTATTGCTCTTCTTCCTTATTACATCTTCGTGTCTTGGGACTGGTAGGATCCGTTGAGAGTGCAATTTATTTCAGTGAAGAAAATAATACCATACAGTAATTAGTGGTGGAGCCAAAACCATTTTTCAAGGGAGGACAAATTAAATTTATCAAAAAAAAAAATTAAATTCAAAGAATTATATATATATATATATATATATATTAATTATACATAAAATATATATGTACCTGATTTTATATATTACTTTTTCATACATAACAACTAATTCCACAACTCCCCTACATGTCATGACACCTCATCACACATAGGCCCACCAACACAAAGGTAAAGTAAAAAAGCCTTCATTCTGTCATTCCTCATTCTAACTTGAAACTTCAAAATTTCATCTGCTGAATTGCGAAATCCCTGCTAGAAGAAACCTGAAAAAACTCATTGCAGTACCAGCTAAACAAACAAAATCTCTTATTCTAAACTCACATACTCATTAATCCCTCCTCCCCTCAACACAAATTCCTAGACCAAGGAGACAAATTTTAACCTTCAAAGCATCCGATTGATACTTACCACTCCACTCCCTTAAATCCCAATGTGGTACAAGTTGAGAACACAAAATCTCTTATGATTAGCCCACATCCTGAATCAATGAGATAATTTTAAAGTTAAATTAAAACAACTATACTAGAGGTTTATCAAAATGACACCCTTCTATCAAACATTTGTATAAATAATACTCCTTCTTGAGGTTTCTATAAATATAACATATAAGTTCACTTTCTAGCACACTGTTACTTCCTTAACAAAATATTTCATTAAAAAAAAAAAAAAAAAAAGATTTGTTGTCATTTCTACAGGTTTAAAGGAGGGGGTATCATTTACACAAATCTTACAAGATGAGAGTGTTATTTTGTCCATATTTAGGTTATGATTTTTTTATTTATTTAAATTTTTTTGATATATCCCGTAGTTATTGTGCCAACGATAAACACTGGTTAGCCAAATATATATTGTTAGAAAAGTTAGTCATAACCTTATTTTCCATATTTATACAAACCTCAATCGAGAAGTTTCCTTTATACGATCAAACACATTGTATTTACCAGCTAAGTTAACATAGAAACTTAGCTTTTAAATGGTATACAAATCAGTCACCAAATCCGCTTCACATCGATGGAAGGCATGTTCCAAACCCATTTTGCATGAATTAACTATAAACAAATTTTATCATTTAAAGAAAGGAGGAAATTCTTATTTTTCACTATAAACAACTCAATTACAATAATTTAAATTATAAATTTCACAATGAGAAATAATAAGCAGTTCATTAAAAAAAAGTCACTAGTTAAAGGGCTTTACTTCCAATAGATTCACAAAAATTTTAAAGTTGTGATACCTGGAATCGATATTTAGATACACAAATTAATTCACTACAACAAAACTTTTGCAACCAACCCAAGTTATGAATTTTTTAATATGGTTTAAATTTCTCCACTCAAACAAATCAATGAGAGAGGAGTACGAAAAAAATGAGGTTATTTGTGGAACTATGGTAAGACTATCATAAAATTTTACCTAATAGTTCCTAGAGTACGTACTTATAGGAAACAACTTATTAATGTCTTTAATGTTTTAAGAACTACAAGTTCTTGGGTGAAATTTGGCCCAACGTGAGATTCATTATTCTTGTTTTGTTAAGTGTGACATAACAGGCCTTTATTAAACTTGATTGTGCATTAGAGTGAGTCACATTCTCCCCTAGCCATATGGCTCACAAATGGCTTTGTTAGTAGCCCTAATTTCCATAAATTTTCTCCCTCAAAAAATCCATAAATTTTCTAATTTTTACGGATTTTCTTTGTTGTATTTTTTTTCCTTTTGCTACAACTTTTCACAAACCACATTAGGTTGCTACTCGATCTTTTAAGTAGAATCCAGATATACAATTAGTGTTACAAAAATCTACTATTAATATCACATTTAGGGAAAATATAAATACTAATATATCCCCCCTCCCCCAAGATCAAGTTATTAACATCCTGAAGTCAATAATCTAACTCTATAACCTTAAATTCTTTAAAATATGAAGTCATGAACACTCTCAAATGGCTTAGATCATTCTAATCATAAAAGTTTTCAAAATTCTAAATCCTAAACCATGAAAATTTTATAAGATTATTTGTATTTGGAAGGATTTCTTAACTTAGAGAAGACTTTTATTGATCATGACACCAAAATTCAACTTCAATCTTCTACCCATTGTATACTTCGAAGTATACTATCTCTATAACCCCCTTCAACTTCGATTAGAATGATGGGAGGTTATTAGACTAACTAGTTTCTCTAATAATGTAAAATTGATTGATTTACCAGGTATGGAGTTTGAGGAACTTAACTCTGTTTGATGGGGTTCAGCCTGACTTGGAAAGAACTATCCTTAAATTGATGAGGCATTTCCAGGAGCATTGAGAGCTTCTCCTTCACCTAACCTGTCGCCAATTTCTCAAAGGACAAGGAAATGGGCAAGCCCAAACCGTGGATTAGACAAGTTTAACTGTGATGCAGCTGTAGGATCAGACAAATCCTTTATAGCTATTGTCACAAGAGATTGGAGAAGGGAATTGGTTTTTGCTCATACTAAGCGGGTAGAAACTAACGTCCCTGTCCAAGCAGAAGCAGAAGCATTAATTGGACCTCTCAGCAAGTAATCAACCACAACATTAGCCAAGCATTGATTGAGAGCAATTCAAAAGTGTGCATTGAGGCGCTTCAAGAGCCAGTCTCCCATGTTCCATGGAGAATCTCAACTATAATTTTAGATACGTTAAGGTTGAAAGCTCTTTCACATAATGTGAAGTTCAACTGGATTCCTAGATATCTGAATAGGGTGGCTCATGTTCTTGTAAAATGGTATCTTAATAATTGCCTGGCTAGCATTTTTATTCTAGGCTTTGCTCCTATTTTTATCGATGTAATTCTTCTTGAGCAAAACCTTGATATTGATATGTAGTTGTTTGTGTTGGTTTCTGTTTTGAATAAAGGTTTTCAGCTTTCCAATTAGGCACCCTTCCAAAACACGCATTAAGCAAAAAAACAAACAATAATTAGCGAGCACAAGTATAGATAGAGACTTCATTTGAGAAAAGGATACAATTCAACTCCATGCCAAAACCTTTCTTGTTATGTAATTTCCTTTAGATAAATATAGTCTCGCTTTTAATGTGGTTTTGTTTATATTAAAGATATATTTGGCCAATATTTCTATATGCAAGTCAAGTTTCCTACTTGAAATAGAAATCTATTAACTATAGTTAATGTATGATTAGTCTAAGGTTTAGCTTGTAGCATTTCTTCCATAAACGTAGGCCATTAAACTGATCAAACATAACCCTCGTGTGTTCTTGTATTATATATTTTATATTTCTACTTCAGCTTCTGCTTTTGAATCTATTCTAGCATATTCAACATAGTATACCAATGCTAATATATATTTACCAGTTTCATTATTATAATTTCTTCCTGTGTTAGTTTGTATTCGTATTCAGATACAATTAATTTAATTTCAGATCAACTGTGGACAACGAGAACCATCAACTTGAAATTGTTAATGGTTTTAAAAACTAGAGATACAAAATTTATTTATTAAAAATTCTGTATCATTGTTTTGATTAATACTAAATTTGAAGTGACGGAGAAAGAGCACAGCTAAACACTCTCCGTATTATATTTGGTCTGTCAACATCGGCAGTATTGAAATATTAGCATTTCATTTGTTTGACTAGCCGTGATTTGAAGTTTCCTCGGCAGTGTAAAGTCAAAACCCACCCCATAAAAAGGCACAAAGATGACTTCTAACTTCTAATTCTGCACTAGTTCTATAAACTCCTACGTCTTTTTCACTCTTTCTTTTTGTCTATATCAATATCAGCCCTGCACGTTTTATTCCATTCATACGCTCTTATCTTTTCTTTATTTTCATACACAAATATATATAATTATATATGTATATATATATATATATATATATTTATATATATTTAATTAATTAATTACCTAATTGAGTTCTCCTTTGGTGCTACTAAACCTATAGTTGGAGGCCCATGCGTTGGATCCTGAATCAATTGCATCATGCTATTGCTAGCAAAGAACAATGTGCACAGAGCTCATGGATCAACTAAGCTTCAGTTGACTTTTATTTAGCAAACTGATTAGAAATAAAATCTTACAGATATATAAAATTATCTTTGTTTTATCTTCAATTAATAACATAATGATACTAAGTTTTTTATTTGCTTTTCAAAGTTGAAGGTCTTGATCAACCTATAAATAAAACTTCTGAAAGATTGACTTTTGTTGCTTAGCAACCATACGTTTGAATGAGTCTTTCAGATTTGATCCAAATAAAAAATGTCGGAGTAAATTAGCAAGTTGAATCTTGAAGAGACAAGAATTACAGGGAGGTTTCCCCACACGATTAGAGATCATTTTTTATACATTAAGGCAGGGTAGGAGAAATGAGATACGAAATTGTACTATTTGGACTTTGGATAGAGGGAGATCGACCTTTCTTCCCCTCCCTTCTCCTTTCCTTTCATCTCCTTAGTCCAAGGGAATTAGTGTTTGACCACTTTTGTGATATGAAAAACACAAAACAAGAAAACAAAAACAAGTGTTTAATTACCACGTATGTCAAACTTGGATCAAGCCTTAGCACATTGTAAGCTTTGTTTGTTATGAAGCTTTAAGCAATGTTGACCCGCACTGCCCTTTTGTCCACTCTTTCACTCCTCACCTTTGCTTTCTTTGGTTCTAAGCTTATGCATTGTTCAACCTAACTGCATATATTCATGTCAAATTATATATATATATATATATATATATATATGAAAAAATTTAGTTACAAAATTAGTTGTAACCTAAGTCTACAATCTTACTCAATATATTTTTATTAGAGGTGAATTTTGAGAATTTCATCATTGGATTGCATCTTCTTATATCCTTCATACTTATAAAAATTTCAAGAAAATTAAATATCAATAACTATGCTATCAATAAATTGTTTTAATTGTTAGTTTTTGCAGTTTAAAATTATGCTTAAAATATAAGCTTATAGACCATAAAATAATTATTATCCGATTGACACAAAATTTCACATGTGTAATGAGAGTGTAAAGAATATGCAATTCAACGATTAGATTTTCAAAATATATAGTAATGTTTATTTTATTGAGTAAGGTTGTAGTCTTAAGTTACAACCAATTTTGTAATTAAACTTTGTCCATATATATATATATATATATATATATATATATATTCAAGTAGTGCATCACATGTATTTCCCCAACTCTTTACAAGTTCAATTTGGATTTATCAATTAATCAAATCCAACATACATGTGGCTTCTTCCCAAAAATAACAACAACAAAATTACGAGTGGCTTATCTAATATCTATGCATTCACCTTAAATGTGATCCCTATAATTGGTTACGCACAATTCAAAACATAAACTGCACATTACAAATTTACAGCATGAGCTTTTCTCGCCTGTGTTTAGTAAAGTCAAGCTGGCATGTTTCAACTTTCAAGCCACAAGTGGCACAAGTAGCGAACTGTTTAACAGCCTAGTTGCTACATAATTGCATCAATAACTAAAATTTAGAAAATTATTAAAAAAAAATTAAATCCAAATTAATTGCACCATTTAAGTTGGGTGAATTCTTCTAAAAAAAATATGGTGAATTGACATAAAATTTAACCTTTATGTTAAATCAGTCATTCCTTCTATTGTTTTCTATAAAAACTACTAAGTCTAATTCAAAGACTTCCATTGTGAATAGTGGCAGTTTCATGTAAGGCAATGGCCAAAAGAACCAAACTTATTCTAATTCTAGTGTGCTCAAAGGCTCTTCTATTTTTTTTATAAAACAAAATTTTTCACCAAAAATTTAGGAGAGTGATGAATATTTAAAAGGTTAATTAAAAAAAAAAATACCTTTCTTAAAGAGGAGATGGTGTATAGTAAGATAAAATTAGAGGACATAAATGGAGTTGTGGAAAGAACTTGGAAAAGAGAGATTTATGAGAAAAAAAATAGATTATAGGAGATTAAATCAAACATATGAGATTAGTTCAAATAAAAGGAAAATACAATGAAAAATACAAAGTAATAATTAAATTAAAAAATATCAAAGGAAATGTACCTTTTTAGATGAAGAGATGATGATGAATTGAAAAAAGAAATTGAGGAAATTGAAGTCATTGTGCAAAAAAAGTAAAAACTAAAATGTGAAATATATATACAAATAGAGCAAGGATTTTAAAACTCGTAGTAGCTTATAGCTTTTTTTTTTTTTTCGTTTTTGGATCATATGTGGGACTAAGAAATTTGAATTCAAATAAAATAGGTGAAAGAAGTTAGGGAGCTGTTTTTTTGTTTTTTTTTTTTTTTTTTTTTTTTTTTTTTTTTTTTTTTTTTTAATAAAAAGATTCCTCTTTTTTGTTTAGATGAGGGACTAAAAAATTGAATTCAATTAAAAGGCAATCAACATGTGTATGTTGGATTATTATATAGAGATATAGAGAAAAGATTGAGATAAGGATAAGGATAAGAAATTTTTTTATTATTATTATTATTTTAAAAAAGAAGTAGCAGGATAAGGCCAAGTATTTGAATTTAGGCAAATATCCAAAATTGACCCTCTAACTTTCAGCATTTTTCATTTCAATCCTTTAACTTTTAGTTTTGTCATTTCAATCTTCTAACTTTCAATTTGTTGTCAATTCGGTACTCCGTTAGACCTTAGTTATCTACTACCGTTAAGTGAGCCAAAACGATACTGTTTTGATTTTTTTTTTTTTTTTTTTTTGTAATTAAAAAAAATTAAGAAAACTATTATTATAAAAAAAAATCATTTTTTTCTCATTTTCTCTCTCATTGGACTCTCTCTCTCTCTCTCTCTCAGTGTTGTGGTGCAAGGCCTCATCGCCACCACTGGCCTCCACCCACAACCTCCTTGCCACCACTGGCATTCACCTTTCCATCTCTCTCTCTTCATCACTCACTCCACCAAAATCTAAAACCCAAAGTCTCATACCCCCTCTCCACCAAAATCTAAAAGAAAAGAAAATAATCTCACACCCTCTTCCCCATAATCTCAAACCCAGACTTCATACCCAAAATGCCATGATCATCTCCTTCACAATCTAGGTAGTATTGACCATAGCCCTAAACTATGAATTTTGGGGGAAGAAGGGAAAGTCCGTCTGGGTCGGTAGTGGCAAGAAAAGCGAGAAGAAAGATAGAGTGAACAAACCGGGAAGAGCAGGCATGGCACAAGAGGCAATAGGTTTGGGCATTTTCTCGACCTCGACGAGGCACATCCGGTAGTTTCTGGCGATGGAGAGGTGACTATGGTAGTAGAATCGAGGGATATCAACGCTACCAATTTCGCAGGCCCTTTGGGACTTTCACGGAGTACCCATCGACGAACACTTTGATCGCATCTTTTGGGTTGGGGAAATGGACTCGGGCACTGGCCACAGAGGACTGGGGCAACGGAGGAGGGGGATATGGAGTTGGGTGGTGGCCGGCAGTGGTGGTGAGGCCTTGCACCATGGCACTGTGAGAGAGAGATAGAGAATGAGAAAGCGAGAGAGTCTAACAAGAGAGAAAATGAGAAAAAAATGTTTTTTTTTTTAATAATAGTTTTCTTAATTTTTTTTAATTACAAAGATTAAAAATAAAAAATAAAATAAAATAAAGCCAAAACGACCTCGTTTTGGCTCACTTAACAGCAGTAGGTAATTGAGGTCTAACGAAGTATCAAATTGATAACAATTAAAAGTTATAGAACTGAAATGACAAAACTGAAAGTTAAAGGACTGAAATGAAAAAAATACTGAAAGTTAAAGAGTCAGTTTTGGATTTTTACCTTGAATTTAAATAGAACACAGATTTTGAATTGGAATGGATCGTGAGGTTTTTTTTAACCTTTTTTTTTAATTTATTTATGGATTTGAACGTATATTTGAAAATTGAAAGTGATGTAGTAGGGTTAGTGAGTTTTATTTTAGGGAGAAGCTTGTGTCCAGTGGCCAGTTTCATTGGACACGCTAGGATACAGACATGTGTCCAATGGAACTGGCCACTGGACACAAGCTCAACCCTTTATTTTATGTATTTGTCTCCAAGTTTTGTCACTACTTAAACTTAGGGTGTAGGGAGATTTTTGAACTACATAAAAATCCAATCCAAAGAAGGAAATCCTATTATAAATACTATAGATATATTATAGTTTAAGGACTAAACTGCAAAGAAGAAGGGGGGAAAAAAAAAAGAAGAAGAAGAAGAGAAAGAGAATGTATTAAAATGAAAATCCACCCCATAAAAGGATGTAATTTGGATTTTAGTCTAAAAATAAAAATATTATGTTCTTCTAATATAATAATTTAAATGACCGTCAAGGTGCCAAGAGCTTCGTACTCAACTTGTTGATATGTGTTGGTGTTTTCAAATGAGACATTCAAGGTTCAAATCATTTTTTCCAATTATCGAATTAAAAAAAAAAAAAAAAAAGAGAGAGAGAGAGAGAGAGAGAGAGAGAGAGAGAGAGGAAGAAATAAGAAAAAGAAGACCGCTAAAATAACTTTTTAGGGCTTTTTACATATATCATTCTTCAACTTTGACATGAGGTCAATTTAGCCCTTTATAATTTCCATTTGAGCAGTTAATTCCTTGAACTTTAAATTTGTGACAAATTAGATATTTTATTGGTATTTTCAATTAATGATTAACAAATTTAATCACATATTTTGCAACTAATTAATCTGCCACATCATTTATAAGTTTGAAAATGACATTATTACGGTACACATATCATGTGATTATATCCATTAGGTTTTTTGTAAAATATACTGACACGTGTGATTTGTCACAAAAATAAAGTCTAGAAAATTAGTGTGTTTGGAAAAAGCTTTTTTGATTTTTACCTTTGCTTTTTGTCACGCATTTAATACAAAAGTTACTAAAAGTTATATCTTTTGATAAATATTTTGCAAATTCGTTTGCCTACAACCTTTTTATTTAGCTTTTATCTTGGGAAAATTATTAGTTTGCATAAATATGTAGTACTATATAAAGTGTATATTGTAGACAAAAATGTGGCTAACATTTGTCACTTTGGGAAAAAGTGACTAACATTTGCCACATTTTTTCTTACCGTGTACACTTTATAAGATACTATTCATGTAAACAAATACTTGTCTTTTATCTTTTAGTTTTTATGTAAAATATTTTAGAACTTTATTTTTTAAAATTATAAATATACTTTTAACATATTTTGAGCCAAAAAAAAATCATCAAAAAACTAAATAAATTAATTTAAACGCACACGCAAATAAGTTATTCCGAAACGCATTTGTTCTAATCTCAATCTAAAGGCAACATTGACAATTATATCAAAGTAGAATGATGGTATTTGAAAAACTCCAAAAGTTTATAAAACTAGTATAATTTACAAATTACAACATCCATGACGTCTCTCTTCTTTTTCTTTTTCTTATTTATGGAGCCATGACGTCTCCTAAAAAGCTATATATCAAACATTATAGTTTTTAGACTATAGTTAACTTATCTTTTATTTTGAGAAGACTATAGTTAACTTATCTATATTTCTATACTACTACAGCTGAACCAATTGCGAGGTTGCCGGCAAGCCGACGATGACGCCCAAGTGAAAGCGTCTTAACACCTACTTTCCATTAAACCCTAAGATTTTATATCATCCCCTTTTATTTTATATACAATATATTACACATAAAAATATGTATTATATATCTATGTATGTAGTCAACGGTCAGAATTGCTGGCTATAATAATCTTTTTTATTCAATCCTTTCCCTCTCCAGTCTCCAATCCCAACAAATCTCCTATTTATGCTCCTATCTCTCTTTTCCTTCTTCTAACCCCAACAAACTCTCTCTCTCTCTCTCTATATATATATATATATATATATAACACAACCCTTTTTTGCTTTTTCCATATTTTGGTTCCAAGAAGATCTCAAACATGAGCCCTGCAAAGTTTCATGGTGACCATGAGATTTCAAAGTGGGAGACGATCAAAGGTCCACGTCCATCACCATTGAATATCAACAAGGGGTCCCATGTCATTCAGAAACCATCTTTCTCTTCATCATCATCTTCTTCGGTGGTTTCTGATTGTGTTGGTACCACGATGTTCAGGCAGCAACGAAAGCAACCAGTTATTATATACACTCATTCTCCAAAGATAATCCACACACAAGCTCAGGATTTCATGGCTCTCGTGCAGAAGCTCACGGGTATGTCACAGCCCAATGATGATGATCAAACCCAGAAGAGTGAAAAGTTATTGTCTGCGAAAGGAAATGATCGTAAGGTGATCAAGCCTTTTGGGCATGATGATCGTAATGATTCATCTTCGGCTCCTACTGAAGAAAATTGTGGTGATGTCAAGGCAAGATCGTCATCTTTGTCACCAATTTTTAACCAAACCAATACATATTTTGCTGATATTCCTTTGTTTACCCCGAGTTCAAACAATTTCTTCTGCTCGCCTAGGCCTGTTTATAGATATCCTGATTCTGCATTCGTGTCGCCAAACAAAGGTAACTCGATGTCACCGTCTGTTTTGGAATTTATAAAAGGGCTACCAGAATATTGAGATTGAATATTGGAGGGGCTTAAGTCAGTTTGTTTGCAAATTGCGACATTTCCTTTGCGTTGTTCATAGATTGCTTTTTGTCTTTTATTGTTTTCAGGTTTTTTATTGTATTTTTTGTTTTACGTTTCCAATGTTATAGATTTCGACCATACAGAGGTTAGATAGCATCGAATATGAATTACAAGAGATTTATTTGATTCATTGGCCATCAAAGGGAGGATTGATCTACATATCTCTCCTACCGGTTGGTGTGTGGCATTGGTTTGTTATACATAGAGTGGTGCATGTTTTTGATGATCAAGCTTTCTTGCACATATC
Source organism: Quercus robur (assembly GCF_932294415.1). Classification (NCBI taxonomy): domain Eukaryota; kingdom Viridiplantae; phylum Streptophyta; class Magnoliopsida; order Fagales; family Fagaceae; genus Quercus; species Quercus robur. The sequence continues at coordinate 40,365,207 of NC_065534.1, read as the reverse complement.
TCTCTATTTCTCTTCTTCCTTAGTAAATCTCCATTTCTTGGGATTGGCAGATCCATTGAGAGTATAATTTATGTCTATGCACAAGATAAAATCATACAGCCCCCCGTGGTGCCGCCCCGGTTTGCCGTTGTTAGTGCTACAATTCCCCGGACAAAAGTTGTACAAATTTCACATAGGATTATTACAGTGATGGCAGGTTGTGATTTATTACATCACCTTCACATAGGATTATCAATGACATTAACTTTATTGTAAACTAATAATAATTTGCCACGTCAACCGTTTTGTGAAATTTGATTTGGCCTTAAACTTACGGTTGTTAGTTTGACTATACAAATGTGTTTTGTGCTTTAAACCATATATTAGGTGAGAACTTCATCAAGCTCAACGCAGTCAGCAAGTCCTTTTAGGTACACCAATACGCCATTATGATCCATGAACTCTGCCTTAGTTCCCAATCTCAATCCTAATGTTTCTGGCGACCAAACGGATGGATGTAAGTTAAAAAGCATTGTTCGATGCAAAATTTATGCTTCACAATAACTTCAAATCTATGTCCCGGTTTAGCTTTGAGACAGTCTCAATGATGCGATTAAACTTTGTGTTGTAAAGTAGTATTAGTTTTGGAATTGGTTGAACGAAAGAGAGTTGACAAATGCGTGATTTTTTAATGCAAGAGTATTGTTACAATCACAAATTATTTTACAATACTTTTATTGTTGTATTCAATTGTTACTAGTTTTATCTGGATCAATCACTAATATCATTTTTTTACTTACTAATAATTACTCACCACATCAACAGTTTATAAAAAAGTTTAAGACTCTAGCATTTTCGTTAATGCAAACTCGAGCTGTAGTTCGTGAAATTAAGAGTCTTTCGAGGCTATGCAACAAACAACAAATTACTTAGATGCTCTGCCTAACTAGAGAAAAAGTAAACTCAAGGCTAAAGAAAACTAAATTGTAGGAAATATTAAAGTTCAGCAGGAAGCTTATGTTCATTAATATAATCAAATGAGTATAACAATGTGAGAACCTAGTCCTAAAAATGACGGGGCGATCAAGTCTTCATAGTGATTACTCAACCAACAGTGTAATACCCCCTAGATTGAGTGTTTTACAAGTGGAATTTCCACTTATTTTAATTAAAAGAAAAAAAAAGTTCAAAAAATCTTATTAAATACCTCTTTTTTGAATAATGATGGTGAACTAGGAATTGAACTCCAGACTCTTCCATAAGAGTTGTCCATGCCAGGAAGACAAAGGTAGCTATGTTTAAGGGTATTGTCGTCCATAGGCTTATGATCGTCCATGAGGATTGTGCCAGGACGACCCTCCACACTTGGAAGAATTCCAGATAAAGTCTATTTACATAAACTAATAGATTGAACCACATGTCATTACTCCAAGGCATGAGTAAGGCCCTAATTGATCACTATATCTTCCTACAGAATACTTAACTGCCGATAGCAGTTATAGAAAATGAAATATAGTAACTCCCATAGCAGTTGTGGAAGTTATCTTTGAACCCTCTAGCTTCCTCAAATATAGGGGAAGTTACAAGTCAAATAACTGCTCTAAGAGCATGCTATATAAAGATCCCATTTGGACCAGATGAAGGTAAGAAAGATATAATTCTCATAAAGTTGGAACTCCAAAATTTGAGAGAAAAACTAACTTAAGCATCGGAAGGTTCTTGACCGGTCCACCTCAGTCACCTTTGATTGTGTTTTCTTTTTAGGCCTTCCAAGTGACTGACTACTAGATCATTGACGCCCGGAGCATTCTGCCTACTGATTTCCTTGTGCATCATCAGTTGGCGCTGTCTGTAGGAAAGATTAAATTTTGTGTTTTGTAGTTTATCTTTCTCCAACAAAAGGTTGTATGGTTCGAACAAGATCAAGGGCCACTAGCCCAGGCCACCAAGAGAGTAGGGATGCATCTAGCAATCCCCACCGAGATCACTAGTCAGTGCCTGTCACACAACCGTCTTCCATCCCACACATACAGTCCATGGCAGCCGCCATGGCGAAGTTAACTCGCCAAAACCAAGAATTGACTAGGGAGATTAATATAAGGAGGCAGCGTCACGAAGGATATGTTGAAAGATAAGCCCAAAGTCAAGAAGAAGGAGGAAATCCTGAGCCCGAGACCCAGTCAAAGGGCATCACTTCATGAAGGGTGCCTCACTTGGAGAAGGAGATGGATCAGATGAGGAAGGTCATGGACGAGATGAGGGAGAACATGAGAAGGGAGAATGCCGTAGAGGATTTAGTTCATCGAACAGACTCCCCTTTCACGGCTTCCATCAATGGTCACCCCTTGCCTCCGAAGTTCAAGATGCCTTCCTTGGATTCGTATGATGGAATGCATGACCCTTTTGATCATATTGCTACTTTCAAGACTACAATGCACCTTCAAGGGGTTCCAAACGAGATTATGTGTAGAGTTTTCCCTACCACCCTTAAAGGCCTAGCGCGAGTGTGGTTCAGCAAGATATACAGTGAGTTCTTTCGAAGAGTTGAGTAAGTTGTTTGTCAATAATTTTATCAGAGGAAAAAGGCACAAATGTTCCTCGTCTAGCCTGCTAACCATAGAGCAAGAAGAGAATGAAAGTTTGTAGTCCTTCATTACTCGTTTCAATAGGAAAGCCCTAACAGTGGACGAAACGAACGATAAGTTATTATTGGCGGACTTCCATAATGGAGTTAACTCTGACTTATTCATCCACAAGCTTTATGAGAAAGAGCCTCAAACTATGGCTAAACTCATCCATTCGGCCCAAAATTTTATGAAAGTAGAAGACGCAATTATAACCAAGAAGAGGAAGAGAGCTAAGAGAATGGAAACTGATCTCCCGCGTCATTCTGAGCAAGGTCCTCGTCCAAAGAAGGGACGGATGGGAGAGAAGAAAGATCGAGATAAAAAGAAGGTAGGCTCGTCGATATGGAGTTAGCAGTATACGCCCTTGAACATGCCGCTTAAACAGGTTCTTATGCAAATCAAGGATGATCCCTCCTTGAAATGGCCGGAAAAAATGAAGGGAGATCCCCCAATAAGCCCAATAGGAATAAGTATTATCGCTTCCACAGAGACCATGGGCATGACATGGACGAATATTTCGATTTGAAGCAGCAAATAGAAAATCTCATTAGACAAGCGAAGTTGAGAAATTTCCTTGGATGAGATCATAAAGATGAGAAGTTGAAGGCAAAGGTAGAAGAACCATCAAGACCTCCACTTGGAGAAATAAGAGTCATCATAGGAGGAACCTCAACAAGGCAATCTTCCAAGTCTAGAAAGACATACCTGAAGGTAGTGCAGAACATCCAACTCTCTAGACGATCACCAAGGACGAGGGAAACGGACGAACAAGCCATCACATTCACGGATGAGGATGTTGAAAGGGTTCACCACCCCCATGACGACGCCATCGTCATCACTTTGCTTATTGCTAATTATATGACTAGAAGGGTGTTGGTGGACAATGGAAGTTCGGCAGACATCTTGTATTATCCTACTTTTCAGCAAATGAGGCTTGGATGAGATCAATTTCGTCTAGTGAATTCGCCCTTGGTAGGGTTTGGAGGAATGAAAATGCAGCCTGTAGACACCATTACGTTACCTGTGGTGGTGAGGGCATACCCACAATAGATAACCAAGGACATGAATTCATCCTCTTATAATGCCATAATCAGAAAGCCAACTTTAAATAGTTGGAAGGCAATCACGTCTACTTACCACTTGTCAGTCAAGTTCCAAATAGAGTATGGGGTAGGACAACAGCAGGGAGATCAGCTAGTAGAAAGAGAATGCTATTTGGCTATGTTGGCCATGGACAAACAGGTTCAAATGATGAACATTGAGGAAAGGAGAGTTGTGGCAGGGCCCACTAAAGCATTAGAGGACATCCCTTTGGACGAGAATAACCTTGAGAGGTATACAAGGGTTAGAGCGGATATGGACAAGAAGACAAAGCAAGATCTTGTCCAGTTCTTAAAGAAGAGTATTGATGTGTTTGCATAGAGTCATGAGGATATGCCACGTATAAAACCTAGTGTCATTACCCACCATCTAAATGTATATCCTTCCTCTAAGCCTGTATGATAGAAAAAAAAAAAAAAGTGTTTGCCCCTGAGAGAGACAATGCCATTAAAGAAGAGGTTCAGAAGTTGACTGTAGAAAAGTTTATTCGAGAGGTTTATTATCCAGATTGGTTGGCCAATGTAGTAATGGTCAGGAAGGCTAATGGCAAATGGAGGATGTGTGTGGACTTCATCAATCTAAACAAAGCCTGTCCTAAGGATTGCTATCTATTGTCGCATATTGATCAATTGGTGGACTCGACTGTAGGTCATAGATTGCTAAGTTTCATGGATGCTTTCTCTGGATACAATCAAATAAGAATGGACGAGGCAGACCAAGAGAAGACATCCTTTATCACCAGTCAAGGCTTGTTTTGTTACAAGGTGATGCCCTTCGGTCTAAAGAACGCAAGGGCAACATAGCAAAGGTTGGTTAACCATATGTTTCGCCCACAAATTGGATGGAATGTAAAAGTCTATGTAGATGATATGCTGGTAAAGATTCTAGATGATGGACGGCCTGTAAGAAACCTTTGATACACTTAGGCAGTACAACATGAAGTTAAATCCCAGCAAGTGCACTTTCAGAGTTTCATCAGGAAAATTCCTTAGATTCATGGTTTCACATAGGGGAATTGAGGCAAATCCTGATAAGATTCTAGCAATACTAGATATGAAGTCTTCACGAAGTATCAAAGAAGTCTAGTTTCTTACCGGACGAGTTGCTACCTTTAACAGGTTTGTCTCTAAAGCTAATGACAAATCTTTACCTTTTTTCAAGGTTCTTAAAAAGGCATTTGAATGGACGGACGAGTGTCAGAAAGCTTTCCATGACCTAAAGACTTACCTCATTATGGCTCCCTTACTGAGTCTGTCTATGCCTGGTGAAGAGTTGTTGTAACAGCCCAGCCCGATAGAAAAAAAAAAAAAAAAAAAAAAAAAAAAAAAGAGGAAGTCATATTTTTTAAGGCCCACATATGCCTCGCCTAACCCATCCTCCCCCACCACATATCTCACAATTCTCTCTTTTCTCTTTTTGGCCAATCACTCTCATTCTTGTTCTTCTTTTCCTTTTAATTTTCACTCAACACAACACACATACACACACTCCTCTCCCTCACTCTCCCACCGGCACACTTCTCATCACCTCCACCATTTTTCTGGCAAGATCACCGGAGAACCCTCAAGAACATCACGCCTTCACATAAGTTATTTGAGGAAAAAGTTTTAATCTCTTTTGATGGGTATAATGTTCTTGTTTGAGGTTATTTTACCCAAGCTTTAATAATGATGTTCTTGAGATTTATGAGCTTCTTGGGTGATATTCTTGTAATTTTGTATATGGATTTTTGATTTAGTGGACTAATTTGATGAGTGGGTTTATGGTTTTACTAGTGGTGGCTAACTAAGTTTTATGAATGGTGAAAATTTAGGAGTTTTGAGGTATATCATGTGAAATAAATGGTGAATATAATTTTTATGATTTATTTGGAGCTAGTAAAGATTTAAATTGTTTGTTTTGAAGGATATTGTGATTTTGGTGTCATGGGTCTCTTAATAATGTTGTGAAAATCTTGTGGAAACTACTCATAAATTATTGAGCTTTTGATGTTAGAGATAATACCTTGAATGATTCATGAGTATAATGGGAGTCTATGTCATGTAAACTGTGAGCTCTTTATGCTTTTACCCTTGGGCTATGACATGTGATTATTTGGTGATTACTCAGCCAAATGTCGTAGTCTTTGTGACATTGGTATCTTGGCACCCCCGTCATTGTGACAAATTGACGTCTTTGTGGCATAATTGATGTCTTCGTGGCATAACTTGATGTCTTTGTGGCATACCTAACGTCTTTATGGTGACTTGTCATGTGGCCTTGGGTTGGGTTTTCAGGTTTTAAAATGGTGTTTTGATAGCTCCCAGTAAATAGTACGTAGTTTCATGTTGGAATACTTTGAAAAAGCTTGGTGCTTCATCTTTTAATCATTCTTGTCATTTTATTAAGAAAAATGGATTTGCTGGATTTTCATGGAAATTCCCAAATTATAACCTGTTTTGTAAATGTCCATTATCATAAAACTTGCATTTCCCCCACCCCCATTAATTATGCTACTTACTGGACTCTATCTCATTCTATTATTTTACAAACTTTTTCAGAGTAGGCAACTATCGTTTTGAGACAACTTTTTGGTGGCTAGCAGTTGTTAGACTAACTGCTGATGGAGGCTGACTTTTGTGATGGAGATATTGATGATGTATAACTTAGAGTAGGCTTGACTCAATTATTTTGTATCTAATAGTGGTTATGACTTTATTTCCACTAATGGGACAAGTTGTTAATATGTAATTATTTATTCAGACCTCCATTCTTTTGTGGCCAAGGGTCATTGTATTTATTGCATAGAGATCTAACTTACCTTGGGAGTATATTTAGTGGAATTATTATGATAATTATTGATGTTGATACTTGATATGATTTATTGATTAAATTGTCAAAAATGAAAAAAAAAAAAAAAAATCTATAGGTACTTGAGACGTCTTTCTCATGCTTTAGACCCTTTGAGGTTTGGGGGCGTGACAGTTGTACTTGTATCTGGCAGTGTCCCCACATGCAGTAAGCTCAGCTTTGGTTAGAGAAGAAGGAAGGGTGTAGAAGCCGATCTACTATACAAGTCGAGCGCTAAGAGGGGCAGAAGAGCAATACCCAATGATGGAAAAACTAGCCTTCGCTTTGGTTACAGCTTCTAGGAAGTTAAGGCATTACTTTCAAGCTCATATCATCAATGTCTTAATAATCATCCATGGAAGAAGGCAATGAACAAGTTAGAGGCTGTAGGACGACTAATCCAATAGGCCATAGAACTCAACAAGTTTGATGTCAGGTACCAACCAAGAAATGTGATTAAGGCACAAATATTGGTAGATTTCATTGCAGAGTTTAGTCCCAATCGAAGTGAGCTAGACGAGGCGGGTGAGGTATGGAAGTAAGTCATCATGGTGGATGGTTCGTCCATGTTATATGCAGGAGGAATTGGAATTATTCTCAAATCCCCAGAAGGGGAAAAATTGAAATACGTAGCCCATCTACAATACCAAACCACCAACAACGAAACTGAATATGAAGATTTCCTCAAAGGATTAGAATTGGCTAAGTCCCTAGGGGCGGAGTCAGTTATCCTCCAAGGGGGTTCACAATTGATCATTAATCAAGTGAATGGAATGTGTGAAGCCAAAGAAAGCCAGATGAAGAAGTATTTAAATAAGGTAAGGCAGCTTGTCAAGAAATTCAAAGAAGCCAGTTTTGTTCAACTCTCGAGGGAGGAAAACATGGAAGCAAATGCTTTGGCGAAAGCAACCCCAATAGGGGAGGCTATGGAAGAGTTTGATAAAGTTCAATACATGCCAAGCATAGACCTACCAGAGGTACAGCAAATTAAAGGAGAAGAAAATTGGATGACTCCAATAGTCGTCTATCTCAAGGATGAAAGGCTTCCAAAGGACAAGGACGAGGCCAGGAAGTTGAGGATCAAAGTTTCCAAGTATGTTCTCATAGACGAGGTGTTGTACAAACGAGGTTTCTCTCAGCCTTACTTAAGGTGCTTAACCCCAGACGAGTCGAACTACGTATTAAGGGAGGTTTATGAAGGTGGGTGTGGTAACCACTCAAAAGCAAGAGCATTGGTTCATAAGGTTGTCCATGCAGGTTATTACTGGCTGACTATTCAAGAAAACACAAAGGCTTATATCAAAGTATGTGACCAATGTCAACGCTTTAGCAATATCCCCAGACAACCAGCAAAGTATCTCACCCCGATGATGGCCCCATGGCCCTTTGCACAATGGGGATTGGATATTTTGGGTCCCTTTCCACTTAGAACCAGACAAATGAAATTTTTAGTGGTTGGAATTGACTACTTCACTAAGTGGCTAGAAGCAGAACCCTTGGCGAAAATCACACAACAGAATTTTAAGAACTTTGTCTAGAAAAATATTGCATGCAGGTTTGGGGTGCCCAGGGTATTGAGATCAGACAACGGATGACAATTTGATAATACACATTTCAAGGATTTCTGTGAGCACTTTGGAATTCAAAATCATTATTCCTCACCCGCCCACCCTCAAGCAAATGGTCAAGTAGAAGTAGCAAACTGATCCTAGTTGAAAATCATCAAGACTCAGCTTGAAGGGGCAAAGGGAGTATGATCTGACGAGCTACTAGGTGTTCTGTGGGCCTATAGGACGATGGTAAGGACCCCCCCACAGGGGAAACTCCTTTCAAGGTAGCTTATGGAAGTGAAGCAGTAATACTTGCAGAAGTGCATATGGCCAATCACAGGGTGATGAAGTATGAAAAGGAGGATAATGAAGAGCAACTCCGCCTTAACCTTGATCTGATAGACGAGGTAAGGATGGACGCGAAGCAAAGGCCAGCAAGGTACAAGAACCTTATGGCCAGACAATATGATGCAATGGTGAAACCCAGGCGCTTTAACATAGGGGATCTCTTCTTGAAAAGGGTCTCATTGGCAACCAGAAACCCAGCTCATGGGAAATTGGGACTAAATTGGGAAGGACCCTACAGGGTGATTAATTGCAAAAGACAAGGGTCGTATTACTTGGAAGCCCTGGAAGGGAGAAAATTGGAGCACCCTTGGAATGTTGAGCACCTAAAAAGGTATTATCAGTAAAATATCAACCTAGACGAGCATTATCTTGGACGAGATCACCCAAGATGTTGTCACCCTGGACAAGCCAAAGTTTTTCTGTTGCATGTATTGTTAACATTATATGTTATGTTTTAACTCCTTAAGGATGTATTAGTTTTAAACTAACTATGGACGAAGTCATGAACTTAGATGTTTGTATTTATAATTCCCTAAAAGGCACTAGCTTCTAAGCATGTGCCATACTTGTGGACGAGGTTTATATTATGAATGTGGATTGGATTTTCAAATACATGTGATATATAAATCTTATCTCCATAATTTCACCCACAAGAAAGGCTAAAGCTTAAAGACGTATAAAAATCTCTGGATGCAGGGATGTAACATCTATAAACTTTCCTCAAAATAAGGATAAAGCAAAGAGAAACAAGCTCAAGGCATATTCATCCAAACAATGGACGAAGTAGAGCTTTAAACTTGTGTCCAGCCCATGGGTAGGGAAATGAGTGCACAAAAATATTTAAAGTCCATAGGACGAGAAGCCAGCTAAAACAATCCAATCTTTGGACGAGTGAAAAGTTATGCCTTAAAAGTAAACTTATGGACAAGAAATGGAACCAACGGCCAAGCCTAAGGACGAGTAAAGCTGGAAAAACCAGTGCCATTCACAAGACAAGTTATACATAATTCAAAGAGTGGTAAAGGATATTAAACATGAAGGAATCCTCGTCATAGACGAGCCATGCTTAGACCAATAAACTGGATGATAAAAAACGGTCGTCCATGCAACATGTTTAATAGTAAAATGAAAGAGTAATGAAAATAAAACATTCATTCACAAAGTTTAAAAAGGGTAGACGACCACCATCCAAAAACCCTTATAAAATAAAAAAGCCTGAAAGGCAATTGTTTGAAAGCTCGTCCCAAGTGATGTAGACAAGTGAAATGTACTTAACATAATTTTAAATGGTCCTAAACAATGGACCTCATAAAAAAATACAAAGATAGGGAAACTAAAACTAAAGTTCACTGTGGGGGATCATTTTCAACGTCTTAGGCAAGTTGAGTAGTGGCATCGTCTTCAATATTGATGTCCTTGGAGCTGGTCTGAATGAAAGAGCTTACAGCAGTAGCAAGGTTAAGTTTGATGGAGCTAAAGTCAACTTCAGGGAAGTTTTCTATAGCGTCCATTCAAAAATCCTCAAAACTCGCTGCATAATTGGTGTCCAGCAAATTAGTGAACTGTTTGAATGCTCTAAACTCCACTACTGCGTCTTCTTTTGCTTTGGTAAGAAGGGTATTCAACTCATCATTTTTCTTTTGAAGGTGGTCAAGACGAGTATCATTCTCAACCACATCAACCCTTAGCTCTTCAATCAGATTTTGCAGCTCCTTGGCCTCGTCTTTAGCTTTGGCTGCCACCTTAGCCCAACCCTTGCAGTCGTCCTTAATTTCTTGGATCCTCTTCTCAAGCAGGATCCTCGTCTTGTCCATCTCCGTGGCTTGCCTAGACGTAGCTATGAACTTGGACATGGCCTACACAAGTGATTAAAGAGTTAGCAAAAAAAAAAAATATATATATATATATATATATGCATGCTACTATATACATGCTACTAAAACAGGATGAGGTAAAAGAAATTACCTTGAAAAGATCATGAACACTAGAGTGCTCAAACTCTTTCAAGGACATGTCATAGCACGCAGCCACGTCCTCTCCAGTTACAGCCTTTTCAAACCTCTCCCAAGCTAAGTCTTTATTCTCCAGAAGGTTCATAGGGACCCTCTGGGGAGGTTGGGACGAGGTAGGAGTAGTGGTCTTGGTAGGAGTGACATCAATAGGGATGGACGAGTTAACATTAACAACTTGGATGGACGGTTGGAAGGAAGGAAGATTAGGCCTAGCAATCTTAGGCCTGGAAAATTTGTGCTTCGCATTCTTTCCTTGATGTCTGGAAAGGTTTCCCAAGTCCAGTGCCTTGGGCAAAGTTTTTCTCTTATCTCAAGTAGAAAGATGAGGTTGGGATTGAGCCTCAGGCCTGGTTGCCCCATCCACAACCTCCTTCCCTTTATTCTCTTTCATAGTTGCCATCCCTAAAAGAAAAACATAAAATGTTGGTTAAAAACGTAAGTCAAATAAGTACTTAGGAAAATTTTAAAGTATATATATATATATATATATATATATATATATATATAAAAAGAAGAAGAAAAAGAAGAAGAGAAAGGGAGACTCACGTCTGCGAATAGTAAGCTCGTGGGTAAGGGCTTCAATGGACGGCTCAGGACCAAGTCCCCACTTGGCTAGATGCTAAAGGGTCACCAACAAGTGGAAACTCCTATTAGTGTGTAGACAAGCCCTGTGGATGCGGTCACGGTGAAATTTACTTAAAGAATGTCCTCCAACAGCTACATAAAAAAAAAATAAAAAATAAAAAGAGAGAAAATAAGGTTAGATAAGGAAAAGATTAAAAAAAAAAAAAAAAAAAAAAAGGAAAGAAAAAAAGCAAAACATAACATACCTTCAGGACGAAGGTTGCCTAACTCTCCAGTGTATGGGGCAAATGTATCCCTGCCAACCTCAACAGGGTGTCCAGACCAAAAACCGGAGACAAAGAAAAACTCCATCTTCCAGTTTCTGTCAGATGTAACCAATGACTTAATTAATCTACAGTCATTACCCTTGGCTGTAAATTGATAAAAGCCTAGGGATTGATTGATCTCAAAGGGTTTGTAACAATAGAGGAACTCGTCTATAGTGAAAGGACAATCTCCTTCGAATACTTCTCTCCACAAAACTTACATAGAGACAATTAGTCTCCATGCGTTAGGGTTAAGCTGACACACTCCTAAACCCCACCTAGTAAGTAACTCTCTAGCAAAGGCATTTAAAGATAACCTAAGTCCCCCTAGAAGGTAAGCTTCATAGATGCCTATCCCAAAACGGGGTTGGCAGCACCACTCTCCACAGATGGCTAACCTAGGGTTGAGGTCGTTTGGGATCTAGTACCAACTCTTAAGTGCAGTAAGCCTCCTTTCATCTGTTTTGGAAAAAATACCTACAGCACAACTGTATACGATTTCTACTTCGTCTGCAGGAGGAGACGAAGGAATACTCGTCGAGTTGCCAACCCCAGAAGCTGCCCTCATCCTAAGATGTTCTTGAAGAATGTCAAGAGGAACTCCAGGAACACCAAAGGTATATTCCTCGTCTGAGGTGTTACCACTACTACTACTATTACTGCTAGAGCCACTATAATTGGTGTCATCATGGTATTCATCTATGGCTTTATCTACACTATTACTAGATAAGGAGACGACAACTTCAGACATGTTAAAATTTGAAAGAAAAGCTAAGAATGAGGATGAGGAGAATACCTGGCTCTAGATGGAGGAGAACTAAGGACGAGGAAACACTTCTAGACGAGGTGCTAAGAAAACAAATGTCAAAGAAGAGAATCTCATAAATGCGAGGGGTAGGAGAGGGATTCTACTATTTATAGGCAGTGGAATTTGGCATCTGAAATGACGTGACCAATCAAGAGATGACACGGGGCAAATTCCTTGAAGAAATAAATCGACGTGATTAATCACCAGTAAGATCATGACACATGGCATACCTCACCCCTAATATAAGGGCACACGTCCCAAGAAGTAGTGCTAGGCTATATATTACCTTAGATGACCCATGGACAAGGGGGCAACTGATGGTGAACTAGGAATTGAACTCCAGACTCATCCATAAGAATCATCCATGCCAGGAAGACAAAAGTAGCTATGTTGAAGGGTATTGTTGTCCATAGGCTTATGATCATCCATGAGGATTGTGCCAGGACGACCCTTCACACTTGGAAGAATTCCAGATAAAGTCTATTTACATAAACTAATAGATTGAACCATGTGTCATTACTCCAAGGCATGAGTAAGGCCCCTGTTGATCACTATATCTTCCTACAGAATACTTAACTGCCAATAGCAGTTATAGAAAATGAAATATAGTAACTCCTATAGCAGTTGTGGAAGTTATCTTTGAACCCTCTGGCTTCCTCAAATATAGGGGAAGTTACAAGTTAAATAACCACTCCAAGAGCATGCTATATAAAGACCCATTCGAACTAGATGAAGGTAAGAAAGATATAATTCCCATAAAGTTGGAACTCTAGAATTTGAGAGAAAAACTAACTTAAGCATTGGAGGGTTCTTGGCTGGTCCACCCTTGTCACCTTTGATTGTGTTTTCTTTTCAGGCCTTCCAAGTGACTGACTACTAGATCATTAACGCCTAGAGTATTCAGCCTACTGATTTCCTTGTGCATCATCAAATAACAATGAAATTTATATCATTGTTCAAGAAATTGTCTAAAATTTAAAAAAAAAAAATTACATGACTTTTGATCCTTCTTACATTCTAGAAAAAAAAAAAATAATACATCGTTTATTTTTCTAGTTACAATTTAAAAAACTAAAATTATATGGCTTGTTTTCCTAATTGCAATCTATAAAAATGAAACTAACACTAGTAAATAACTAGTCCAATTATAACTCAAAGCATCTAAATTTGGAAGTTATGTTACGAAATGAGAAGGTGTTAAACACCCATTTCACTTGATTCAAAGGATGATCTTCTAAAAATGAATGGATATATCATGTTATGCACAAAACATATACTCCTTCATATCATTATCATGTATATCACGTATCATTGCTAAATAAAGTTTATGCTCATCATATGATCACCAAAATATTTTTGCAGCATATATATTAAATCCATAGCCTGTTCATAATATGACCCTAACCTATGCATTCATCACATATCTCATGCAGCCGCCGCACATGTACAAAAACATGTATGTGGCTTAATTATCTCCATTATATACACGTAGCAACACCATGCTTTTATCAAAAGACCAAGGGTATTTCCTTGTCCATCTGGTCCTAAAATGAAAAGAGCTAGCTAGGAATGTATGTGTATCATCACCTAGCTAGGTCCTACACTCAGAACTTCATTATTTGTCGGCTTTCATCTAGAAATCATAGCAGCTTTGATCCATTAAAAAGTTTTGGTTCGCCCGAGCAATCATCATTAATTCCCCCTAATGTTTGTGTCAGCTACTACGTACGTACTTACGCTCCCTTCTTCTCAGTGACAACTGAGAATTCCTTCCTAACCTCCACCCATCTTTTCGTTGTTGTGTTGTTCATATTCTTCATTGGACTTTGTTGGGAAATTTAGACCCCGATTGATAAAATTAACAAGTTTTAAATCAAAGTTGTTAATTAGATTTATTATTAATAAAACTTGTTAAAACAAACAGACATCAATATCATGTCAAAATCATGCAACGGAAAAATAAATAAGACAAGATACAATGACCCAGAAAAACCAATAAAACAAACTAGTTTCACAGTAAAAAAAACCTGGGGGAAAACCTTCCTGAAAAACAATCCACTATAGTAAAGAGAAGTTTCAGATCTAGTACAAAACATTTGTCCCTAGACTCTACAATTCTCGTAGATGAACTCACAGCAGAAACCTTCTACTGCTTCAGAACCTCTAAACTCTTCAATATATGAACGCCATCCTTTTTGTTGCACGGATCCCAGTACATGACTCACTCACTAACTTGAAAAAGATTGTTGGCTGCAAAGTTCTTTACTTCATCAACAATGAAGATCAAGAAGCACTTGGTTACAAAACCTAAGGCGCAAAGACGCAGTAGCTTTTTTTAGAGAGAATAAGGCATCGATCACCTTTTGCATATGTTCTCCTTGTATTCTCTTATGTGACGGCCTCTAAAATAAGCCTTATATAGGTCTAGGGTTGTGAGAAAAAAAACCCTACACAAATATATAAGCTTGGGCCAAAAATCAGATTTGGAAATCTGAATTCCCATAACCTCGATCGATCGGGAGGTGTCGAGGAGGTGTCGAGCTTTAAATTTTGACAGATACAACTATCGAGAAGCTATCGAGGAGCTGTCAAGGAGACAAGAGCTTTCTCGATCGATCCACCAGCTATCGAGAGGTGTCGAGATTGCGATAACAATCAACTGAAGAGCTCGATAGATAGCGTAGCTGTTGAGAGGTGTCGAGAAGCTATCGAGTTATCTATTTGTAGGTGTTGAGCTATCTGTCTAGCTTTAATGAACAGCTTTTCTTCACTTGTTTTTTGGTCCAATCTTCATGGCTTTAATACTAGACTTGAACAACATGTTTCTTGAAGTATTAAACACATCCTACATCTACCCAAATACAAGTAAAGTGCGTTTTGTCAAAGGATTAGCCAATTACACAAAATATGTCCTTAACAAACTTTATGGAGCCTAATTGTGTTTAATCTAGATGATAATTCAACCCGAAATAATGTTACATGATTTTTAATGGGAAATTTCTGAGACCTAGTCCATGGAGCGGAGGCCCAAGCCATAGTTTTTTGAGAGAAAGAAAAACAATACTGCCGCACTTGTATTTTTTCCTTGATAATAGTGCAATCCTGCAACTCTGTAGACATAGGCAAATTATCAAACCACATAAATATTGTCTTGTGCATGTGATTATTTTTCTTTGGCATGTGTTTTCTCTATTTTGTTTCTCACAGGTTTGGAAATTTCATGTTAAACTCCCTACATTCTCAATCCAAGACCCACCTAAAACCTAGGGCTGATCATAAGGCTTCTTCGATGCAAGCAAGACATAACCCCTGAACCTTGAGTGCTTTTAGGGTTTGAGAAGTATGACATAATTAAAGACATTCTATATATGCATACTTAGATTTTGCAAAATAAACTACAATATTCCTACCTCACTTATGTAAATAAGTAAATAAATTACAAAAAAATAAGCCCACCCCATCTCACACAAAGGGTGGGTATGCAAAGTCTCTCTCTCAATCATTACTCACTACATAGTCTACACCAAGATATATTTATTGCCTTGAGATTTTTCTTTTTTCAACTTTTTAGCCTTTTAATCTTGTACTTTTTATTCTATTAACTTTTACATCTCACGTAGATGTTATAATTTCATGATTACACTAGAGAGTAAATCAATTATATTCAAGAATTAAGCCCTTTTAGATATACACTACTATAAGTTTCTTCAAGACCTTCTCTCCTCTCTCTATGTATGTGTGTTAAAAATATTTAGCATTCTCAAAAAAAAAAAAAAAAAAAAAAAATAGTGAGTAAATCCCACATTGGAAAATGAGTGTGAGTTAAAAAGGTTTAAAGTCTGTGTTGGATATTCAAGAGTTAGACCCTTTTAGACATACACCACTATAAGTTTCTTTAAGACCTTCTCCCTTCTCCCTTCTCCCTGTGTGTGTTAAAAATATTTAGTATTCTAAAAATAAAAAATTATATTTGTTTACCTATCAAAAAAAATGTAATTGTTTAGTTCTTAATTTCTAATTATGTAGATGAACATGGGCTGGGATATATTTTCCAAAATGCACGTAATCAGGTCAAAGTTTTAGCCCATAAAATCCAAAAACGCCATCCCCCAACCCAAAAACGTGATGAATTGAGAAGTATGGAACATGGAGAACTTTTAATTTGCAATTCTATTTTAATTTTGAAAATCAATGACCAAGACTAGTCGTAGATATTTATTTGGAAAGATTTCCAATGTTGGGTTTGTTTCAATGAAAGAGAAGGCTTCGGTTTTTTCCTTTTGTCTCAAGTAACCTTTTACAAACGAGATGAAGGGTTGGAGAGAACGTTACCTTGATTATA
Organism: Quercus robur; assembly: GCF_932294415.1. Lineage (NCBI taxonomy): Eukaryota > Viridiplantae > Streptophyta > Magnoliopsida > Fagales > Fagaceae > Quercus > Quercus robur. Next base: position 40,348,721 of record NC_065534.1, on the reverse strand, counting down.
TAGGACAAAATGGGCTTCTGCCCTTTTCAGCCAAATTAATTAGCTTTTTGCCCTTCTTCCCAAACTAAATAGGAAAATGCCCCTCTTTTGAAACTCAACTTTTTCAAAATCGAGTTAAGCCCTATAGTGACGTTTTCAATGACCTATAATGACGTTTTTAAGGACCTATAGTGGCGTTTTGTAACTTGATATCCATGAAATCGAGTTATAGGCAATTTTATTGCCTATAACTCGATTTCATGGATATCAAGTTACAAAATGTCACTATAGGTTCTTAAAACGTCACTATAGAGCTCTAGAATTTTTTTTTTTTTTTTTTAACTCGATTTTGAGAAAGTCGAGTTTCAAAAGAGGGGCATTTCCCTATTTAGTTTGGGAAAAATGGCAAAAGGCTAATTAATTTGGTTGAAAAGGGCAGAAGCCCATTTTGTCCTGATTATATACTAACCTAATTAGGCGCAACAACCAACTTACAGGTCCAAGAAATTATTGTATGTCCACCTAATACAATAATGTAGCACTTCACTTCCAAGTACTCTTACAGTTACGCACTCTTCTCTAATTTATTATCTAGGAGCTGCATATTATCCACGCAATTGGTGAAATTTCTATCCATCACCATGGACCAAGTAATAGAGTTATGCATTTATCCTAATATTATTTTTTTAGTAACTGTGTAATTTTTTGTTTTTTTTTTTTTTTAAGATAGTTTCATCTTATGATATACATTCTTGTTAATTATTATTTAGCATCACACCAAGACACCTGTGGCGCCAGAGAATTCACGGCCCAAGCCCACTCTACATTAGGGACCGAGGCCCAAGCCGAGGAAAGCCATTTGCCGAGGACGCATAATGAAATCCCAAAAGGAGCATAAGGATATTGCCGAGGACGACCTCATGCTCAGCACCTCACAAAATGCCTGAAGAAAGGGGCAAACTCAGTGTAGGGGCAAGACAAGGGAAAAAGCTGCCAACATCATAATACAAAACCCTGTATCTAACAAGCCCATACTCTAAACCATGCCCTTTAACTTTCCCAACGACCCCTAACCACTCTAGGCATGGGTTGACAGGACAGGTCTGCATCCCAGAAAGTAGAACTTACACGTGGACACCAAAAGGAGAAACGAACACTAGTATAAAAGGGGATCCCCACCCCCCTGCAGTGGGGGAGGGAGGATAGAAGGCTCCTCAGACGCCGTCCGAGGACATAAGTCCTACAACCCGTACTAATGGAGGGCTTAGCTAGTCAAGCCAAATCCGTCTAAACATAAGCTCCCATAGAAGCTATGACTAAACCGCTCACCTGTGCCCAAGGTCAGGCCTTTCAAGCCCACTCTCTATAAATCATATTGTTAGGGCCCTATACATACGAGCCCAACGTCATACCTGGGCCGTCAAAAATCGTGTCCCTACAACACCAATTAGTTTTTTATGCAAGTAGAAATGAAACTTTAAATATCTTATTTGATAACAAGAGACTTTATCAGTTAAGCTAGCTAGAATCCACTTGCGTTGTTTATTATATATTCAATTCATGAGATTTCTTTCAAATATCATCTCTTTCTATCCCAAAATATAAATATAAATAAAAAGCCATGAAAAAGCCTTGTTTAGCATGATTCTATTTATTTCCATTATTTATTCTAGCGTATTGACATTAATCATCAGGTGTATTTTAGTAAATTATTTGTAAAAGCAAAAGGCCAAAAAAAAAAAAAAGAATCTATCGTTGGCATAGTTGGCATAATGGCCGATTATTGAAGCGAATTTTAACAAGGCATATTTGCACGGCATTCGGCCTTTAAAGGGCATAAAAATCTGTTAGATTCTAAAGATTTAAGATTAAATGTTTAGAATTATATTTTGTATGTTTTGGCAAACTAAGAACAAAACATGTCTAGTCTATGTGCTAGGCATTGCTCAAAGGTGTATGTTTCAAGCTTCAAGTTCGAGCTGACTGCAGAAAAGAAGGGTCAGAATCTGCCAAACTCGATCAATCGAAAATCACAAAAATTAGATTTTGCAGAATTTTTAAACAAGGTCCAAGCCCGCAAAAATGTTTAGGGTTTCAATCCAACTTGTCCACATATAAAAGGAAAATCCTAGTAACGTTTTAGAGACCTCTAGAAGACTTGTGTGTTACTCATTGTGAGATCTGAGAGGTGTTGTACCTTCTAACTACACAAGCGTCTACTGGAGCAAGATTTACAATCAAGCATTGGTAGAATCTAGTTGCTGCTACAAAGATCAACAACTGAACGTGATCTGAAACCTTTGAGTGGGATCTCAAAGTCATAAGCGTGGGTGCATGTGTTGCAGTAAGTCCAAGAAGAGAAAGGGTCCGTAGATTCGAAATTTGCACGTGGTCGTGTCAATAAATTACTATTTGAGATAGCAATAGATTTAGGGTTAAATTTGATTGTAAAAACTTCGATTCTTTTATAATGGATTTGCATTACCTTGAGGATTGCTAAGTTAAATCCTCCCCAGGTTTTTACCTTGAAATTGTTCGTTTCATTGGTTTTCCTAGGTCATCATATTGTGGTGTTATTTATTTTTCCCCTGTTGTGCATGAAATAATTTATTATTGTTTAACCTAGATTTGAATAATTAACCTAAGTAATCACTTGGATAATATATTAGGTTAAACAATTTGGTTTAAGGGGTCTAAACAAACAAACAAGTGTTATCAGAGCAGCTTAGCTCTTGTTTTTAGGTTTTTATACCTAGAGTTGATCCTTGACCCCTGCTGTCATGGTACACAATCACTCTCTAGTGATCCATTCCTCACTTTGATGGGAACAACTATACTTATTGGAAGGTTAGGATGAAAACCTTCTTGAAATCTATTGATGAGAGAGTATGGTTTTCTGTTGAAAACGGTTGGGAAAGACCAACCACTGCTATTGGAGAATGGACAACTGCCCAAAAAGAAGCAGCAAGCTTTAACAGTAAGACTAAGAATGCAATATTCAATGTTATTTCTTTGGAAGAATTCAAGAGGATCTTAAATGTGGAGATTGTTCACATTGCATGGAACATCTTGCAAATAGTGCATGAAGGCACTAAGGCAGTAAAAATTAATAAACTACAACAGTTGAGCTCTAGATTTGAAAGCATTAGAATGTCTGATGATGAGTCGTTTGATGAATTCTATGCTAAGTTGAATGATTTTGTTGATTCTACTTTTAATTTGGGTAAAGTATATGATCAACCTAAAATTGTTAGGAAAATTCTTAGATCATTAACTAAGGACTTTAGACCAAAAGTGACTACCATAACTGAAAGTAAAGATGTAGACTCTATTCTTGTAGACGAACTTGTAGGACCTCTTAAATCCTATGAATCTAACTTACAAAAAACTAACAAATCCAAATCTATGGCTTTAAAATCTGTTGATGATGTTGATGATTATGGATTTGATGATGAACTCTCATCTATTAAGATTGCTTATCTTGCCAAGAACTTTAGAAATTTTCTAAGAAATAATAATAGAAAGGCAAGAAATAGAAACAATGTTGATCCTAAGAATGTGAAGAAGAATGATACAACTAAAAATAACAATTCTGAAAATCAAAAGATAAAGTTGTTCAATCTTCTAACAATTCTTTAGTACAATGGTATTTTGGTTGTCAGGGGTATGGTCATCTAAAATCTGAATACCCCACATTTTTTAGATCTAAAGGAAAAGCTATGGCTGTCACCCTAAGTGATGATGAAGTTTCTGATCATGAGTTTGAAAGTGATCAAGAATGAAACTTTATGGCTTTCACTGCTATTGCTATAATAAGTGAGATTGAGACTGCTGATGAGAACCCTTCTGACGAGGAACTCTCTGAGAATTCTAACTTACAAGTGGCTTATAACAAGCTTTGCAAGGTTGTAGCAAAGGATGCCATGAGTGTCGATCTTGGGCTAAAAAAGATAAACACCCTTGAACAAGAGAAGGAAATTTTGTTGTTAAAACTGTTTGATGCCAATGAACTTTTAAATTCTGTTAAGATTGAGAACATGTCTTTGATTGAGAAAGTTAAAGGTTTAGAATTTGAATTGTTTGTTGCTAGAGAACAACTGAATAGGTCTTCTAATTCTAAACTGGATAATATGCTAAATGTTCAAAAATCTGTTTATGATAAGACAGGATTAGGGTTTGTTGAGAGTGGTTCTACTTCTATTGTTCATCCTCCTAAGTTTGTACTTACTACATCTACTTCTGCTGTTCATCCTTCTTTATCTAAAGTTGAGGTACCTAAGGAAGAAGTTCTAGCTTCTAGAAGAACTAGGGTAGATCTAAGTGAGTCAAAACCTAAGAATCCCAAACTATCTAGAAGCAAGAAACAACACAAACCTTAGTGGTTTTGTCATTTTTGTGGTGGAACTGGGCATACACAGCCAAATTGCTTTAAGCTGCAGTTGAGGTCTAAAAAAAAAAAAGAGATCGTAGTAAAATAAGCCCAAGAAAGAATAAGCTAAGCCCAAAAAGAATGAGTTAAGCCCAGAAGGAAAAACCAAGCCAAGTCCAAAGGGATTATACGAAAGGCCCAGAGGATCCCGAAGCCCAGAAAAGAAAAGCATCCAGAAAAAAAGAAAGGATCACGGCAAAATATAAGAAGCAAGGATCCTCAGGCACCATCAATAGGCGCGGATCCTTTCAGGCACAAAGAAGAAGGAAGATCGGGTCAGCTCGATAGAAAGAAGACAGAGAAAAGAAAAGAAGAAAACAAGAAAAACAAAAAGCGCGAGCGACTTCTCACGGCACAGACAGAAGAGTCCTCGGGGAACCAAGACAGGGAAGAAGGATGACAACAAACGATCTTTAAAAAGGCAGGACGGGATTCCGCCCAAATAGGAAAGAAAAGGAAAAGCAGAAGGCGCCAGAAGTGGGGATGCCGAGAAGGGCATACCTCAGCACTCCCAAAGAAGATAGCCAACCAGAAGCTTTCAAAAGGATCAGAACTGAGAGAAGGAAAGAATGAGAAGAAACGGAAAAATGACTTACCAAGACAACAGGGACAAGACGTGCTCTGTTCGCAGGAAAGCAAAACAGGGGAACCAATGGTTCCCCGGGACGCCCAGAAAACTCCACTATAAAAGGAGGGGATGGGTTATGTAGAAGGCAGCGAGAAAAAAAGAAAGAAACACAAGGAAGAAGAGATTCTCTAGAAAATACTATCAAAAAATCTGTGCAGAAAGAAAATACTAAGGGAAAACAAATACTGCTTTCCGATATCCTGTAAAGGCAACTATGGCACATACTCGGATTCAACAAGAATCAAACTTCGCAAGTTTTGAAGGCTGAAATAGCCATTCAAGGCTGCAATTTTTGAGCTTGATTGGACCTTGTATCACGTCCTAGTGAGCTTTCTGTAATCCAACAGATAATGTCTTAATGAAATATTGTTTCATAATTCCCAGGATCCTCACAGCACTTTTTTATCGTCTTGCTAATCCTTTTTTTTTTCTTCTTCTTTCTTTCTGAACTTACGTTGTTAATATTTGGCACTCCTCGATATACTTGTTTGTCATTTTTTCTGTATATTGTCAGGAGTATTCTCTGCATTCACTTTATTCTTAAACAGCCATTTAGCTGCGGTGAGTCAAGGCCCGGTCCACCAAATCCTTTCTTTTTCATTCAGGCTCGGGATCCTTGGGCCTGAGTATCCTGAAAAAGACACTCTCACATTTTGGCGACTCCGCTGGGGACTGGGCAAAGAAGAAGGAAGAAACAATCCCTTCACAGAGAATGCCTCCAAGACAAAGAAACAGCAAAGGAACTAATGTGCCACCTACGGCCTCTGAGCCTGTAGGAGAAAACGAGGAAGTCTCCAGGCAAGGAGGTGGGATACCCTTGGTGGAACAGGAGGTTGTGTCGGAACAAAGACACGCAAGACAGGAACCAGACCTAATGGCCAGGATGACGGCAATGCTAAAGGATCTGGAGCAAGAAGTTCGTCTTCTCAAAGAAGGCAGGACACAGGAAATCAGAGACAATATTCCCCCTACTGGCCACCAAGATGGGACAGAGCCGGAAGGAGGGTCAGCAGTGGAAGGAAGAGCCAACCCTCAGTACTTGACACTAGCAGACGTCAATGCCCTCCTGGAGCAAGAAAGGGAAAAACTCTCAGGGATCCCCAAGCAATTCTCTCGAGATCCCCCGTTCCCTCCAGAACTTCTTGGCAAACCATATCCTAAGGGATACGAACCCCCAAAATTCCATCCTTTCGATGGGAGGAATGGAAGTGCCGTGGAACATGTGAGCAGGTTTGTCCACACTATGGGCCCCTATGCAGGAGACAAAGAATTATGTCTAAGGGAATTTGCCAAATCCTTAGTGGATAGGGCATACACTTGGTACACCACGCTGAGACCCAGGTCCATCAAGACCTGGGATGAGATGATGGAAAAATTATGCGCCAAATATTACCCTGGTGAAGACAAAATCACTTTCTAGAACCTGCAAATGGTGAGGCAGAGACCTGGAGAAGATCCTGTTCAATTTATTAAAAGATTCGAAGATATGTCCCTAGACTGCTATGGAGACCATGAAGAAAAGGAGCTCGTGGAAACCTGTATAGCCAACATGCTTTTTGATTACAGACTCAACCTTGAAAATTTATGTATCACACAGTTTGCTGACCTCCTACAGAGAACCAGAAGGACGGCGCAAACCATGAGAACAAAAAGGCTGCCCGTGTCCCAAGCTATGACAGCATCAGCAGGAGAGAAAAGGAAGAGGCCAGATGGGAAGGTGTTCGAGGAACCACCGGTAATCCCATGCACAGCTGAGGAGTTAAGCCATGTCCTAGACAAATGGATTGGAGATGGGGTTGTCAGGCCATTCACTGTGTCCAGGCCACCAACCGAAGAAGAAAGGAAGAATCATTTATTTTGCAGAATCCATAATTATGTGAAGCACTCCACTAAGGACTGCTGGACCCTTCGCAAGCTCTTCCACAAAAAGTTGAAAGAAGGAACCTTGGAACTCACTCAGAAGGAGCCAGAAGTGCAGAGGAACCCCTTGCCTAACCACAAAGGAAAAGGGGTGGTAGCAGTAGTAATACACGGGAACCCGGCAGAAGCAGGAGAATCTGAAGGATCCTTCCACCCGAGCACAGTCAGAACCCTTTAGAAGAATCCTAAGTTCAGGTCACTATTCAATCAATTAGGATTCGGACCAGAAGCAAGAAAGGTGGCCACAGAGTCTCTCATGAGCATAGCAGCAGATTCAGGGATGGAATGCTTTACAGCTGAGTCACATACTAGTCGAGCTTTCCTGGAAACAACCAATGCAATAACCTTCACTGATGAAGACATGGAGATTGAGCACCCAGACCACCGTAGACCCCTTTATCTCATGGCCACCATAAACGGTGTTCAAGTCAGAAGAGCACTGGTGGATACGGGGGCATCACTCAACCTCATTGCCTTAAGTACCCTGGAAGCTGTTGGCTTAGTTGACAGAAGGATCCTGGGGGCCCCCATGGAGATAACAGGATTTGGAGGATCGGTGGAATCAACAGAAGGATACGTGCAGCTAGCCTTAAGGGTAGGGCCAATAGTAGCTTTGACAAGGTTTCATGTGATTAATGCAGAAGTTTCTTATCACGTGCTGCTGGGACGCCCGTGGCTTCATAAACATCGCCTTATTCCATCCACATTCCATCAATGCATTAAAGGGAGACTGAATGGGAGGCCCATAAGGATCCCTGCCAATCATAATCCTTTCAGCCAAGGAGAAGTGAACTTTACAGAAACAATGTTTTATGATGAGTTGGAGCCAGATGATGAGAACCCCACCCCGGGGACCCCGGGGGCACCTATCCTAGAAGAAGAAGAAGGAGGAAGGGGCACCCGTGACCTGAGAAACCTTCTAGAAAGGAAAAGACAAAAGAGGGAGTCCAGCTCTTCAGGATCCCGAGAATGTGTGGTGGTGCGGGAACCTGGGGGATGGCTAATTTATCGTTTGTGAAGGTGCGCGGGACCCGAATGCATTGTGCAGGAAGGTCCCGGACCACCAAGCTGCATGATGGCCCAAGAAGAAATCCCAGAAGAACCAGTTAAGGAGGCCCAGATTCAGCCTGAGGAAGAACTAAAGGAAGTAGACTTGGGAACAAAACCAGGATCCCGAAAACCTGTTTTCATTAGCAGTCAATTGGTGGCTCAAGAAAGAGAATAACTGGTAACTTTACTTCAAAAATACAGAGATGTGTTTGCATGGACCTATGATGAGATGCCTGGTCTAGACCCGGAGCTGGTAGTCCATTCTCTTAATGTGGACCCGGGGATGAGGCCAGTAGTCCAACCAGCTAGGGTCTTCCACACTGAGGTAGAAACTCAAATAGTCCAAGAGGTCAAGAAATTACTAACAGCTGGTTTTATCAAACCCATCCAACACCCAAAATGGCTTTCCAACATTGTGCCTGTGAAGAAGAAAAATGGCCAAATCTGCTGCTGTGTAAACTTTCGCAACCTGAACAAGGCATGTCCTAAAGATGAGTTCCCCTTGCCCAATATCGACCTCCTTGTAGATTCAGCTGCAGGAAACTCAATGTTCTCATTTATGGATGGGTACAGTGGATACAACTAAATCCGCATGGCAGCCAAAGATGCAGAGAAGACGGCATTCAGAACTCCGATTGGGAACTTTTACTACACTGTAATGCCCTTTGGCCTCAAAAATGCGGGGGCTACATATCAACGGACCATGACAGTCATTTTCCATGACATGATGCATGAGGAGATGGAAGATTATGTAGACGATATTGTGGTCAAGTCAAAAACCAGAACAGGACATTTCCAAGTACTTGAGCAAGTCTTTGAAAGATGCAGGAAATACAAGTTACGTATGAACCCCATGAAATGCGCCTTTGGAGTGTCTGCTGGAAAGTTCCTTGGGTTCCTGGTACATTACAAAGGCATAAGCGTGGACCCAGCCAAGGCCACAGCTATTGCAAAGATAAGAAGACCAACTACTGTTAGGGAACTCAAAAGCTTCCTGGGAAGGGTCTCCTATATCAGGAGGTTTGTGCCTGGTTTAGCCTCAGCCACAGCAGGCCTATCCAGACTATTGAAAAAGGGAAATGAATTTACCTGGGGAACAGAGCAGCAGGAAGCTTTTCAAAGAATTCAGGGCATTATGAACCATCTGCCCACCCTCCAGGCACCAGTACGTGGGCGACCTCTGTTGCTATACTTAGCATCAAACTCTCAGGCAATAGGAGCTTTGCTGGCACAAGAAGATGACCAAGGAAATGAGTAGCCCATATATTATGTAAGCAGAACACTCAAGGATACCGAGACCAGGTACCCCAGAATAGAGAAAGCCTGCCTAGTAATTGTTTATGCATCCCAAAGGTTGAAGAGGTACTTCTCGGCTCACCAAATCCTCTTGGTAACCAAGTCCCACCCCATAAAAGCACTCCTGCACCAGCCCCTTCTCATGGGAAGAATAGCACAATGGCTAGTGTTGCTCTCACAATATGATATAGGTATAAGAACTCCCAAGGCTGTCAAGAGCCAGGCCATAGCAGATTTGCTAGCTCAATTCCTAGGAAGGGAAGAAGGCCCACTGAGCGAAGAAATCCCTGGTGAGGTAGCAGTGATGGAGATCCCAGGGAAGAAATGGACCATGAGGTTTGACGGGTCAGCTACAGCAACTTCAAATGGGGTAGGAATTGTACTGAGCTGTGAAAATGGGGATATCATGCCCCTGTCTTTCAAGCTTGGTTTCTCATGCTCTAATAATGCAGCTGAGTATGAGGCATACTTAACTGGGTTGGCTATAGCACTCAGCATAGGAGTGAAACATATGAGAGTGCTGGGAGATTCTAATCTTGTAGTCTCCCAAGTGAAAGGTGACTTTGCATTACGGGAACAAAGCTTAGCAGCCTACAGGACTTGGGCACAAAGGCTGGAGATGGAATTTCAAACCTTCAGCATAGAATACACTCAAAGAAGTGAAAACAGATTTGCAGATGCTCTCGCCACCCTGGGATCCCAAATACCATTTAATGGGAGGGATACGCTGATAAAAATAGGAAGACAGGAACATTCTATTGTAAGGATCCTCCAAGGGATGTACCCCGGGGAATCCAAACAGTGGGACTGGAGGGACGAAGTCAAAGAAAGGATGAAAGAGGCGAGCCCTAGAGGGAACATCAAAGAACTAATGGATTACACTCAGATAGAAGGAGAATTGTATAGAAGACTGCCAGGAGGGATACTGTCCAGATGTATCACCGAGAAGGAAGGAAAGTTGAAACTAGAAGAATTACACGCCTAAGCATGTGGAGTTGCAGAAAAAGTCAGCCTATACAGAAGGATGCAACGCATGGGGTATTACTGGCCAGATATGGACAAGGAAGCAGCAATCATACAGGGGAAATGCAAGGAATGTCGTTTGACAATCGATAAAGAAGAAAGCTACGCGGTGTTTATCGCAGAAGATTGGCGGGTTCCTTTCATAGGATACCTGGCTCGGGGGATCCTGCCAACCGACAAGGAACTGGCCCACAAGCTCAAAAAACTAGCGTGCAGGTATTTCTTGCAGAACGACATTTTGTTCAAAAAAGGATACCATGGGGATCCCCTCAGGTGCCTGGGACCAAAGGAAGCTAGAGCAGTAGTCAGAGAGGTGCACTCTGGAGATTGCGGAAGTCACCCAGGGAAGAGAAGGCTGTACAAGCAGTTACTGTTGTTGGTATATTACTGGCCAACGATGAAAAGAGACTCTGAGGAACTGGTCAAAACATGTCATGCTTGCCAAGTCCTAGGAGATGCAATTCACACTCACCCAAATGTCCTACAGGATATGACAACGCCATGGCCTTTTCATACTTGGGGGCTCGATCTCATAGGGCCCATAAATCCTCCATCCAATGGTTATATATAGATCCTGGCAGCCACGGAGTACTTTACAAAATGGGTAGAGGCCATCCCTTTGAAAAAAGCTACTGGAGCAGCTGTAGCAAATTTCATTCGAGACCACATCATTACAAGGTTCGGGATCCCCAGAAGATTCATCAGCGACAATGGAACCCCATTCATAAACAAGGATGTGAAGGGATTAACTGAATCATACCACATCAAGCATGGAAGATCTACCCCATACTACCCACAAGGAAACGGCCAAGCTGAAGCTACTAATAGGGTAATATTAAAAATCCTTAAGAAAATGAAGCATGAGTATGGAGGAAAATGGAGTGACCATCTGGCAGATGTGCTTTGGGCATGTAGGAGCTCTGTAAAGACAGCCACAGGATTCTCCCCATTCTCCCTGGTTTATGGAACAGAAGCCATCAGCCCTGTGGAGTTAATCATTCCTACACCAAGGGTAGTTCTCAAGGAAAATCAGGGAGAAAGTGAAGACACAAGCAATGAAAAGAGGTTAGTAGATCTGGAAGAAGTAGAAGAAGAAAGAGAACTGGCCAAGAAAAGGAGCCAAAGATACCAGCAAAGAATGACCAGAGCATATGCACAAGCAGTACGCCCAAGAGTGTTCACCAAAGGGCAATTAGTGCTAAGGATGGCGGAGCACGTGAGGAGGAACCTGCCTGGGCCTTCCAAGTTCACCCCAAAATGGGAAGGACCCTACATCATCAATGCAGCTCATGAAAGTGGATATTATTACCTTGCCAAAGAAGATGGAACAGTCCTGACAGAGCCTATAAACGGGAAATGGCTGAAGCAATACTATGCATAAGGACAAGGGGATCCCCAGTACCTCAGGGTCCTTTCACCAGCTTCACTATCTGCTAAGTTCCTTTTTTATTTTTGTCTTTTTATTTTTCAGCCTTTATCAAGAATTCTGGTCTAAGATAATTTTGTTCAGGAACATGTGATAGATTGACACTTTGTGGTCAATGCTGCACCAAAAGACTTTTTCTGTGTTCCTTAAAAAAAAATGACCATGTTTTAATGAAATTCTTGTTTCTTCAACATTTAAGTTTTTCTTTAAATACTGCAAAGACCAAATGTGGATAAATTTAAGGAAGGATACCTGAGTCAAAAAAAAAAGGGGGAGAATATGTAATACCCTTTTACATATGGCCCAGGATCCACCTCACAAATAATTTCAGATATCCCACAAACAGTCCCAAGTGCATAGGTCTAGGATCACAGAATAAAAGTAAAATATCTAGGATACCTAGCCTAGCACTTGGCAAAAGGGGAACCTGTCAAAGTTCATGAACTGGGACCGTATCTCAAAAAAAAACATACATAGAGAAGGATACTAGTGTACCCAGTTCAGTACTTGCACAATAAATTACCAGGTACCTAGACCAGAACTTACAGTGAAGCCTGTGGAAACCATGGTCCAGGACTCAGGAAAGAAAAGAGTCACAAGAAAGTAAAGACAATATATATATCCAAGGAAAAAGGCAGCTTCACATACTAAGAAATAAGAAGCAGTTTTGAAACACAAAAGAGAAAGCAAAGAGCAGAGCAATGTTCAAAAAAAAAAAAAAAAAAAACTTATACAACCCCAAATTGTTCATGAAAATCTGAAAAAAAAAAAAAAAAAAAAAAAAAAGCTAAGGAATGAGGCCGGCCAACAGAAAGGCATCCGGAGAAATAGCAGGAACAGCCAAAGTAGAAAGGATCCTCTGCCGCTTGACTTTCAAGTCTTGTAAAACTTTGTGAGCATGAGCCAAAGCTTCCTCAGCAACAGCTATCTCAGTGTCTATACTCTTGAATGATTGCCTTTGAAACTGCATATGAGCCAGCAGACGCAAGTGATCCAGTAGAAAAGACAAATTAAACTTGGCCTCTAGAAGGTCCTGCACCACCCCTCTCCACTCCAGAAGCTTTTGTTCAGACAAGGAATCTACAGAGGAATTCCTTAGGGAAATCAACACAGCACACAACAACTCCATCAAAATGTTGCCTAGAAAAACGCCTCCCCTGAAGCCGTTGGTAAAATCCCCGTGACTCTTGAGCAGGCTCTCTAGCAGCGGCAGGCCTTCCACAGGAACAGAGAAGCGCAGGAAGCTGCCATAAGAAGACCCAAAAACATGAAAGTGGCTGGCAGGAAGACTGTTGAATTCCAAAAGATCAAAGCGAGCCAGGAAAGAGGAAAGCCTTGAATCAAGATCTGAGGCAGCCATCTTCGAGGCATTCCCCATCGCCGTGTCACCACTTGCAGAGACAGGAGGACTTGCAGCCTTTTGCTCTGGATGAAGGTCAGCAACTTCAACAGGTCTCACAATTCCTTCAGGGATAACAGGCTCAGAACCTGCAAAGCTTGTATCAGTATTCAAAAAAAAAAAAAAAGAAGAAAAAGAAAAGGAAGAACAGATTTAGTTTTTTTTTAAAAGAGAGAAAAGGAAGAACAAACCGGTTCCAGTTTCTTGGGGCAGAACCTCTTCTTCCTAATCTCCTGACTTCCCTGAAGATTCTGGGAAGGAACATAAAGCAAGTTGAAGAAAAGGTGAAGGACCAATGGCAAAGTGGCTAAAGGAAGGGATAGATGCAGGGAGCTTCGCCATATAAAAAAAAAAAAAGGGGGGGAAGAAAAAGGAAACACGATGGGAGCAGCTTGCACTCACCTTCTAAGCTCTCTGATTCTAAGGAAGAGGCAACACTGGGAGCAGATTTCTCACTGGTTTGACCTAAAGGAAAAGGAAAAGGAGGAATTCAAGAAAAACTGGAAAAGAAAGTAAAAAAATATAAGGCTATTTCAAGGAAACAAGGTTTACCTGTTTGTTTGGATAGAGGAGTGTCTCCCAAAGCACCTTTATGTGACAAGGATTGAGGAAACACAGTCCTGATAGGACTAGGAGTGCGTTCAAGATGGGGACTTTGAGATGATGGGATCCTAGAAGCTTTGGGATCCTGAGAATCCTAGGAACCTTGCATCGGTTGCCCGGTTTCCTCAGCGGGATCATCAGCAGGGGGCTCCTCCCCCATAACAGGAAAAATGACAGAAAGAGCTGTGATAGTTTCCTCCCCCAGAGCCTTGTCAGTCATGGGAGGGGATACCTCCACCTAAAGGAAGAAGCAGCGGAGAAGGCAATACCAAGTAAAAAAAAAAAAAAAAAAAACGCAGCAGCAGGAAATGCTAACAACACGATGTCAGAACAAAAGGGAAAGAACAAAAGAAGGGGGAACATACGTACCACGTCGTCTCCAGAAGATTGGCTCTTACCCTTCTTGTGATCAGACTTGCGCTTGGACTGCAAAGGAAATCACCACTCGTCAGCAAAATAGAAATGAGTGCAACAAGGTGAACAGGTGAAAAAAAAAAAAGAGAGAAGAAGGAAAGAAGTCTTGCCCTTCTCTCTCTCTCTACAGATTCTCTGGAAGTCTTTTGCTTACTACGAGTACGCCCAGAGGGTCCTAAAGGAGGCTGGGATACCAAACCAGAGGATCCTAAAGAACTATGAACTGAAGCAGTCACAGGAACCTGGGGAAAAGAAGACTCTACCTTGGTCTTCTTCCGGGTCCTTGAAACTAAAGGTTCCCTGACATCCTTGCCTTCCTGAGATGCCAAGTGTGCTTGAGATTTCCCCGTTTTCCTTCTTTTCGCCTCAGAGCCTATCTCCACACCCCCTATACTTTCACCAACATCAGCAGCTTTCATTTTCTTCAACTTGACATCCTTACCTTTACTCGGAGCAGTGGCAGCACTTATTGTCTCCGTTGCACCCTTTTTGATGGGCACCCCAGAGGAAGCACCAATGATAAGACTATCACCCTGCCAGGTCTCAGGAAAATCCTGTCCATAAGCCACCCAACCCCCCCTGGAGGCATGCCACTCTGCAAACCCAGTCTTGCTGCTTGCAGCAGTAGAAACAATCCCAGCAGTAGGAAGGGATAAACGTCTATTGGCTGTCGGAGCAGAAACAATGCTAGAATTCGGGACTTCCCGAACTGTACCAGTGCCAACATAGTCAACAAAAGATTTTTGTACTCTTCTCCAATAACTGGTATAGCCACTAGAAGCAAAGACTCCTCTCTGGGAGTTAGGCACTACAAACTGGGGGCTCCTCCGTGACCAATAAGAAAAGGCCTGCAACCTCAAGAAAGGATCCAAGGAAGGAAGGGATGGCACCACATCCTTAAAAACTGGCGGAATGTCCTGATCAAAACCAAACTGTCGGAGCACCCGGTGTGCTGAATAATGAGTATATTTTGGGCCACTTGAAGAAGGCACAGGAAGCCAGGAGGGGCTAATGTAGGCAAGATAAGCCAGACTGCCCTCATCACCACGGCGCAAGTCAAAGGTATTACCTGTAGAAGATAAAAAAAAAAGACAACACGGAATCACATGCAAAGCCAGGACCAAACTCACGAGGGGATCTCCAATATAAGCTCCCTGCTTGGTCAAACAACTCCACAAGATTGAGGCCACCACCTTTCAAGCTAATCCAACGAAAAATAATGGGAAAGGCATCAGTAGAATTGCCACAAAGACCCTTCACTATGTCGGGGGATCCTTGGAACTTGTCCTTCACAAATTTCAAATTTCTACACTTAGCCAAAGTAGCTGCGGAACGGTCCCACATAAAAATTTGAAGAATGGCACAGTGAAGAGATGAAGTGATCACATAGCAAGAGTCACCCTCAGCCTCATCTCCATGAAGCTGGTCCAGTTGAGAATAAACATGACCCAAAAACAGAGGGGCCAAAGGATATTGGGTACCTCGAGCCAACTTGATTGCCAACGAAAAAAACGAAGACTTAACCCCGTACCCAGGGAACTCACTAAACAAAAACTTACTAAGCCAAAAGGCCAGGAAACCGGCCCACCTCACTTCCTTATCCTTTTCACGAGAGAGGGTCATCACCCATCTCCCCATCCTAGCCGGCTTACCACCAGGAGAGGCGGAGCGACCACCAAAATGACCAAATAATTTCTCTTCTACCACGAGATCCTCACCAGAAAGATCAATATCAAAGGGATTCTCTTCACCAAACACCGGGAGGAGGAAGTTATTAACCACATCCTCCAAGGTGATCGTCAATTCACCAGTAGAAAAGAAAAAAGTATGAAGGGAAGGACACCAACGACGTACCAGATGCCTGAGCCCTTTGGCGTCTCTGAAACCCTCAAGGTTTCTGGAAATAGCCACTGCCTTTAGGATGCCGGCACGCTCCAAACGACCCACAAACTCAGCATCAGACAGTTCCTTGTCTACCCATATGGGCCAACCCTGAATCTTTCCCGGAACAAAATCAAAGAAAATAGGAACCGCCTCTCGGATTCCTTGTCTGATCTAGAGATCGAAAATCTCTCTAGGGTCAGGAACCTGGGCGGAACCAGCGAAACCCGCTTGGCCAGAAAATAGCCAAACGTGAGGGGATGGAGGAGCCTCACCATGAGATATATGAGGAAAAAATAAACTGAGAGAATACCAAGGATCCCGTAAAGGGAAGGCCGGACGTTCAGCAACCTCGTGAGAATCGCTTGGAGCAGAACCAGAAGAACCTTCACCCTTAGAAGGACTGGGAGTACGCTCTCTCCTCTTTCGAGAAGAAGAAGAAGCCATGGAAACAACACACACTATGAGAAGAAAAGAGATTGAAGGTGCGAAAGGGAGAAAGACCAGAGTAACAGAGAAGAAGAGAAAAAGAAAGAGAAACACAAAGAGTGAAAAACTCAGAGAAGTAAAGTGATAAGATGAAACGGCTACAATAAAGGCGCAAATAGCAGTTGGGGAAAACAGTTTATGGAAAGACGTGCCAGTTGCCAAAAAATTTAATTTGAAGTAGGGATTACAGCAGTTATTAATGAGAAATAACGGGAAACGAGAAAAGTGGGTAGAAGAGTTTTACCTCAAATACCCAACTGCCACGTCCCGTATAAAGAGGAAGCTGCAAAAAAGTAAGGGAATACAACACGCAAAAAGGAGGTGACTAGAAGCAGCAGAAAAGAGCCGGGGTCCCAAGTAAAGAGGAAGGGAACCCAGTAGAAGTTGAAAAAAAAAGGGGGGGATACCACGAAAATCTTAGGAAACCTAAATCACTCACGCATGGGTTTCAGGCAACCCACGAGCTCGGGGGGCTAAATGTTGAGGTCTAAAAAAAAAAAAGAGATCGTAGTAAAATAAGCCCAAGAAAGAATAAGCTAAGCCCAAAAAGAATGAGTTAAGCCCAGAAGGAAAAACCAAGCCAAGTCCAAAGGGATTATACGAAAGGCCCAGAGGATCCCGAAGCCCAGAAAAGAAAAGCATCCAGAAAAAAAGAAAGGATCACGGCAAAATATAAGAAGCAAGGATCCTCAGGCACCATCAATAGGCGCGGATCCTTTCAGGCACAAAGAAGAAGGAAGATCGGGACAGCTCGATAGAAAGAAGACAGAGAAAAGAAAAGAAGAAAACAAGAAAAACAAAAAGCGCGAGCGACTTCTCACGGCACAGACAGAAGAGTCCTCGGGGAACCAAGACAGGGAAGAAGGATGACAACAAACGATCTTTAAAAAGGCAGGACGGGATTCCGCCCAAATAGGAAAGAAAAGGAAAAGCAGAAGGCGCCAGAAGTGGGGATGCCGAGAAGGGCATACCTCAGCACTCCCAAAGAAGATAGCCAACCAGAAGCTTTCAAAAGGATCAGAACTGAGAGAAGGAAAGAATGAGAAGAAACGGAAAAAGGACTTACCAAGACAACAGGGACAAGACGTGCTCTGTTCGCAGGAAAGCAAAACAGGGGAACCAATGGTTCCCCGGGACGCCCAGAAAACTCCACTATAAAAGGAGGGGATGGGTTATGTAGAAGGCAGTGAGAAAAAAAGAAAGAAACACAAGGAAGAAGAGATTCTCTAGAAAATACTATCAGAAAATCTGTGCAGAAAGAAAATACTAAGGGAAAACAAATACTGCTTCCCGATATCCTGTAAAGGCAACTATGGCACATACTCAGATTCAACAAGAATCAAACTTCGCAAGTTTTGAAGGCTGAAATAGCCATTCAAGGCTGCAATTTTTGAGCTTGATTGGACCTTGTATCACGTCCTAGTGAGCTTTCTGTAATCCAACAGATAATGTCTTAATGAAATACTGTTTCATAATTCCTAGGATCCTCACAACACTTTTTTATCGTCTTGCTAATCCTTTTTTTTTTTTTTTCTTCTTTCTTTCTGAACTTACATTGTTAATATTTGGCACTCCTCGATATCCTTGTTTGTCATTTTTTCTGTATATTGTCAGGAGTATTCTCTGCATTCACTTGATTCTTAAACAGCCATTTAGCTGCGGTGAGTTAAGGCCCGGTCCACCAAATCCTTTCTTTTTCATTCAGGCTCGGGATCCTTGGGCCTGAGTATCCCGAAAAAGACACTCTTATAGCTGCAAACTTCAAAGCAAGCATCCAAACAAAAGGTGTCTATGCCAAAAGCACAAGATCCTATGGCACTTATTCATGAATTGGTAAAAGTTCTTAACCTTTATGCCAATACTAGAGCTGAGATTATGGCTAATTCTAATAGAAACCCCAACTCCAAGTTTGCATCTAAAAGAGTGTGGATGCAACAGTCTCAATGAGTCTATCAGACATGGTCCTTGTGCTAATTCTTTCAATCTCTCGTGACCAAAAATGTTTTTCATTAGGGTTTGCATTTGCATTACATTCATGCATTTCATTCTAGGTTTGCTTTTGATTTTTTTTTAATAAAAATAAAATAAAATAAAAAATCAGAAAAAAAAAATTGTATTACACATCTTTAAGTTGTGTAATTGAGGTTGGCCTATGAAATTTGTATTTTTTTGCACTTTGCTAGTTTGTGCTATGTAGTGCTTAATTTGTGTGAGTTGTTTATGGTTTTTAAACACATACTCTTGATTTTAAAGTCACATTCTTTTGATTGTAAGGACTAAAAAATACTAGGAGAAAGTCATAAATAACCATCTCGCCACTGTTACTCGCCAATCATGAACACCTATGTGTAAATCATAAAAGCTCGGTAAGGTGTAGCACTTGCACAACAAGATATTTAAGGTGTTGCTTTCAAAATAAATAAGAAAAGCAAAAATCAAAAAGAAAAACAAAGAAAAATATGCTCCAAAAGAAAAAGAAAAAAAAAATTGCATGGTTGCAAGCGTGTTTTCTAGGAGATGTAAGAGTTATATGATGTAACTCTTTGGTGATAGTCACTCTCAAACTTATGTGATTGATAATGTGGAATTTGTGCTTATTTACCATCTACATATCACCTTTCAGGTATCTCATAAACTTATTAGTTGCACACATTACAAGCAAATCTTTGTTAAACTCTGTACATGTGATTGTGTGTTAATTTTTGTGGCCATCCAAGATTTAACTTCTTGATATGTCTAATACTTTTTCGGGGTGTGAGGTAAGAAGTGTATAATGGAATTTTTTTTGGCTTAACAAAGAAATTTTTTTTTGAAGGGAAAGATTTTTTTTTTTTAACCTTTGGAGTCATTAACATGCACCCCATATCATAAAAACCTGTTTTTCCAAATGGTTCTACAGAAAATTTCCAGGTTTTTCAAAAATTTTCGATTCTTCAGGATTCGATCGATTGAACTTGTTTTTCAACCAATCGAAAAGAAAAAGAAAAAACCCAGTTTTAAGGCTTAAACTCTTGGGTTGTCTCGATTCCTCTCGATCAGTCAGATCTGTTTTTACATGTTTTTCGATTCCTATCTCGATTCTTCTCAAACGATCAAAAATTGTATGTTAAAAACAAATAGGAATTAGATCACAGTTCATTAGAGCTTTGTCTTCTTCTTCTTCGTTTCCTTTCTTGATCCCTTCTCACTCAAAATTTATTTTTGTTCTTTTTCTGAGTCAAAGTATCAAAGGTTTTCTTCATTAACACCAAGTATGACTCTTTTACCCCTTTTTTTGTTTAAATTACATGCATTCATGCATTTTCATCAATTTTTAAAAAAAAAAAAAAAATTGAACTAAAGAGATTTTAGGTTTTTTGATGATTTTGAGTGTTTTGATCCAATTTGTTGGATGGGTTTTTGTTCATGCATCATATTAACATGATCCTTAGGCTTTAATTTCAAAATTTTCATGATTTCTTCAAAATTTTGAAATTCGGGTTTATGTGTTCTTGAGAGAATCGGGGATTTTGTTCAATTGGACTAATTTGATTGAAATTGACCCTTGATATTGCTTAAATGAGTGATTATAACATACTTGTTGTGTTATGCAATTGATCAATATAAAATTTTTGAAAATTTTGGGTTTTCAAAATTGGGGATTTTGCTAAATTTCTAATTTTCATGGTCAATTTTCAAAATTGAGATGAAATTGAACTTTTTTAGAGCATTAGATCATGCATCATCTATGTACTAGTGTCATGCATCATATAGTTTTTCAAAAATTTCATGTTATCCTATCTCTAACTCTATCTAATGCAATCTGCCCTTGGTTTTTGTTTGTTTTTTATTTAAACCTTAGACATGGCTCCTAAGGTTGGTAGGAAATTCAAAACCAAAGCAAATAGAAACCTTGCTTCTTCTTCTTCTACCTCTCCTTTGGTTGATAGGGTTAGGTTTCTTTTTGCTAAGATTAAGGAAGTCTATGAGACCTTAATCAAGTATAGGTCTATCTGGGGAGAAAGAGAGATTGTACTAGATAAGTTAGATCCTTCCATACGTAGGAATCTAGTATCTAGTAATTGGGTGTCTTTGTGTGATGTTTCTGATCCTCCTCTTGCTGCTTTAATTAAAGAGTTTTACTCAAATCTTTTTATTTATCTTGAGGTTACAGGTGGTCATTATTTGACTACTTGGATTAGAGGTAAAGAGTTTAGGATTACTAAACGGTTAGTTTCCAAAACTCTAGGTGTACACTTAGTTCGTAAACCCACTTATCCATACACTGAGTTTCTTTCAGTCGATGATATCATGTCTTTGCTTTGTGGTAGGTCTGTTTCTTGGGGATTTGAATCAAGAATAAACTCATGTGAGTTCAATAAGCTTAACTATCTTTATTTAAGGATATCCTACCATAATATCTTTCTTATCTCTCATGTTCATATTGTTCCTTAGATAGGTGTGCTTTCCTTTATGCTTTTATCATAGATGGGTCTATGTGTTTTCCTTCTCTATTCATTCAAACTATTGTTGATATTTATAGGAGTAAGTCCAAAGCACAGAAGCTATTTTTTCTTATGTATATATATAGGGTGTGGAACTTTATCAAACTTTTCTCCTCTAAAGTTAGTTCATATCACTGCCCTTATAGGAGCCACTTTTTATAGACAGCGACAGGCTCAGATGAAGAGTGCTGAACCAAGCACTGGGACTTCAAAGAGATCAAGAGGTGAAGCTACTGTTGCAGCTCCTGCCTCTGGTGCTATGCCTATTGCTAAGGAGGTACATGTGGATCCTACTGCAGCTGTGGATCCTTCTAGTGATGATGATGCTGTTAAACCTACAGTTACCCCTCCTCTCTCAATTTCTGCCATGATGGAGTCCTTTATGACTACTCAAGTAGCTCATGGATAGCTTATTGATGAGTTACTTACTAAGGTGGCTGCCTTGAGAGCTGATTTTGCCTAGTATAAGAGTGCCTTTCCACCTCCTCCACCCTCAGATGATTGATGGTTGCCTTTGACAATTCGTAATAAAAAGGGGAAGTAGGTTTTAGATTGAGGGCTCCTATATTTAGGGGGAGTAGAGATATTTTGTATTTAGGGGGAGTTGCTTAGATTTTTTTTTTTTTTTTTTTTTTTTTTTTTTTGAGATGATGAGAGATTTTGATGTTATTTTCTTTTCATTATTTTTTATGTATATTTTTTTTATTGTTCTTGTTTCACAAACTCTGTTGGTTCATTGACTATGATAGTATATTTAATGTTTATTCATTTGATATTCTATCTATTTTTATGTTTTTATGAATTCAAGTTCAGTTTTTATTTATTGGATTTGTATTGTATTTTCCACACATGTGTTTATGGTTTGTTTTTAGTGTTTCAAGAATTTACAGGTTAATTCTTTCAACAGCTGCTATCTATACTAACAACTAATAGTTAGTAGTTATGATAGAATTGTATTAGGGTAGTACTTTGTAATTAGGCTGATGTTTGATTTGAGCAATTCATTTTGTACATGTTTTTTGTCACGGATTGCCAAAGGGGGAGATTGTTAGGTTCTAAAGATTTAGGATTAAATGTTTAGAATTATATTTTGTATGTGTTGGGAAACCGAGAACAAAACATGTCTAATCTATGTGTTAGGCACTGCTAAAGGGTGTATGTTTCAAGCTTCAAGTTCGTGCTGATTGCAGAAAAGAAGAGTCAGAATCTACCAAGCTCAATCAATCAAAAATTAGGTTCAATCGATCAAAAATCGCAGAAATTAGATCTTGCAGAATTTTTAAACAAGGCCCAAGCCTGCGAAAATGTTTAGGGTTTCAATCCAACTTGTCCACATATAAAAGGAAAAACCTAGCTATGTTTTGGAGACCTTTGAAAGACTTGTGTGTTACTTCTTGTGAGATCTGAAAGGTGCTATACCTTCTAACTACAAAAACATCTACTAGAGCAAGATCTATAATCAAGCATTGGTAGAACCTAGTTGCTGTAACAAAGATCAACAACTGAAGGTGGTCTGAAACCTTTGAGTGGGATCTTAAAGTCACAAGCGTGGGTGCTTGTGTTGCAGTAAGTCCAAGAAGAGAAAGGGTTCTTGGATTTGGAGCTTGCACATGGTTGTGTCAGTAAGTAATTACTTGAGGTAGCAATAGATTTAGGGTTAAATCTGATTGTAAAAACTTTGATTCTCTTATATGTGTTAGGCATTGCTAAAGGGTGTATGTTTCAAGCTTCAAGTTCGTGCTGATTGCAGAAAAGAAGAGTCAGAATCTACCAAGCTCAATCAATCGAAAATTAGGTTCAACCGATCAAAAATCGCAGAAATCAAATCCTGTAGAATTTTTAAACAAGGCCCAAGCCTGTGAAAATGTTTAGGGTTTCAATCCAACTTGTCCACATATAAAAGGAAAAACCTAGCTACGTTTTGGAGACCTTTGAAAGACTTGTGTGTTACTTCTTGTGAGATCTGAAAGGTGCTATACCTTCTAGCTACATAAACATCTACTAGAGCAAGATCTATAATCAAGCATTGGTAGAACCTAGTTGCCGCAACAAAGATCAACAACTGAAGGTGGTCTGAAACCTTTGAGTGGGATCTTAAAGTCACAAGCGTGGGTGCTTGTGTTGCAGTAAGTCCAAGAAGAGAAAGGGTTCTTGGATTCGGAGCTTGCACGTGGTTGTGTCAGTAAGTTATTACTTGAGGTAGCAATAGATTTAGGGTTAAATCTGATTGTAAAAACTTTGATTCTCTTATAGTGAATTTGCTTTGCCTTGAGGATTGCTAGGTCAAATCCTCACTAGATTTTTACCTTGAAACGGTTCATTTCATTGGTTTTCCTAGGTCATCATATCGATGTTATTTACTTTTCCGCTGCTGTGCATGATATGATTTATTATTGTTTAACCTAAATTTGAATAATTAACTTAAGTAATCACTTGGATAATATATTAGGTTAAACAATATGGTTTAAGGGGTCCAAACAAACAAAAAAAATCAATTACTAAGAAACCAAAAATACCAAGTGTGTATGTTCAGCTCTTAGCCCCTAATTGACTCACCCCCAATCAGAGTAAATTGAACGGTGCGTGTGCTCAGCATTCATTGCTTAAAATATTTGACTATTTTTCCTTTTACTTAATTTTCCACCTAGTTGGTGACTAGGGTCATGCCGAGGCTAGGCTTCTATCCCTAGTTAGGTTTCCACCTAATCGTTGACCAGGGTTAAACCGAGGCTAGGCTTCCATCCTTGATTATATTTCCACCTAGTCGGTGACTGGGGTTAGGCTGAGGTTAGACTTCTGTCCTTGATTAGGTTTTCACCTTGTTGGTGACCAAAGTCAGGCCGAGGCTAGGCTTCTGTCCTTAGCAAAATTACTTAATTTGAGCTAACTTCAAACTTCATCATACATTAAGTGTATAAGCAAGTATGGTGTAATTTAGATGGGAAAACTTCTAATAATTTACATTAAGTGTGTCATTAAATACATCCAAATTTCCCTAAATTTTTTTTTTTTATTGAAAGTACTTCTTGAGGTTTCTCACATTCCATGGCCAAGGAAGTGGTCTTTCCTCCATGTCCTCCAAGTAGTAAGCTCCAATTCCTACTACAGCAGTCATGCAAAACAAGCCCCCCCAATTCGGGGCCAATTTTCCTAAGCTTAGTTCTTTCATACCCCCCAGTACCCTTCGTAGGACAAGGTCTCTAGTAACAAAGTCTCTTGGCCTCACGTTTTTGTTGTACAATTTAGACAGTTTCTGCTAGTAGTCAGTCAATTGAATGGATGCTATCTCTTTGTTCTCTTCCATGAAGTCCAGTTGCTTGGTTAACATCAGGTTATTCACGCACGGGGAGAATCTTGTAATCCTCATGCTTGCTAGGCCAATCTCCACTGGTATCACTACCTCAGTCTTGTAGGTCATAGAAAAAGGGGCTTCACCAGTAGATCTCCTAGGAGTAGTCTGGTAGGCCTACAAAAAGTTGGGCAACTCTTCGTCCCATTTCCCTTTAGACTTCTTTAACCTCTTATTCAACCCATTAACAATAGTCATGTTTGCGGCTTCAGCATGGTCATTGCTTTAATGATATGCTAGGGATAAGGATCTATTTTTTATCCCGTGGTCACTACAATACTTCCCAAATGCCTTACTATCAAACTGCAAATTGTTGAGATCAGTGTCTCCAACAACCCAAACCAAGTCACGATCTTCTTCCAAAAAAATTTCTTCGCATCAACGTCTCAGATGCTTGCTAAAGCCTCAGCCTCCACCCACTTTGTGAAATAGTCCGTCGCTACTATCACAAACCTCCTATTCCTAGTGGCCTTGGGGAAAGGTCCCATGATGTCCAGCCCCCACTAGGTGAAGAGCCACGGACTAGTGATCAGGTTAAGAGTTCCTCCCGGTTGATGGATGTTTAGGGTGTGCCTTTGGTGCTAATCTCACCTTTTAACATAATTTGCAGCATCCCTCTGCATATTCGGCCACTAGAATCCTTGAGTCATTGCCTGGTGGACTAAGGACCAACCTCCCGTATGGCTCCCACAGTCTCTTGTGCAATTTGGCAAGGAGCTTGTCCACGGCTTTGAGGTGTACACATAATAAATAAGGCCCTCTGAATGACCTTTGATATAACTTCTTCTCCTTTGACAACCAAAATTGGGCAGCTGCCTTATCTTCTTGGCATCTTTTTATACTTCAAGCATAGCTCTATCTAAGATGAATGAGACGATAGGATCCATCCAACTTGGTGAAACAGCAATAATCATGACTTGACAATGCCCCCGATGGTCAATGCTCGGAGATTCCAACAACTACACTGATTGATCCAGGGTATGGAACTTCCCACGAATAAGGCTAAGGTGGCCAAGGAGTCCACGTTACTTTTAACGACCTGAACTGCGCTTACAAGGAATGAACCAATTTCAGATAATCTGTCATTCTTGGATCTTTGGCCTCAAAGTCCACCTTAACCTAACTTACCACCAAACGCGAATCTGAATGGATTTCCATATCTATAACTCCTACCTTAGCTGTTGCTCAAAGTCCGGCCACCAAGGCTTCATACTAGGCTTTATTATTCAAGGCCTAGAAGTTAAGTATGAGTGAATGTTCTAGTCTTATCCCTTGTGGTGTCTGTAGCACTATTCCTATTCTAGATCCTTAAGCATTGGATGCCCCATCCACATAGAAACTCCATGCATGGATTGACACTTGGCATACCCTATATGCATCTTTGACAGTAGGAGTGAATTCGGCCACAAAATCAACCAGCACCTGCCCCTTGATTGCATTCCTCGGCTTGTACCAAACATCAAAAGATCCCAATTAGGTACCCCATTTAGCTATTCTCCCCATAAATTCCAACTTCCTCAATAAAGATTTCAGGGGATGCTCGGTCAACACATATACCGTGTGAGCTTGGAAGTAGTGTGGTAGCTTCCTAGTGGCGTGCACTAGGGCTAGTGCCATCGATTTCAATGGAAGATAACGGGTTTCTAAATCCACCAAGATCTTTCTGATATAGTATACTAGCTTTTCTTATCAATACTGCACTCACAGCATGCTCAGACACGGCCAAATACATGTATAGGTCTTCGCGCGGGCTCAGGATTGGACAAAAGTGGTGGGCGAGCTAAATAGAGTTTCAAATTTTGGAAGGCATTGTCGCACTCCTTGGTCTACTGAAATCCCTTCCACTTCTTTAGCAGTTAAAAGAATGGGCAACATCTGTCGAGTGACTTGGATACAAACCGATTTAGGGCTATTATCATTTTCGTGAGCTTTTGTACTTCCTTCGGGTTTTTGGGCAGGTTGAGCTATTGAATTGCATTGATTTGGTCTAGTTTGACCTGGATCCCTTGGCAAATGATCATGTAGCCAAGAAATTTCCCAAACCCCACTCCGAATGCACACTTGGCAACATTAAGGTGCAATTTATGACACCTTAATATCTCAACCACCTCAGCTAGAGCCAACACATGCTCCTTTTCCTTATTACACTTGACCATCATATCGTCAATATACACCTCCACTATTTTTTCGATCTACTGTTTGAACATTCATGTAACCATTTGCTGGTAAGTTGCTCCAACATTCTTCAGACTAAACGGCATTACCATATAGTTGTAATTGCCTTTCGGGGAGATAAAAACGCCTTCTCTTGGTCTTTGAGAGCCAGGGCAATCAAGTGCTATCCCTGGAACGCATCCAGAAAGCTCATCCTTAGGTGGCCATATGTGGCACCCACGAGCCGGTCGATCCTCAAGACAGGAAATGGATCTTTAGGGCATGCTATATTTGCAAACCCTATATTTCCCATTTTTCTTCTTCACAACCATAGTATTTGCCAACCAGTCAGGGAAAAATACCTCTTTTATCGCTCCAGCTTGCTTCAACTTTTCCACCACTTTCCTTCACAACTTCCATGTGAGGTTTAGCCGACTACCTTAGCTTTTGCTTCTTGGGGGAATACAAGGGGTCTACATTCAATCTTTGTATTATAAACTCTAGGTCTACCCCAAGTACCTCATATGGGCTCTATGCAAAGACATCTAGATTTTGGACCAATGATAGTAGTACCTTCACACATTCCTCGTTTGGGAGGCTCTCCTCTAACCGAAAGTTTCTGTTCTCATAGGGCAATATTCAAACCTCAATCAATTCCTCAGCATTGTCAATCCCATTAGAATCTTTAGAGTTCTGTAATTGCTATAGCTGACCTAACTCTACATGTTCCTTTTGCTTGATCTCATGATTGATCGTGGCTACTAGGCACTGCCGAGCTGCACTTTAATCACCCCTCACCACTACCACTCCTTGCTTAGCTGGGAACTTTACTTTCAGGTGCAATGTGGATGAAACAGCTCCCATGGCATTAATCCATGGCCATGCAAAGATCTCTGTGTGTAGGGGAGAAAGCGTGAACCATTATGAAATTCACCATTACCTCTTTTCCTTCGGTCCCGCAAGCATCACCATCTTCCCATCGAATCCCACCAGAGGGGTGTCATACTTTGTGAGGTCTTCATCTTTCAAACCCAACCCCTTATATAGGTCGGGGTACATGATCTTTGTCCTACTGCCCTGATCTATCATAACCCTTTCAACAAGGAATCCCTCAATCTAGAGGGTTACCACTAGCGCATCGTCATGTGGTTAGGTCATTCCTTCAAGGTCTTCGTTGTCAGAAGCTATTTTCTCCTTGCTTATCCGGTGCTTCTTCCCTGGGTGACCCACTATCTCTGACTCCTGCTAGGGGGGGTAATGCTGAGTATCCCTTTCCTTTGACTAGTACTTACCCTAATCGACACGACATGAATGACTTCAATGATACCAAAGGGAGGTGGCATTGTCCCCCTTTGGCTTCCTAATGCCTATCCCATCGCATTCCTTCCTTGGCCAACTACGTACTCCATCAGATGCCCCGCTCTGACTAACTGCTCCATACAGTCCTTAAAATTCCTACATTGCTCGGTAGTTTGCCCCTTCTCCTAATGGTAGGTGCAGTACAGACTTTGGTTCCTCCTAGCTAGGTCTCCACTCATCTTTCCGCATCTCCACTCATCTTTTTGTCCCCCTGTCTCCCTTCTAGGCCTTTGCTGAAAGCCCATAGTTGGTGCTCCCTTTAGAGTTGGGGCGTAGTAGGGGTCTTTCCTTTACCTTGTAGTCTATCATCCTCCAGCCTCTTGTGCTCCTTTATTTGCCTCATAAGCTAGTGCATGTTCTCGGGAGGCTTTATAGTCAAGGAGTCTCTCAGCTCAGATTCTTGTGGGAGCCCTAGTCTAAAAGTGCTCGCAACCACCTGCTCATTGCATCCTCTAATCTCGTTATACAATGCCTGGATTAATTCCCCAAAGTTATGGATGGAGCCCTTCCTCAGGGCGTTGAACCATCTCATCATCGTGGGTCCAAAGCTGGAAGGGAACACTTTGCACAAAAGTCTGTCGTTCCGAGAATAAAGAGCCATAAGATGCGTGTAATGACTTACATGCTCTACTGGGTTTGTATTACTGTTGTAACAAGTAAACGATGGATGCATAAAATGTTTCGGCATCTCGGTACACTTTATTTCTTTAGAAAAAGGTGATTGGGCTATCCTCCTAAGTGTTCGGCTCATGGCATCCATGGTGGCGTTTCGGCATCACTCCCTTTCTTTTCTCAATGATAATGAATTTCTATCTCTAGAATCATTCAACCTCTCCCTTGACCACCGATAGTGGCTTTGGTGAGACAATCCTTCTATATAACTACAGTCCAAGTCCTAGTTATAGGATGATCTCTCAAGAGTCCTCCTTCGCCACCTTCGTCGTGACTCCATCCCCAACTATTTAACCTACCTACGCAAACTCTCCTGTTCACGATCCCAATCACTATGATATGAACCTTTTGGTTCATACGAGACCGTCCTCTCTCCCTAGGATAAAGCTGCATGCAAGTCATCCTGAGTCTCATGCACATCATGGCCGTGACGCTCCCTCTTCCACTCTAGTTCCACCTGCCTAAGAGCTCAAGAGGAGCCCCTAGACCGGTTTCCACTAGATCCCACTGAACCTTTATTTTCATGTTGCATTGCCATTTCCATAGTCCTTGTCACTACCTCTAGACCTTCAGTGTAGTAGTAAATTCCCACAAACGACGTCAATTGTGATGGCTAGAACTTAATCACAATGGGCTTTTGAGCTCAAACCCTCAATTTATTTGTGTTCTGGGTTGGGCTTCTCCCTCAATGGGAGGTCCAAGAAGTGACTTCACCCTTTACTGATATAATAGAGATGTTATTTTAGCCTTTAATTTCCCTTCTCATTGCACAACCGAGGTTACAATCACGTAGCTGTGCCCTTTTCCTAAGATCTGAGAAGGATCTCTTTGTTCCTGAGGTGGATGCTTCCTTACTTGCCGAGGTGTTTTTCTCCCTCATTTTTTCAACCTCCAATCCCTATTCCTCTCTTTCTATTTATAGCCTCCCCTCAGTGAGGTTGTCATGATAAAGGAATTTTTCCTTGTCAGTGGGTCCCTCTGCCCCATAATCCTGATCAAATAGGACCCACCACCTACTACTGATGTGACTTCCTCTTAATTTGTGCCTAACGCCGATTATTGCTCAGTAGGGGGATTCTCCTAAAGCATTATCCCTGGTTCACAGCAAACTCTTAGGGTATGTGGACCGAAGATTCATAGGCCGTTCTCGGCTCGGCCTATGAATTGAGGCGGGCCGATCATATCACTGCATGAGCCTACATTTTGGGATTGGGCTGACATACTCAGTCTGTACATACATATATACATACATACATATATATATATATATATATATATATATATATATATTATTTAGAAAAAAAATTAATAAATAAAAAGACCATGCTAGCTTCCTTCCAAAATAGCAGTAAATGAAGCAGCTGCGTGTCACATTTCTGACTGTGTGACTGCATCATTGTCTTTTCTTTTTGGCGTGTAAGCAACATATTTTTTTGAGGGGGGAAAAAATGAAACCTCATCGCTCATCCACATAAAACATAATTCATTCATAAAACTCTGAAGAAAAACTTTTGTCAACACGACATAATTTTGGTTCAAATTTGCAAAAGTCTATTCTATTCAGCCGTGTGTTTTGGACTTCTAATTCTAAGTTCTAATGAATTGAAATTTTTGACCCAAAAATTAAAATAAAATAAAAAATAAGAAAGAAAGAAATGATTTGAGATTACTACGGACTGTTAATTTACTATTAATTAAGGCACACGTGATTCATGTCTCAAATTTCTTTAGTTTCTTTCCCATGAAGAATTGGAGGAAGACGGTTCTAGGTTGTACTTAGTAATTCATTAAAAAAAAAAAAAAAAAAAAAGGGTTGTACTTGGTAATTACCTAATTGTAGTTGAAAACTTCAAATGGACCTAAATTTGTTATATATTGTCAACAAGTTTTTGCAATATTCTCACCGTCAGAATTAGAAAAATTTCAAAAACCAAAACTTGGGTCAGCTCTCTGATTTTATTTGAAAATTTGGAAATTATCTAAATTGAGTCATACTACACAAAATCAACTCGTTTTAGCAAAGACTTATTCGTATAGTGATTTTACTTGCCCACTTTTGCAACTTTAATTTCAAGGAAGCAACCAAGAAGCAAGATCCACAAAGCTACGCCATCAAAATACAAAGAATTTTTTTGTAAAATAAATAAATAAACGAAGATAATTATAAATTATTTACAAATTGGACATTCCAATCAAATATTCCACAAATTTTTGTCCAAATCTATATATTACCATTACAGCTTAAGACGCGTGAATACAACTTGTAATTTTTTTTTTTTTTTTTTTTTTTTTTTTTTGAGGAGCGAATACAACTCGTAATTAATTTAATTATTACAACTCGTCTGGAGCAATAAAGGCATCGGCGTCCCACCACGTGTCCACATCAGATACCGTTAAATCCACTAACGGCGATGTAGCGTTCCTAATGTCCCCAACAACCTCGCTGTCGTCATCTCTAACGTGCACTTTTCCGACACCGCCGTATCCAACGGCCACGATCTTTTTCCCAAGCTGTGGCCCCCATTCGGCGAGTATCTCAGGTATCCGACACCGGACACGCGTGTCCCACACCTTCAGCGACACGTTTCCAGACACGCCCTTTTCTGCCGCTGTCACAACAGACCCCGAATTTAACGGCGACACGGCCATCACACCCGATTTCCTGCCTAAAAGAGACGTTACCCTTTGTTCCCTGTTCATATCGTAAACGGAAATGAGGTCGCCGTCAACTTCGCCGTCAAAGTCTAACCCCAAACCCAAATGGTCCCACAGCTTCACAACGCTACCACTAGCCAAGTCTGTCCACGAGAACCGTTGCCATAGCTTCGAATTACGACTTTGCCCTTGACTTCTTCCGAAGTATCCACGACCCGACCCGGCGACCCGGAAATCTTCATCCATGGGTTCTTCTTCTTCTTCTTCTTCTTCTTCTTCTTCTTCTTCTTCTTCTTCTTCTTCTATAGAAGACGACACAGAAGAAGTGTCGTCGTCGTCGTCGTCGCTACTGTAAATGTCGTCGTCGTCGACGAGTTTTAAGAGAGGTTCAGAAGCTGCTGAACTTGCCCTTTGGAATTTCACGATTAAAATCCTGACCCTGTTCATTATTGCGCTAAACGAGGCGACTAGAGCAAGAACCAGAGCACCCCATTTCCAAAATCGAATGGCTTCGAAGCCAGAAACCGAAAAAGCCCGAGAAAACATTGATGGGTTTTGCAATGAAAGCTCCAAATCGCTTATCCTGTTGATCACTGGGATCTCCATGCTATGATATTTACTATGTATCGTCTATCAAAGTTTCTGAATTATCAGCTCAGCTCAGCTTTAGCTTTGATTACAAGAAATTTAAAAATAAAAATAAAAATCAGATTTTAATACACAGAGAGAAAGAGGGCGAGAGAGATATGAGCTTTTATGTGAATGAGGAGTTGGTGAAGAAAAGGGGAGGTTTTGGAAGGTAAGGTTGTGTAAGGTTTTTATAAGGATGTTGAAGTAATATAATTAAGAGAATGGTACGCACAACTAATTAAAATAGTAAAGACTTTCAAAAGATGGTGATGTGGAGGATAATTATTGGTTAATTGGAATAGAATATTGGGAGACACGTCAGAAAAAGGTTAGCGGGCTTTTTGGAAAAATAGGAAAAGAGATTGGGACGGCTGAGTCAGGATGAGACCCTCCCAATTGTGTAGAAGGAGGGGACAAAGGGATCTAAAATCCTTAATCGTAATATGCTATATGCGAATATGCGATCGGTGAGGTGAGTCATGACCTATATCCATAGGTACATACATCAGAAGGCTATTGACACGTGCTGAAAGCAGACATTGCTTGCGCCTATTTTTCTTTTTCTTTCCTCTTTTTGGATTTGGCTTCTAGCCTGTTAATCTTCTTCTAACTCATTATATAATAGTTGAAGGGCTATTGGTTTTTAATGAGTAATGTAATTTTTTAAAATAACATAAACTTGGTAGTTTTACATTAATGAATTGTTGCTTATTGGGTCGGAAGAAGCTCCTTCTCTAAACCAGTTTGGATTTAATCTTTATCCTTAATAATATGCTATCACAACTCTTGCGACAGGCTGTGATTGTTAATAATAAACAATCAATTTTATATAAGCCTATTTTATTTTTCCACTCATTAATAATAAACAACCGTTTATATATGGACTTATTATTATTTATCCACCGTGCAATGTATTAAAATTATAATATGGGTGTCCACGAAAGAAATTGTTGCAAGATATGTGGTCCCTTGCCTTGGATGTTAACTACTGCAAGATGTATAATTGATTGGTTTGTATTTTATGTTGTGATGGCCAACATTTCCCAACCAAACCACCAACAAATTGACGATGATCAAACAATGAACCGGAAGTGACCAGTGAGTAAAAATTTTGGGACTAACCCAAATGGAGTAATTCTTATTACTAGTGGTCCAAACGAAGAAAATTCCAGTTTTTTATCATATCATATGGGTGGTCCTAGCTAGACTCCTAGTAGTAATACCAAGCTCATGGATCATGTGGCATTTAAATATTTTCACAATTGGATAGTCTTCTTCCACGAAACATTTTCTGTTTCACATAACATAGGGGGTAGCGTGCTCTACTACATTTACCACCACATTTTTCGTTTTTCACGTGTAAAGTCATTAAACTTTATTCATATAAGCTATTGACTTCAGGTCAGCATTAAAAACTGTGTTAAATGTTTCATATAAACCAGACTCCAATTTGTTAGTCTCGTTTTAGCTCGAGCATTTTCCAAGAAAGCAATGTACCACAAATTTGAATCATTAATTTAAGTTAATACAACTAGGTCACGTACTTTAGTGGGAATGCCAAATGTTTGATTGAAATTTTGTTTTTTCTTATGGAATTAGATTGAGACTTTTTGGTCGTGCTTTATTTTAGAAATTTACATTTTGAATTTTTTTTTTTCTTTTACCAATTTGATTTGACCATGCCATTCTATCCATGCAAATCACATACAATCACCCACCATGGAAAAAAAAAAGTATAAATAAAATTAAATCATGATTATAACTTATAAGGTGGTCGGTGTGGCAAATCACCATCTTGAAATGATACCTATAATACTTTTATAAATTTAAGGAAAAGAGCCTTGGCCGGGTGGGTTCCACTTGTTAGTTCAGTATTAGGTAGGAGATTAATAGATTATTGGCTGAGTATAGTATAGGCTTTGGGTCCTTATCATCTTGTGTAATTAATTAATTATTAATTTGATGCTTGATACTCACCAATTTTCTTTCAAAGTTTCCTAATAATTGCAACGAGCAATTATGTTGTCGAGTTGTGTTGTGTTGTAGTGGGTTCCAATTAGTTTAACTGGTAAAATCTCTGATAGTTGAATAAGAGATCCGAAATTCAATCTTCATCTACACCAAAAACCGATTGATGTCTTGTTCTGATGATAAAAAACTATCATCAAGAACGGACGCTATAAGTTGAAACACTCTCTCTAAAAAAAACAAAAAAAAAAAGAGTTGTGTTGTGTTGCTAAATAAAAAGCTTGCATTATCATACGAAATCCGGATTTAGTTATCTGGAAGATAAAAAATATATTCTTACAATAGCTTGGATGTCTACAATGTTATACCACTTTCATGTTTTGCTTTCTCTTTTAAATATAGAACTCTACCCTTTAGGGATCTGTCCTGTGGACCCCTTTTTTTTTTGGCCTGCCTCAGGGGGATCATTGCACATTGGTTCTTGGTGACGTAACTCTTGTGTGTTTGTGTATTTAGTGTGGGGTGTGTGTATGAGTCCATTTTTCTTATTTTTATTTTACAAGTTGCACACCAACCATTGGTTTTGTATTAGATCTGATTGGTCACCTAGATGTCTAAGTTATTTTAGGTTACCTAATTAACTAAACCAAATTTTAAAGGTTCATTAATTAAAGTAAACTAAAACTCTTTTAACCAAAAATCTTGGACTCGGAAGTTTGGTTATGTGTGGAAAAGGTGTTAGGCACCCCACAACGTCTATCCAAAGATAGTACCTTATTTTAATTTATTTCAAATGTTAACTTTTTATGAAGAAATAGAATACTTGACATTTTTATTATTATTTTTTTTTTGAAAATATTTTTGCAAACAATATACATATATACATGTGGGTAAATATTTACATAAAACTATCATGTAAATAATAACTACAACTACTAATGATGATGCAATCGTCAGTTGAGTAGGTTCGTCCAGACAGATCAGCAACCTCATCCCTATACCTGCAACGTCGTGAAAGGAAACTTCTTTGGGTGGTCACTGGTGTGGTGCCGGCCACGGAGTCTCCGATGGTAAAGTTAGCGTTTGGGAGCTTAAAAGAGAATATGAGAACTAGAAGTACCAGAGCTACAGCATATGTGGGTATCTCAGAATGCATGTACCTTATCTGGTTTTAAGGAATGTTTATATATGGCTCCATTGCTTCTAGCCGTTGTGCCTTTATTGTGGTTTTAGTGCTTCTTTTGTAACGCCTCTGGGCTCATTATTGTGGGCTTTGATGAGCTTCTAACGGTATGACAACTAGTTTGTAACTGTCCAAGATATTGAATCCTTTATTTAATGGCTTACCTTCTCTCGTCCACGAAGTAAAAGGATGGATGAAGGTGCCTAATGGGTTCGTCTAGGCAAGGGGGTTCATTGGGCCTATCAGCTGCCCCCCTAAGTTCTGTGGTCGTCCCTACATGTCATGACGACCACTAGAAGGTGAAAGGTTTCTTGCTTGAACATGACTCTTGGGGTTCCGTTCCGCATTTAATGTGTAGTGGCGGCGCCGTACATATAGTGGCCACATGGCTCGTTCTGATTGGTGGATTTAATGCCCCACTTGTGTGTTTTTCAGGTTTCCCACTGATTTTCAACTTTTCGTGCCCAGTTCTTTTCAAACTTCCTTTCTTTTCTCTTTGTTCTTCACTTTCCCTCTTTTGCGCCATTGTTGCTCTGTGTCTCTCCTTCTTCAAGCTATTTTTCCTGCATTTTTCTGCACCTTTCCTTTCTAGGATCGTTTCTTTGAGGTACGGTTTCTTCCCCCCCCCCCCCCTTTCTTTATTCTTTGTAGTAGAGATAATTTGTAGGGTTTATTGGGTCTTTTCCTTTTTTGCTTTGGGTTTTTGGAATTCTGTTCTTCTTTTTCATTTCTTGGGTTCCATAGTGGATAGCTCTGAGGTTAGGATACGTTGCCCCTCTATTTCATTTCTCTTTGCATGTTTAGGGGCTTCTCTAGGAGTTTCTTGGTCTTTTTGCCCTTTAGTTGAAGATTTCGTGTTTGGGGGTAGTAGTTTAAGTGTAGTGTTGGCCGATTTGTTTCCCTTACTCCGTCAGTCGGTTGATTGGTTTGAGGATTTGGTGGGTGAGCGGAAAGTGACGTCGGAGGTGAGATCTAGCGAATTAGAAACAAGGTTGTCATCTAGCAACGACCCTGTTGAGTTAGACGAAGATACTACGGCTTCTAGCCCAAGAGAGGTCAGAGCTTTTTTTGCTCTCGGGGAGGCATGTGGCCTAGATGCTGAAACCCTTTCTAGGTTTAGGGATCGGTTTCAGTTTCCCAAGAGAGTTAGGGTTCATCTTCCTCATAAAGAGGAATGAGCTTGTCATTTCTCGCCTGGGGAAGGGTGCTTCTATGAGGTCGCTTTCCAATGCGAGCTTAGGTTTCCCGTCCACCCCTTTATTATGGAGCTTCTGAACCACTTCAATATCGCTATTGGGCAACTTATGCCCAACTCATGGAGTATTGTACTCAGCTGTATGGAAATATGGCTGGCCGTCATAGAGGGAGACATGATTAGGGTGGATAAATTCATGTATCTGTATCATCTAAAGGAGTCAAAGGAGTATGGGTACTATGAGCTTGTGCCCTGGGTCAAGAAGGCTAGGATTGTCACCAATCTGCCCTCGTCCTTCAAATACTGGAAATCGAGGTTCTCTTTCATGTTTGGGGATGATTGGGAGACTCGTTCTGATGAAGTCTGGGGTGACATTCTTAGGTTGCTTCGTTGTTGGAGAGCCTCGAGTCTAGTTGCGTTGTCCTTTTGCAAGTCCTTCCCTCCTCTTTACTCTTCTTCTTCTTCTTCTCCTTTTTTTTTTTTTTTTAACCTTTTTTTTTTATCGTGCCGTGCAATGAAGAAGCGTCCAAAGCTTAAGAGTAGGTACAAAAGGCACATAGAAGCAGCTACTGAGTATGCCCAGAAGATTGACAAC
Organism: Quercus robur; assembly: GCF_932294415.1. Classification (NCBI taxonomy): domain Eukaryota; kingdom Viridiplantae; phylum Streptophyta; class Magnoliopsida; order Fagales; family Fagaceae; genus Quercus; species Quercus robur. The sequence goes on along the minus strand of NC_065534.1, from coordinate 40,311,940 downwards.
TTTGACGATCTGGTCGATCCTAGAACCTTGGCTCGTCATTGCTTGGGTCCAGATCCTTCTCTATATGTCCTGCGCACTACAGAGATTGAAGAGAAGAGTAAGTCTTCATTTGGTTCGTCATTGACTTGATTTTTTTTTTAACAAGTGTTTTTCTTCTATAGAGATGACGACGAAGTTCAACCAAGACATCTATGCCAAGATGAAGGCAAAGAAGAACGAGCCTCACTCCAACCTCGGGAAGAGGGTGGTGCGTGTCGTGGAGAAGGGGACTCCCGTCACTCCAGCTACCTCCGTCCCTGAAGTGACGAGGACCACTTCCTCGGCCACCTCAATGGAAGAGATCACCCCACGCCCGAAGAAGTAGCACGTGGTAGATAAAGGGAAGGAAAAGGTCGACTCACGCTTGTCTAGAGTTTGGGATGATGCTGGCCTTACCTTGACGAGGGCATAGGGTACCTTTACTGCAGAGGAGCTCAAGGTCCTCTCTGGTGTGCCTTCTAATGAGATCGTGCATCATTACATCCACAAGCTCATCCAGGTAATGTTCTTTGTGCAATTTACCTTCTCCTTTCGCCTTTCCTTTATTTATTTATTTATTTATCAATGGTTCTGAAAGTTGGGTCTTCTTTCCTTTTCAGGTGCTGGGGGAGACCATACATATCACGTCAGAGTACTTAAGCCAAGAGGTGAAGGCCACATCTAGGAGGTCCAAGGTGCAAGTTCTGAAGGAGGAGAACTCGATGTTAAGGAAAGACCTCATCTTGGCCATGGACAAGGCCAACACTTCCAAGGAAAAAATGAAGGTCATGTCTGATGATCTGAGGGCTGAGAGGCAACTAACCCTAAAGAAGGACGAACAACTCTAGGATGCAAATGAGAGAGTGAAGGCCGTTGCAGCCAAGTCTGTCGAGGCCTTCCAACAGACTGACGAGTACAATATTATGCTCTTCAGCTAGTATTACAAAGACTTCAAGCTCCTGCGGCGGTACCTCGTCAAGCACCCCACAGGTGTGGACTTGGACAGCTTGGACCTGGAGGTGGTGGATAAGAAGATGGCGGCAGATGAGGCTGCTCAGTCTGTTATTATTGCTCCTGAGGAAAACGTTCTAGAGCCCACTCAAGCTAGTGGTGACGAGGCTAATGCTTGATTTTATCCATGCAGATATACCTTTCTTTCTTTCTTTTTATTTTTGGGTGCCTAGTATGTTTTTGGGCTTTTTATTCAAATTCCAGAACAATGCTTTTTGCCCGATGTTTTTAGGCTTTTTAATTCCTGTTCACAGACAAGATATATTTATGCTATGGTTTTATCTTCATACCTTTGTTGGTTCGTTTTCTTCTGTCATGTTTAATATTTTTGGCCTACCTGCGACTTGTGCTTCTACCAGGATCTTTGTTTATCCCCGTTAATGGGTTTTAGATGACTTTCATCAGTGATTTACATCCGTCTAGGTGGAATCTTATCATTTAGCCATTTTTTATTTGACTTACATCCAATCAAGGAATTTTGTCAATTGGCTTCGTCAGCGATTTACATCCGTCCAGGCGGAATCTTATCACTTAGTCAAGATTTTTTATTACTTCTAGGCTTGCATACAGTACATTGGGATGTTGGCTAAATAGTACTTTTATTGCTTTCTTTCAAACGTGAATACAATCGTCTGTTACATTTATTGGTGGTACTTCTTCAAATGCTCAATATTCCATGGTCGTGGTAGTTTCTTCCTGTCCATTGTTTCTAGGTGATAGCTGTCTTGTATTGAGTAATGGATGACTTTGTAAGGTCCTTCCTAGGTTGGACCAAGCTTCCCCTGGGTTGGATCCTTAGTAGCAGGTGTGACTTTGCTTAAGACGAGGTCCCCTATGTTAAGTCGCCTGAGTTTCAGTCTCTTGTTGTAGTATTCGGCCATCTTCTACTGGTACTTCGTCATCTTCTGAGATGCTCCGTCTCTTACTTCATCTAGGCAATCCAAGTTAATTCTTAGCTAATCGTCATTGCTGCCTTCACTAAAGACTTCTCTTCTCATGCTGGTGGTTTCCACTTCAACTGGAATTACTGCCTCGGTGCCATAGGTGAGCTTGAAGGGAGTTTCTCCTGTCGGGGTTCTTGTTGTATGCCCACAGGACATTAGGCAATTCTTCTGGCCAAGCACCCTTTGCTTCCTCCAACTGAGTTTGATGATCTTGAGCAGCGTCCGGTTCGTCACTTCTGTCTGTCCGTTGGCTTAAGGGTGATCTAGCGATGAAAATTGGTTCTTGATCCCCAATCTCGAGCAAAAGTCTCTAAAGTGTTGGCTGTTAAACAGCCATCTGTTATTCAATTTGATCGTCTTCGGTATCCCGAATCTGCAGACTATGTTTTTCCATACGCAATTCTAGATCTTTGTCTCCATGACAGTTGATAGTGCTTCTGCTTTAACCCATTTTGTAAAATAGTCAATAGCGACTAGTAAAAACTTTACCTGTCTCTTACCTCAGGGTAGTGGGTCCACGATGTCAATTCCCCACTAGGCAAATGGCCACAGGGAGGTTGTTAAGGACATATTTTGTGTAATTGGCTAATACTTTGACAAAACACACTTTACTTGTAATTGGGTAGATCTAGAATGTATTTAATACTTCAAGGAACAAGAGTTCAAGTCTAGTATTGAAGCTATGCAAATCTGTCCAAGAAACAAATGAAGAAATGCTGATTTTTAAAGCTCGATAGCTGCTCGACGCCTCTCGACAACTAGGCTATCTGTCAAGCTCTTCAGTTGATTGTTATCACAATCTCGACACCTCTCGATAGCTAGGTCGATCGATCGAGAAACTTTCTGTCCCCTCGACAGCTCCTCGATAGCTGTATCTGTCGAAGTTTAAAGCTCGACACCTCCTCGACACCTGGCTATCTGTCGAGGTTACAAGAATTCAGATTTTCAAATCTGATTTTCGGCTCATGATGACATGTATGTGTAGGGTTTCTTTTCTCACAACCCTAGACCTATATATGGCTTATATTAGAGGCCGTCACATAAGAGAATACAAGGAGAACATATGCAAAAGGTGACTGTTGCCTTATTCTCTCTAAAAGAAGCTACTGCGTCTTTGCGCCTTAAGGTTTTGTAACCAAGTGCTTCTTGATCTTCATTGTTGATGAAGTGAAGAACTTTGCAGCCAACAATCTTCGTCTAGTTGGTGATTAAGTCGCATACTGGGATCCGCGCAATTGGTTAGTCACATATTGGGATTCGTGTAACAAAAAGGGTGGCGTTCATAAATTGAAGAATTCAGAGGTTCTGAAGCGGTCAAAGGTTTCTACTGTGAGTTCATCTATGGGTATTATAGAGTCTAGAGACAAAGGTTTTGTACTAGATCTGAAACTTCTCTTTACTATAGTGAATTGCTTTTCGAGAAGGTTTTCCCCCGAGGATTTTTACTATGAAACTAGTTTGTTTCATTGGTTTTTCTAGGTCATCATATCTTGTATTATTTATTTTTCCGTTGCATGATTTTGACATAACATTGATGTTTGTTTGTTTTAACAAGTTTTATTCATAATAAATCTAATTAACAACTTGGGTTTAAAACTTGTTAATTCTATGAACCGGGGTCTAAATTTCCCAACAGAGGTTATTGACGTCAGTCTCTCTGCTAGGATGCGTTGAACATTTCCAAATCTTTGACATTTGTTGCATCGCTCGACGAACTCTCTTACTTCCTTTTGCATAGTGCGCTAAAAGTAACCTGTTCTAATGATTTTACTTACCAGGGACCTTGGGCCCGCGTGATCTCCGTAGATACCTTCATGGATCTCCTCCAAGATGTACTTGGCCTCACTTTCGTCGATGCATTTCAGGTAAGGCATGGAGAAGCCTCTTTTGTACAGGGATTCATTCATGATAGTAAACCTAGCTGCCTTCTTCCTGACTTTCTTGGCTTCCTCAATGTCTTGTAGAAGTCATCCATCTTGGGGGAAGGATAGAATTGGGGTCGTCTAGCTACTTTCACATTGGATTGCAAAGGTGAGGATCTCTTCAATGCAGGGACACTTCTAGACATCCATCTTTAAATATGTGCTCGTCGGTCCTACTCCTGATGACACCTGCTTTGCTATCTCGTCTGCCCCTATATTCTAGCTTCTAGGGGCTTGTATGAACTCTACCCGATCAAATTCTTAGGCCAAATGTCTCGTTAGCCTCAGGTACTTCTGTATCCTTTCCTCATTTGCCTCATATTCCTCCTTTATTTGCCCCACAACTAGCTTTGAATTGCTCTGAAGAAGCAGGTTTTGGCACCCAACGCCTTTCCGACCTTTAGTCCCGTCAATATTGCCTCATATTCAGCTTCGTTGTTAATGGTAGGGAACATCAGCTAAACTCCATACTTGAGCGTCTTTCCTTCTAAGGTGATGATAATAACCCTTACTCCCCCCTTTTTCAGGTTGACGACCTGTCAGTCTAGATCATCCATCTTTCTGCTTCATCCAATGCCCCGTCCTCATCTACGACTGTGAACTCGATGATAAAGTTTGCTAGTGCTTGCGCCTTGATAGCTGGTCTGGGGTGGTACTCAATGTCGAACTGGCTAAGCTCGATTACCCACTGAATCATCCTTTCTACAACCTCAAGCTTGTTCATTGACTTCTTTATGGGTTGGTCCGTCATCGCTAGGATAGGATTCGCTTGGAAGTTTGGGCGTAGCTTTCGTGAGGCTACAATCAAGGCAAATGCAATCTTCTTGATTCGTGGGTATTTTGCTTTAGCTCCTATGAAGGCTTGACTGACATAGTAGACTAGGAGTTGCTTTCCATCCTTCTCCCGAATCAAGGCTATTACTCATGGCTGTAACTAATACTGCTAAGTATAAATACAGGTCTTCCCCCTCTTTGGACCGGCTCAGGAGGGGTGGATTGCTCAGGTAGTGTTTGAGCTCCTGGAAGGCTTTTTCACATTCTTCCATCCAGGTGAAGACTTGCTTCAATGTCTTGAAGAAGGCCAGGCACTTGTCTGTTACTTTAGAGATGAACCTGTTGAGTGCTGCTATTCTTCTGGTTAGCTTCTGGACTTCCTTCACCATCTTGGGTGATGTCATTTCTAGTATAGCCCACATCTTCTCTGAGTTTGCTTCTATCCCTCTTTGGGACACCATGAATCCCAACGACTTTCTAGATGCTACCCTAAAGGCGCACTTGCTGGGGTTCAACTTCATCTGATATTGCTTAAGAGCCGCGAACATCTCTTCGAGGTCATCCAGGTTTGCAAACTCTTCTTTGCTCTTGATGAGCATATCATCTACGTAAACTTCCATGTTCCTCCCAATCTGTTTGCTAAAGATCTTGTTTACTAACCTCTGGTAGGTTGCTCTTGCATTTTTTAGTCCGAAGGGCATTACCTTGTAGTAGTAGAGCCCTTAGCTTATGGTGAAGGAAGTCTTCTTCTGCCATCTTTATCTAATTGTATCTTGAGAATGCATCCATGAATGTAAGGAGCTTGTGTCTTGCTGTGGAATCCACCAGCTAATCTATCCTCGGCAGGGGGAAGTTATCCTTCGGACAGGCCTTGTTTAGGTCCGTGAAGTCTATGTACATCCTTCATTTTCCATTTGTCTTCTTTACTAGGACAATGTTGGCTAACCAGTCTGGGTAGTAGACCTCGTGAATGAAGTCCACTGTTAGCAGTTTGTTGATTTCGTCCATGATTTCCTGGTTTTGTTCTGAAGCAAAGACTCATCATCTCTGCTGGACAGGCTTTTTCTCGAGATCTACACTTCGCTTGTGTTGGATCATCTTTATGGATATGTCTGGCATATCCTCATGACTCCATGCGAAAATGTTCAGGTTGTCCTTAAGGAATTAGACTAGTTTTTTCTTCATTTCTGTGCTCAGAGTTGTCCCTACCCTTGTAGTCTTCGTCAGCTCCCCGTCTACCAGTTCCATGGTCTCCAGGGCTTCCACCTTCTCTTCCTCCTTCTCCTTGATCATCCACATATGGTTTTCCTTTGCAGCTAACATTGCCTAGTAGCATTCCCGAGATAGTACTTGATCTCCCTTTACTTCACCTACACCATTTTCTATTGGGAATTTTACCTTCAAGCAATAGGTGGATGTGGCTGCCTTCCAACGCATAAGTGTAGGCCTTCTAATTATTACGTTGTACGAGGAAGGACAATCTACCATCAGGAAATCGAGCTGACAAGTCAATTGCCGTGGGTAGGATCCCACCGTGACCGTCAATGTCACTATCCCTTTAGAATACATTCTATCTCCACTGAAACTGATGAAAGGGGACTCAAAAGGTCACAATCTTCCAGGATCCACTTTTATTAGGGTGGATAAATTCATGTATCTGTATCATCTAAAGGAGTCAAAGGAGTATGGGTACTATGAGCTTGTGCCCTGGGTCAAGAAGGCTAGGATTGTCACCAATCTGCCCTCGTCCTTCAAATACTGGAAATCGAGGTTCTCTTTCATGTTTGGGGATGATTGGGAGACTCGTTCTGATGAAGTCTGGGATGACATTCTTAGGTTGCTTCGTTGTTGGAGAGCCTCGAGTCTAGTTGCGTTGTCCTTTTGCAAGTCCTTCCCTCCTCTTTACTCTTCTTCTTCTTTTTCTCCTTTTTTTTTTTTTTTTTTTTGACCTTTTTGTTTATCGTGCCTGTGCAATGAAGAAGCGTCCAAAGCTTAAGAGTAGGTACAAAAGGCACGTAGAAGTAGCTACTGAGTATGCTCAAAAGATTGACAACTTTGACGACCTGGTCGATCCTAGAACCTTGGCTCGTCATTGCTTGGGTCTAGATCCTTCTCTTTATGTCCTACTTACTACAGAGATTGAAGAGAAGAGTAAGTCTTCATTTGGTTCGTCATTGACTTGATTTTTTTTTTTTAACAAGTGTTTTTCTTCTATAGAGATGACGACGAAGTTCAACCAAGACATCTATGCCAAGATGAAGGCAAAGAAGAACGAGCCTCACTCCAACCTCGGGAAGAGGGTGGTGCGTGTCGTGGAGAAGGGGACTCCCGTCACTCCAGCTACCTCCGTCCCTGAAGTGAAGAGGACCACTTCCTCGGCCACCTCAATGGAAGAGATCACCCCACGCCCGAAGAAGTAACACGTGGTAGATAAAGGGAAGGAAAAGGTCGACTCACGCTTGTCCAGTGTTTGGGATGATGCTGGCCTTGCCTTGACGAGGGCATAGGGTACCTTTACTGCAGAGGAGCTCAAGGTCCTCTCTGGTGTGCCTTCTAATGAGATCGTGCATCATTACATCCACAAGCTCATACATGTAATGTTCTTTGTGCAATTTACCTTCTCCTTTCGCCTTTCCTTTATTTATTTATTTATTTATCAATGGTTCTGAAAGTTGGGTCTTCTTTCCTTTTCAGGTGCTGGGGGAGACCATCCATATCACGTCAGAGTACTTAAGCCAAGAGGTGAAGGCCACATCTAGGAGGTCCAAGGTGCAAGTTCTGAAGGAGGAGAACTCGATGTTGAGGAAAGACCTCATCTTGGCCATGGACAAGGCCAACACTTCCAAGGAAAAAATGAAGGTCCTGTCTGATGATCTGAGGGCTGAGAGGCAACTAACCCTAAAGAAGGACGAACAACTCTAGGATGCAAATGAGAGAGTGAAGACCGTTGCAGCCAAGTCTGTCGAGGCCTTCCAACAGACTGACGAGTACAATATTATGCTCTTCAGCTAGTATTACAAAGACTTCAAGCTACTGCGGCGGTACCTCGTCAAGCACCCCACAGGTGTGGACTTGGAAAGCTTGGACCTGGAGGTGGTGGATAAGAAGATGGCGGTAGATGAGGCTGCTCAGTCTGTTATTATTGCTGCTCAGTCTGTTATTATTGCTCCTGGGGAAAACGTTCTAGAGCCCACTCAAGCTAGTGGTGACGAGGCTAATGCTTGATTTTATCCATGCAGATATACCTTTCTTTCTTTCTTTTTCTTTTTGGGTGCCTAGTATGTTTTTGGGCTTTTTATTCAAATTCAAGAACAATGCTTTTTGCCCGATGTTTTTAGGCTTTTTAATTCCTGTTCACAAACAAGATATATTTATGCTATAGTTTTATCTTCATACCTCTGTTGGTTCGTTTTCTTCTGTCATGTTTAATATTTTTGGCCTACCTGCGACTTGTGCTTCTACCAGGATCTTTGTTTATCCCCGTTAATGGGTTTTAGATGACTTTCATCAGTGATTTACATCCGTCTAGGTGGAATCTTATCACTTGGCCATTTTTTATTTGACTTACATCCAATCAAGGAATTTTGTCAATTGGCTTCGTCAGCGATTTACATCCATCCAGGCGGAATCTTATCACTTAGTCAAGATTTTTTATTACTTCTAGGCTTGCATATAGTACATTGGGATGTTGGCTAAATAGTACTTTTATTGCTTTCTTTCAAACGTGAATACAATTGTCTGTTACATTTATTGGTGGTACTTCTTCAAATGCTCAATATTCCATGGTCGTGGTAGTTTCTTCCTGTCCATTGTTTCTAGGTGATAACTGTCTTGTATTGAGTAATGGATGACTTTGTAAGGTCCTTCCTAGGTTGGACCAAGCTTCCCCTAGGTTGGATCCTTAGTAGCAGGTGTGACTTTGCTTAAGACGAGGTCCCTATGTTAAGTCGCCTAAGTTTCAGTCTCTTGTTGTAGTATTCGGCCATCTTCTACTGGTACTTCGTCATCTTCTGAGATGCTCCGTCTCTTACTTCATCTAGGCAATCCAAGTTAGTTCTCAGCTGATCGTCATTGCTGCCTTCACTAAAGACTTCTCTTCTCATGCTGGTGGTTTCCACTTCAACAGGAATTACTGCCTCGGTGCCATAGGTGAGCTTGAAGGGAGTTTCTCCTTTCGGGGTTCTTGCTGTATGCCCACAGGACATTAGGCAATTCTTCTGGCCAAGCACCCTTTGCTTCCTCCAACCGAGTTTGATGATCTTGAGCAGCGTCCGGTTCGTCACTTCTGTCTGTCCGTTGGCGTAAGGGTGATCTAGCGATGAAAATTGGTTCTTGATCCCCAATCCTGAGCAAAAGTCTCTAAAGTGTTGGCTGTTAAACAGCCATCTGTTATTCAATTTGATTGTCTTCGGTATCCCGAATCTGCAGACTATGTTTTTCCATACGAAATTCTAGATCTTTGTCTCCATGACAGTTGATAGTGCTTCTGCTTTAATCCATTTTGTAAAATAGTCAATAGCGACCAGTAAAAACTTTACCTGTCTCTTACCTCAGGGTAGTGGGTCCACGATGTCAATTCCCCACTAGGCAAATGGCCACAGGGAGGTTGTTAAGGACATATTTTGTGTAATTGGCTAATCCTTTGACAAAACACACTTTACTTGTAATTGGGTAGATCTAGAATGTATTTAATACTTCAAGGAACAAGAGTTCAAGTCTAGTATTGAAGCTATGCAAATCTGTCCAAGAAACAAATGAAGAAATGCTGATTTTTTAAAGCTCGATAGCTGCTCGACGCCTCTCGACAACTAGGCTATCTGTCAAGCTCTTCAGTTGATTGTTATCACAATCTTGACACCTCTCGATAGCTAGGTCGATCGATCGAGAAACTTTCTGTCCCCTCGATAGCTCCTCGATAGCTGTATCTGTCGAAGTTTAAAGCTCGACACCTCCTCGACACCTGGCTATCTGTCGAGGTTACAAGAATTCAGATTTTCAAATCTGATTTTCGGCTCATGATGACATGTATGTGTGGGGTTTCTTTTCTCACAACCCTAGACCTATATAAGGCTTATATTAGAGGCCGTCACATAAGAGAATACAAGGAGAACATATGCAAAAGGTGACTGATGCCTTATTCTCTCTAAAAGAAGCTACTGAGTCTTTACGCCTTAAGGTTTTGTAACCAAGTGCTTCTTGATCTTCATTGTTGATGAAGTGAAGAACTTTGCAGCCAACAATCTTCGTCTAGTTGGTGATTAAGTCGCATACTGGGATCCGCGCAATTGGTTAGTCACATACTGGGATTCGTGTAACAAAAAGGGTGGCGTTCATATATTGAAGAATTCAGAGGTTCTGAAGCGGTCAAAGGTTTCTACTGTGAGTTCATCTATGGGTATTGTAGAGTCTAGAGACAAAGGTTTTGTACTAGATCTGAAACTTCTCTTTACTATAGTGAATTGCTTTTCGAGAAGGTTTTCCCCCCAGGATTTTTACTGTGAAACTAGTTTGTTTCATCGGTTTTTCTGGGTCATCATATCTTGTCTTATTTATTTTTCCGTTGCATGATTTTGACATGACATTTATGTTTGTTTGTTTTAACAAGTTTTATTCATAATAAATCTAATTAACAACTTGGGTTTAAAACTTGTTAATTCTATGAACCGGGGTCTAAATTTCCCAACAGAGGTTATTGACGTCAGTCTCTCTGCTAGGATGCGTTGAACATTTCCAAATCTTTGACATTTGTTGCATCTCTCAACGAACTCTCTTACTTCCTTTTGCATAGTGGGCCAAAAGTAACCTGTTCTAATGATTTTACTTACCAGGGACCTTGGGCCCGCGTGATCTCCGTATATTCCTTCATGGATCTCCTCCAAGATGTACTTGGCCTCACTTTCATCGATGCATTTCAGATAGGGCATGGAGAAGCCTCTTTTTTACAAGGAGTCATTCATGATAGTAAACCTAGCTGCCTTCTTCCTGACTTTCTTGGCTTCCTCGATGTCTTGTAGAAGTCATCCATCTTGGGGGAAGGATAGAATTGGGGTCGTCTATTTACTTTCACATTGGATTGCAAAGGTGAGGATCTCTTCAATGCAGGGACACTTCTAGACATCCATCTTTAAATATGTGCTCGTCGGTCCTACTCCTGATGACACCTGCTTTGCTATCTCGTCTACCCCTATATTCTAGCTTCTAGGGGCTTGTATGAACTCTACCCGATCAAATTCTTAGGCCAAATGTCTCGTTAGCCTCAGGTACTTCTGTATCCTTTCCTCATTTGCCTCATATTCCTCCTTTATTTGCCCTACAACTAGCTTTGAATTGCTCTGAAGAAGCAGGTTTTGGCACCCAACGCCTTTCCGACCTTTAGTCCCGTCAATATTGCCTCATATTCAGCTTCATTGTTAATGGTAGGGAACATCAGCTAAACTCCATACTTGAGCGTCTTTCCTTCTAAGGTGATGATAATAACCCTTACTCCCCCCTTTTTCAGGTTGACGACCTGTCAGTCTAGATCATCCATCTTTCTACTTCATCCAATGCCCCGTCCTCATCTAGGACTGTGAACTCGATGATAAAGTTTGCTAGTGCTTGCGCCTTGATAGCTGGTCTGGGGTGGTACTCAATGTCGAACTGGCTAAGCTCGATTACCCACTGAATCATCCTTCCTACAACCTCAAGCTTGTTCATTGACTTCTTTATGGGTTGGTCCGTCATCGCTAGGATAGGATTCGCTTGGAAGTATGGGCGTAGCTTTCGTGAGGCTACAATCAAGGCAAATGCAATCTTCTCGATTCGTGGGTATTTTGCTTCAGCTCCTATGAAGGCTTGACTGACATAGTAGACTAGGAGTTGCGTTCCATCCTTCTCCCGAAGGACAAAGTTTAGCTACAAACCCAGTTGTAGCTTAAGGCTACAAACTGCTCTAATAAAATGACATGTGTAAAAAATAGTATGTGCATTGCACATGATTACTTAAGTAAACTTAAGTCAACAAACCCTAGTTAACTACACCATCTATTAAAAAAATAAAAAATAAAAACTAAAAAACCAAAACAACTAAAACGTAATCTCTCTTGCTCTCTTTCAACGAAGAAACCCAGACACTCCACAAGCTGCTGAGGAGCTCCAAAATCAACGAAGAAACCCAGACACTCCACAAGCTGCTTGTAAAGGCTGTGGCTTCTTTTGGTTTTGGATTGAACCACCTATGACTATGACTATCACTATCCATTTCTATTCCCTAATAACAACGCACCATTCTATTTTTTTTTTCTTTCTGGGTAAATTTACAAAAAAAAAAAAAAAAAAAAAAACCCTTTTACTATCTCGCTGAAACAGATTGCAAAGTCACCATCTTTGTGTACTTTAGTTTTAGTCAATTTGTCCTGTTTAAACTTAATAAGAGAACAATTATACAAATCAATAGTGAACTACTACTCTTTATTTTATTCTTTGGATTGGTCAATTATGCATGCCTTCATCCAATAATCCAGTAGTGTGTGTATACTGTTTAGTATGTTTCCAAAAGATATTGAATGCACAACTACACGGTCAACCTACTTTGGGTTGGCCAGTCGGCGGTGGAGATAGGAGGCTATGGGTGATCGGTTGCAGCTAGGTTCTGGGTTACATTTTGCAGAGAGAGAAGTCCATGAGAGAGAGAGAGAGAGAGAGAGAGAGAGAGAGAGAGAGAGAGAGAGATCATACGTATAGACTTTTTTAGGGTTTTAGTTTTTAGTTTTTATTTTTTATTTTTTTAATAGGTGGTGTAGTTAACTAGGGTTTGTTGACTTAAGTTTATTTAAGTAATCATGTGCAATGCACATGCTATTTTTTACACGTGTCATTTTATTAGAGCAGTTTGTAGCCTTAGGCTACAACTGGGTTTGTAGCTAAACTTTGTCCTCTCCCGAATCAAGGCTACACTCATGGCTGTAACTAATACTGCTAAGTATAAATACAGGTCTTCCCCCTCTTTGGACGGCTCAGGAGGGGTGGATTGCTCAGGTAGTGTTTGAGCTCCTGGAAGGCTTTTTCACATTCTTCCGTCCAGGTGAAGACTTGCTTCAATGTCTTGAAGAAGGCCAGGCACTTGTCTGTTACTTTAGAGATGAACCTGTTGAGTGCTACTATTCTTCTGGTTAGCTTCTGGACTTCCTTCACCATCTTGGGTGATGTCATTTCTAGTATAGCCCACATCTTCTCTGAGTTTTCTTCTATCCCTCTTTGGGACACCATGAATCCCAACGACTTTCTAGATGCTACCCTAAAGGCGCACTTGCTGAGGTTCAACTTCATCTGATACTGCTTAAGAGTCACGAACATCTCTTCGAGGTCATCCAGGTTTGCAAACTCTTCTTTGCTCTTGATGAGCATATCATCTACGTAAACTTCCATGTTCCTCCCAATCTGTTTGCTAAAGATCTTGTTTACTAACCTCTGGTAGGTTGCTCTTGCATTTTTTAGTCCGAAGGGCATTACCTTGTAGTAGTAGAGCCCTTAGCTTATGGTGAAGGAAGTCTTCTTCTGCCATCTTTATCTAATTGTATCTTGAGAATGCATCCATGAATGTAAGGAGCTTGTGTCTTGTTGTGGAATCCACCAGCTAATCTATCCTCGGCAGGGGGAAGTTATCCTTCGGACAGGCCTTGTTTAGGTCCGTAAAGTCTATGTACATCCTTCATTTTCCATTTGCCTTCTTTACTAGGACAACGTTGGCTAACCAGTCTGGGTAGTAGACCTCGTGAATGAAGTCCACTGTTAGCAGTTTGTTGACTTCGTCCATGATTTCCTGGTTTTGTTCTGAAGCAAAGACTCATCATTTCTGCTGGACAGGCTTTTTCTTGGGATCTACACTTAGCTTGTGTTGGATCATCTTTATGGATATGTTTGGCATATCCTCGTGACTCCATGCGAAAATGTTCAGGTTGTCCTTAAGGAATTAGACTAGTTTTTTCTTCATTTCTGTGCTTAGAGTTGTCCCTACCCTTGTAGTCTTCGTCAACTCCCCGTCTACCAATTCCATAGTCTCCAGGGCTACCACCTTCTCTTCCTCCTTCTCCTTGATCATCCACGTATGGTTTTCCTTTGCAGCTAACATTGCCTAGTAGCATTCCCGAGATAGTACTTGATCTCCCTTTACTTCACCTACACCATTTTCTATTGGGAATTTTACCTTCAAGCAATAGGTGGATGTGGCTTCCTTCCAGTGCTTAAGTGTAGGCCTTCCAATTATTACGTTGTACGAGGAAGGACAATCTACCATCAGGAAATCGAGCTGACAAGTCAATTGCTGTGGGTAGGATCCCACCGTGACCGTCAATGTCACTATGCCTTTAGGATACATTCTATCTCCACTGAAACTGATGAAAGGGGACTCAAAAGGTCACAATCTTCCAGGATCCACTTTTAACTGTTGAAAAGCAAAGAGGTAGATGATGTTCGCAGAGCTACCATTGTCTATGAGGATTCTCCTAGTGTTGAACCCTTCATGAGCATTATAACCAAAGGGTCATCATGCGGCTGATTCAACCCTTGGGCATCTTCTTCTGTGAATAGGATGTCCTTGTCTGTCCTCCTTTGTTTCAGGGGTGGTATCCTATAGATGCTGTTCACTTGCCTTTGTTGTGACTTTTGAGAGATCTGAACGACCCCCCTTGTTGATGGTCCTCCTGTGATCGTCTTTATCTCCCATATTGCGCCCTATGGATGATAAGACATGTGGTCTTCATCCCTCAGAGAGGCTTCATGCTTGTCCTTGTTATCTCCTTTGGGATTGCTGGAGTTCGAATGAGCTCTTCTATCTGCTTTTTTAGGTCTATGCAATCTTTTGTGTAGTGGCCATGATCCTTGTGGAAATGACAATACTTCTTCTTGTCACGCACATTGGTTGACGGGTACAATGGCCTTGTCCATTTGAGGTAATGCTTGTCTTTAATGTGCGCCAAAATTTTATCATCAAGCATAACTAAATGTGTGAATTTTACCATCCATGGGGTTTTATCGTCCTTCCTCTTGTTCCCGTCCGTACCCTGATGATCTCTTCGCTTTCTTTTTCGTCTCCTCCGATCTTCTTCCTTTCTTTCCCTCTCATTGGGTTTCTCTTCATCCCTTATTATTACTAGGGCATCCTCGGTATTCATGTACTTCTGCGCCTTCAAGAGCATTTCCGCCATTGTCCAAGAAGGGCTCTTTGTGAGCAAGACCACGAACTCCTTAAATTTTAATCTAGCTTTAAATGTTGTTAGCTGCACCTTGCCATCTGCTTCGTCTACTTCTAAGGTCTCTCGGGTGAAATGCTTCACATATGACCTCAGAGTCTCCTTCTCTCCTTGCCTAATGGTGAGCAAGTGGTCTGCCAAGTGGTCTACTGGCCTTCTTAGGCGTTGTTCTCCAATGAAGTGGCAAACAAAGGAATTACCCAATTGCTCAAAGGTGTCTATGGACGACGTTGGTAGCTTAGTGAACCATTCCCTTGTTGCTCCTTTGAGAATAGTAGGGAAGGAATGACACAATATCTCGTCAGGGGGCTGTTGGAGGCCTAGAGTTGTCTTAAAGGTGTTAAGGTGGTACAAAGGATCCTTTAGACCGTTGAACACCTCAAGTTGTGGAAGACAAAACTTTGAAGGCACTGGGCACTCCAGAACTGCTACTATGGAGGGTGAGTCCGTCCTTCTGACTATCCTGTCCAAGCTCCGGTCTGTCTTTTCCCATATTGCACTTCTCAACTCGTCCATTTCCTTTCTCATTTCCCTAAGGAGGTCCAAGATCGCTCCTTCCAGAGTAGCTGGTCATCGGTGGTCATTCCTTCTTTGACTATCTCCATTGTCATCCTGGTTGGTCCTAGAACGATTATCCTCTTGCTGCAGTTGTAGCCTCATCTCTTGATTCTGTCTCATGAGCTCCTCTACACTGGCTGTGAGTGTTTGGATTTGTAGAGCTAAGGTTGAAAAATCTTGGGGAGTGTTGGACTCCATCTGGACTTTTGAGTTGAATGGAACTACGCTTCCGAACTTGAGTACGAAAATGTCGTTCCCACAAACGGTGGCAAACTAATGATGCTGCAATCGTCAGTCGAGTAGGTTTGTCCAGACAGTTCAGCAACCTCGTCCCTGTACCTACAACGTCGTGAAAGAAAACCTTTTTGGGTGGTCACCGGTGTGGTGCTAGCCATGAAGTCTCCGATGGTAAAGTTAGCATGTGAGAGCTTAAAAGAGAATATGAGAACTAGAAGTACTAGAGCTACAACGTATGTGAGTATCTCAGAATGTATGAACCTTATTTGATTCTAAGGAATGTTTATATATGGCTTCATTGCTTCTAGCCGTTGTGGCCTATATCGTGGTTTTAATGCTTCTTTTGTAATGCCTCTGGGCTCATTAATGTGGGCTTTGATGAGCTTCCAATAGTATGACAGCTGGTTTGTAACTATCTGAGATATTGAATCCTTTATTTGATGGCTTACCTTTTCTCATCCATGAAGTAAAAGGATGGACGAAGGTGCCTAATGGGTTCGTCTGGGCAAGGGGGTTCGTTGGGCCTATCACCAACAAATCCACGAACTACCATTGTTCTAAGAAAAGACTTGAAAATGTTTTCAAAGACTCAAGAGAATGAGCCTTAAACACAAATTCATAAACTACCACTATTCTAAGAAAAAGCTTGAAAATAAAAGTTACAACGTTAACTTTATTATTTTGAAAAAACACATTTTTCTTAGAAAACATTTTTTATGTCGTGAAAGTGTTTCATGAAAATGTTTTTCTCTTTTTATTTTTTTTTTTTTTGAAAACCTCTTTTTGAAAACATGTACCTCTTTTTAAAAAATCATTTTTGACATATTTGAGAAATGCCTTTGAAAACATTTTTGAAAAGAAACATTTTAAAAACACTTTGGAAAAATGTCTTTTGGCTGGCAAAAAGTATTTAGCAAAGAAGTCAACAGGTTTTGATTTGATACTTTTGCTCACACAATTAATTTTTAGAGGTGGGATACATAATCAACCTTAAATACCCATTACAAGAAAGATAATAAACGTAGTACTAGTTCCAAACATGATCTGAGTATATTCAATTAAGGAAAACCTTGAAATGATAAGGTTGGTGTCCTCGATTTTAGGCCAAGGATGGTGTTACAAGTAATTTCTCTCTTTTTTCACAAAGCAAAAAGGACCCCCTTATCTAGGTGCATCTTGGCTTTATATAGTCAACCAAAATGCATCTGAACTCTACATTTAGAGGGTTAGGATCGGACTTCCCTGATACTTGTCACATCAGGGTCTTGCTAGAAGGTTTCTACACTAAGGTATGAGCTATGTGGACACTATTCATAAGTCATTTCTCCATTAGTGCGGCCAGCTAAGTGGTTGCAGTGCATTTAATACGGAGGGGATGGCTGCTTTGTCCTTCCTTTTTCCTCTCTTCTTTGACAGAAAGGACTAGAAAATTCTAAGAGAAAGGCATAAATAACCATCTCACCAACTCTCAAAAAAAAAAAAAAAAAAAAACCATCTCACCATTGTTGCCTGCCAATCATGAAATGACATTTGTATGCTTCAGCATAGCAAAAGTGCAATATCAAAAGCTTAAGATCATTGGGTATTTCTTTTCACTCTCTTATATGCCTATGCATGATTTGCTTAATAAAAGAAAAATATGCAAAGAAAAATAAAAGCAAAAAGAATCAAAATGTTTTATATATGATTGCAAGCATGTTTTCTAGGAGATGTGGGAGTTATAGGATGTACGTCAAAGGTGATAGTCCCCATCAAGCAGTTATGATTGTGTGTGAGTTAAAGTGATTTTCTCATATCTCAAATTGTCATAACATGTAGACACTTATGCAATCTTGCGATGTTTTTCACACACAAAACGCAATATTCTTTGCTACTTTTGATACATGTGCAGGTACAATGTGATTTGGCCATCACAAGGAATATATGTGTTAATGTATGCTCACTAAACTGTCTTGATTATTTTTGAAATATAAAATTGGTTAGACTTGTTTAGTATGTGTGTGTTTTTGGATCTATATGCTGAACATTTTTTTTGTGTTGAGAGATGTTTTTGAGAGCTTAAAATGTTGTTTGGATCTTTGGTTGTGTAGCATGCTTGATTGCATTCATATCTGTGTTTTTCTCTTCTTGAAAAACTATTTTGAAGCAATCTCGACAGCTGCTGGACACCTCTCGACAGCTAGGCTATCTATCGAGCTCCTTTAGTTTCTTTTTATTGTATTCTCAATGCCTTCTTGGCAGCTACTCAATCCATCGAAGAACTTTCTAGATGCTTAATAGATTCTCGATAGCTTCTCGATCTATCGAGCCCTTTTTACTGTGGACACCTCTCAATAGATTCTCGATAGCTTCTCGATCCATCGAGCCCCTTTAACTGTGGACACCTCTTGACAGATCCTCAATAGCTCTTCGATAGCTATTTCTTGCGTTTTAAAACTCAACGCCTCTCGACACCTCTCGATCCATCGAGCTTTATGATTTTCTATATATATGCTTCAGCGCGACTTTCTCTCATTTCTCCCTGATCTCTCTCGACAGATCTTGTCTCCTCTCCTTCCTAAACTTCTCTCTCTCAAAACCTCAATCCCAGAAGCTTTTCGGCCTAGAGATCTTTTTATTTCTCTAGTATGATTCCTTCTCTTTCATTTATCATGCATTCATCTCTTTTTGACCTAACTTTTGGGGTTTTTGAAAGATTTTGGGATTTTTCAAAATATATGAGGTTTTTGCAAAAATTTTGGGTTGGGTTTCACTTAAATGATTTTAAATCATCATGCATTGCATCACATCTACATTATAACAATGTTTCATGCATTTTAGATGTGTGTTTATTTTGTTGCAATGATGTGTGCTGGTAGGTTTAGATTGGGATGAGCTCATGATGTTTTAAAGTTTGCATGTCACATGTTCATGCACTTTTCATGCATACGTACCTTCATTTATCTTTATTTTGATATTGATTTGTGTTGATGCTTTTCTGCGTGTCTCTCTCTCTCTCTCTCTCTCTCTCTCTCTATTTTGGTTAATTGCTCTATGGCACCTAAACAAAAATCCACTCTATCCCAAAACCCTCTTCGTTCTGGGGTATCATCTTCTTCTGACACCACTCCTTCTCACGTACGGTTTAGTGATGATAAAGCCTGTAAGTACTTTTCTGAGAACTTCTCATGACGAGGCATTCATTTGGAACGCCAAGTTATTCTATTGGACTTTTCCGATATTGACCTTCCCACTATCATCTATTGTCGGGGTTGGGAGTCACTGTATGGCATCTCGGTCACTTGTCCCTCTATGATCATATAGGAGTTTTACTATAACATGCATGGATTCGATACTTTAGTACCTCAGTTTGTCACTTGCGTTCGAGGTACGCGCATTGTAGTTACTCCAGATCTTATATCCAACCTACTACACGTGCTGAGGGTAGCGCATCCTGACTACCCCAGTTATGATCGTCTAAGGATTGTGTCCAAAGACAAACTCTCGTCTCTTTTATGTGAGATACCTTCATCTTGGGGTAACCGTCAAAACACCCTTTTCTCGGGCTTTACAAAAGGTCTGAGATTCCTTAACATGGTGATAACATTCATTCTTTATCCATTGTGTCACTATAACTTTATCATAGAGTCTCATGCTCGATTTTTGCTATCCCTCTTAGAGGACATTTCTATTAACTTCCCTTCTCACTTTATTCTATTCCTTATAGATGTCTATAGGGATACGGTGACCTGTGATAAGCTCATTTTTCCTTCGGTTGTCACACGGATCCTTCGCCATTTTTCTATTTCCTATCCAAAGTCTACACACTTTTTGGTTATGTGTGTCATAGACGCTACTATTGTTTGATGGAGCGAGGCTCAGTTTCGACTGACGCGATTGAGACGGTGACTCCTCTAGCTTCTTTCGCTCCTTCCACCTCCGCTCCTTCGTCTTCTGCGAATGGAGTGACTCTTGAGGCCATCATGGCATAGTTTATGTGCATGGATGCTCGCCTTGACACACTCAGTGATGAGTTGTGTCAGGTGAATACCCGTGTTGGTCGTATTGCACGATGATAGGCTGCCATGGGTGGTTTCACCGCTTATACTTCTCCATCTCCACCGGCTTTAGAGGATGAGAGTGATGATGGCTCCGGCAGTGATAATGTTGATGAGGACGATGGTGCTACCTCGCCCAGTGATGATGAGATATCTACTTGATTTACTTACCCTTTGTCACTCGTAACAAAAAGGGGAAGTAGTTTTGATATGAGAGTAGTCATATACATAGGGGGAGAGTTAGCATAAGAGATTTTTGTGATAGGGGGAGTGTTTATACTTTGAGGGATGTAGTGAAGACTTATGTATTTTTTTCTTTTCTTCTTTTAGAGATACATTGTTCTTACATTGTGATAGCAAACCTTGTACTTATGATGTTATATAGATGATGAGGTTGTTATTACAATTCGTTCACCTATCTTTACATGTGTTGTTTCTTTTCTCTCTTTATGAACATGCTTCTTATATATTGTATGCAATCTTTTATTTCTGTTTCACACTAAGATGCCATGATAAGTTTTGTTTAAAGTGTTTCAGAATTAAAGGTTGTCAAAGTCTTCTTGCCATAAAATATCTTCTTGCAAAATTTTTCAAGAGTTTGTATTAGGATAGATTTTATTGTATTCAACAAGTGAGTATGAGTTAAGTAATTTATGACTTTTCTCATATGTTCATTTGTTTGTTGTGGTTTTGTCACGAATTGCCAAAGAGGGAGATTGTTAGGACATATGTGAATCAATGTTAGGAACATATGTCAATATAGAATTGGCTAATCCTTTGACAAAATGCACTTTACTTGTAATTGGGTAGATCTAGGATGCGTTTAATGCTTCAAGTAACAAGGTTTCAAGTTCAAGTGTTGAAGCCATGCAAGTCTATTCAAGAAACAAGTGAAGAAGTGTTGGATTTTAAAGCTCGACAGCTACTTTGCCAGCTAGTATCTATCAAGGTTTAAAACGCTGTTTAAGCCTGATGCTTAACAGCTTCTCGATAGATAGGCTATCTGTCGAGGTTTATGAAATTCAGTTTTTCAAAACTGATTTCACTCCAATCCATGAATAGATGTTTGAGATTTCTTTTCTCACAACCCTAAACATATATAAGGATTGTTTTAAGGGCCATCACAGCTAATGTAACTCAATGCAAAAAAATTTCACAAGCATATTGTGAACTGGAGACACATGCCCTAGTTCATCTTTCTCTTCAAGAAGCTGCTATGTTTGTACACCATAGGGTTTTGTAACCAAGGAGTTTCATGATCTTCATCATGTTGATGAATTGAAGAACTTTGCAGCCAACATCTTTCTCAAGTTGCTGAGTAAGTTGCGTACTGGGATCTGTGCATCGATTAGTTAGTCACATACTAGGAGCTGTGCATTGAAAGCAGATATTGTCACTACAAAACAAGTCCAATTGAGTATTGGGGTAAGGGTTCAACTGTAGGTTGGTATAAGGTACTGGGATTCCTTTACTTGTAACCGCTTGTTGTGATAATAGTAAATTCTCGGGAGTGGTGACCTTAAAATCACTCAGTGGGGTTTTTACCGTGTAGGTTTTCCCCATTCGTAAACAAATCACCGTGTCAATTTATTTTCCACTGCATTTTAACTTAGTTTGTGCTACCATGCTATTGCATGCTAATTGAATTAATTAATTAACTTGGCTAATTAATTGGTAAATTCATCATAAGAGGTCAATACATTCTTGGCCTATCAACCACTTCCATCAAACATTTCAGCATTAGAAATATTGAATTTGGGAGGCAATTACACCAATAGGGTTGAGCCCAATCCACCTATAGTATACAAGAAGTCATCCATCCTTTGGGCCTTACGAAAGGCTTGTTGCATCTTTTCCATTTTTTCCTTCATCATGGCGGTCTAAATAGCTATCTTGTCTATCTTCCCATTCTTGTCATGATTAACTTCATCTTCCTCATCTTCCTTATCTTGTTGGGGTTTCTCCCTTCTTCCTTCTTCCAAACAACCTAGGCGATTTCTCAATTGTGCTAGCATTTCTCCTTGCAACATTTGGGTAATCTTCTCAATTGCCTCATTAGTAGTTCCAACCATATTTTCTAGTACAATAGTGTCAAATTCCTTTAGGCGACTAGGGGTAAGTGATTGAAACCAAGTGAACTTAGGAATTTTTTTGAGTAGGGAGTGTTATTGTGCCTGAAATAAAATTTGATCAAACAAATATGTTTCTCCCAATGACTTTTAAAGTTTTGGACCCAACATCTTAATCAACTTTTCTTGCTTGCATCAAAATGTGGACTACATGTACACCTCATTCCTATTCTAAGTTTTGTATCAATATATTATCTTTGACTTATAAATAGAATAAGCTACATCAATCTTTCAAAATTCATGTTTTCCCTATGCTTAAAGCCCAATTACATCATTCACACATCTCACTCTCTCATCTTTCCTCATTTGAAGCCCAGCATTCCATCTTTCTTTTTCTTTGCTTTTTTTTTTTTTTTTTTTTTTTTTTTTTTTTTTTTTTCTTTGGGGCTTTGGATCCAATCACAAGTCACTCATCTCACCCTCTCATCCTCATTTGAGCTCAAGCATAGGTTGTTCATAAATTTTGCAAGGTTAGTCCACATCTTGTACTCTGTTAGACCTTATGAAAATGGTCTCGTCAAAGAATTCAAACACAAAAATCAATGCCCCATTTATAATGCAAGCCCAACATATTTTGGAAATTTTCTTTTCTCATGAAAAACTTATTTGAACTTGTATTTGAAATGAGCCATGACATTTAGAAGTCCACATCTTTTCTCTTCTTCTTCTTTTTTTTTTTTTTTTTTTTTTGAAAAAAAAAATGACCAAGTTTTATCTCAACACATCAAAGTCTTTTATTTGTCCCATTACAAAGCCCATCTTGAATGTTCACTCTCTCCCCTCATGAGGGCTTGCCCCTAGTTTCAAAAATTTGATCCAATTTTATCTTTTATTCTCAAATGGCCCTTGCCCCTAGTTTGAGTCAATTAGTTGAAAAATATTTCATCTTTTAATTCTCATTAAGCTTTTGGTGAGCCTACGTCTTTGGGTTTTAGGGTTTCAAAATTTTCCCAAAACATGGATAGGTCCAACATCTTTTCAATAAAGTCTATAACATACTCATTAGCTTGGGTTCTCTTACTTTTGGAAAAGATTTTTGAATTTTGATCCAAAATCTAGGGTATGTTATGACTTATGGCTCAATGCCTTCCTCCAAAGTCTATGGTATATACTCATGATCTTGGGCTCTCTTGATTTGACTTTTTTTTTGAATGGGCCCAAAACTTAGGGTATATCATGGCTTTATGGATCATCTCTTCTTCTTCTTTTTGAACTTTTGATTTCAAAAACAAATTTCTTTTTCTTTTTCCATTTTTAATTTTTAATTTTTTTTTCTTTCAAAAACTTTTTTTTTTTTTTGGGAAAAATTTTCTTCTTTACAAAAGACTTTCTTCTTTTCTTGGAATTTTTTTTGAACTTTTTTTTTTTAGGTTAAATCAAACAAAGATCAAACACGTGCACTTGGGCTTCCCTATGAATTGGATCTAGGGTTACACTATGTGTGGGTAAGGCCTTTAATGCTAAAGGGACAAGATCAATAGGTCACTCACAATTAGGTGGGCCATGATTCCAACCATGAGCCTAAATGGACCGTAGTGGATTGGTGGCAAACCGTTAACATACTCAAAGCCCATTATAGGCAATGGCAGAGATTGTGAGTTGGTGGGATGAACTCTGGAAGACTTTGGTCCGAATTGAGTGTACTCATCACTAACCGAGGTGAAAGGGACGAAAAGAACCAAGTGAGGTTTGTGCAAAAAAATTAGAAAAGCCTTTTGTTAAGATTAGGAGATGGAACACATTGGAGTCAAACTCTCTATCCCTAACGGAGTCACTACTATGGGCGTAACGGGGGGAATACACCTCGGCCAAGTGGACTAGAGCAAAGAAGAAATGGAGTCACCATGTAAATTAGGTATAGGAACCATAAATATAGCACCCTTATGGAAGGATTGATCTTAACTAGAGCACATGTCGGAAGTTTAGGAATGGGGATGGGAAGGTGTTAGGCACCCAACCCCACCCGACCCGTAGATCGACCTCCACTCATTGTATTCCAAATCTTAATCCCATCAAAAGGTCCTCTAACATGTTATTCTAAACTCACACACACTAACATGCAAAACATAACAAATGTCCCACACTCATCCATAGCATAAAAACCCTACCATTCATCTAGCAAAATATATCCAAGGGAAGCAAGCATATCCAAGGAAGTAGCATTAACAAGGCATTTAATCAAGCGTATTCAATCATTCAAACCTAGCATCATGCTATTCATCAATTAAGGAGACCAATCATCATATTCAAAGATGCTTGTTCATATTCATATGCATGACATACCTTCACTTGCCTTGCTGCACCATAGTACCTATACATCAATGCATGTTCAAGTTCTTATGAATGTTCATGTGGTTCATCAAAGCATAAACCCTAATTATCAATTCAACAATCAAAGCATGTGAAACATGTTATTCTACTAATCCTAGACCTAAACATGTGAAAACTAGACTCAACAAGACTTAAACATGTGATTAAAACTAACAAAAAAAAAAAAACCAAAATAGCAAGAAACCTAACTCTACATTTCTAGGCATGAGTATGCATGCGTATCCCAACTATATGCTTACACATACTCAAAGTATGCGTATGCATGCATAGAGCATGCACACACATACAGGCCCAGAAACATAGTTTTAAAGCAACAAACAAAATAACAATTTAACAAACCCTAGCATACTTCTAATACACAACTAAACAACCTAAACTAGCAACAAAGATATCAAAGATAAACAAAATAAAAGTAAACAAAATAAAAACTATTCCTAAACACGCATTGGATCTAACAACAAACAAGAGTAACATTTAACACATCAAAACATGTTCATCAATATATCCAGTCATTCAACTCTTTAATCAAAACATGATGAGACACAACAAATCAAATCATATTTCTAAGAATATATAACACATAAATAAAATTAAGAACAACAATAACACAAGTTATAAAAAATCCAAATCAAGGAAAAGCCATGAAGGGAGATTCACCTTGCTTATGGAACACAACTTGGTTGATATTTGAATCGGCCCCACAGTGCCAACACAACAAGATCGAATGATAATCAAGAGAATCAAATATGTGAATAGTCCATTAGTAATCACAACTCAAAAATAAAAGGTTTTGAGAAATCCTATTAAGAATATGTTTCTACCTTTTTTTGTGCTAGAAAAAGGTTTTGAATTCTTGTAAAAAATGTGGCCACTGCTGCCCTAGGGTTTTTGAGAGATAATAAGGTTTAGAAAGCAAAAAGGCACTCTTTCTAGCTAGGATTTTATTTTGGAGACATAAGGTTGTATTTAGATGTTTAAATTAGGGTTTTCAGGGCCTTTTAGATGTCTTTGGACTCTCCCAAGGGTCTAGGGGCCAGCCCACATCAAAGAATGATATTTTGGGCCCCTAAAATTGAAGTTTGGGAGTTCTAGAATGCAACATGCACGTGCATGGGTATGCATGCATTCCCAAAGACCCTAGTTTTGACTACTAGGTTGGTCATAATTTTAACAATCATAACTTACTCAATATAAGTCCAAATTAGGTAAAAATATGTATTCAAATTGAAGCCTAGGATGTCTACTTTCCAATGAAATAAACCTCACTCCAAAATACTTTGTGGATCAAAAGCTATGGTAAAAACAGTGAAAAAATGTCATTTTTAGCATCGTTTTCAAAGCGACTTGAGCACTTTTGAGTTTTGATTACTTTCAAACTATCAAAATAACTTCAATTACCATTTGCAGACATGTCAAGCTCATCATTGAGACCGGGGACTAAAGTTTATTAACCAGGTACAAGATGAAATGTCTAAAATTACCCAGATCGTTTAACAGGTTAAA
Source organism: Quercus robur (assembly GCF_932294415.1). Lineage (NCBI taxonomy): Eukaryota > Viridiplantae > Streptophyta > Magnoliopsida > Fagales > Fagaceae > Quercus > Quercus robur. Next base: position 40,286,247 of record NC_065534.1, on the reverse strand, counting down.
AAAATTTCTTTGCCAAAAGCTTACCATTACAAGGAGGTTCCATGTCAGAGAAAACTTAAAACCAACTTTTACAACACCCAATCCGCATAGATGTAATGTGAGTGATAACCATATACTTTTTAGTTGGGGAAGATAATTAATCATAAATTCAATGTTAAACAACCCTTACTAGGATTAACTTTAAAGCACGTATGAGACTTACTTTTCCCTCTTCTAAATTTCCAACATCAGCATTTAGAAAACTATGACTCTCATGTTCCATAAATTAAAATGAATAGCTATGAATAATTATTTCCAATATAACCTATTGTTTTTATTTTTGTCAAACACAGCTGTTAAAAATAATACTTTACTTTTGACACTTTAATTTGGTTTCATTTTTATTTGCTTTGATCAATAAGTATAGGCTATCATTGATTATTTCGAATTAACGTAAATTTAATGTGATTGTTTGGTGTCGTGGAAGTCAAAAGAAAGCACACACGATACTCTCTTTGATGAACAAAAACTGAACTGTTAGTTTCTAGGTAGTAAAACTTCAAATCCACAAGGGGTTCTTTGAATCCACAAGATGATAAAACTAGAATCTACCAGAGAAGAAAATTGAAAAAACTTCTATATTTTATTGATAATAATATGATTTGCCTCTAATGGGTACAAAACATATAAATACTGAGAAAGTAAGAACCCTAGGACAATTAGGAAAGGTCTGAAACCCTAATTCGCACTAATTACGTGATTGGGTCACAAAATACCAAAATTTACCAAAAATGGTAAAATTGAGTTAAATGCAAAATCATAAACTAATAACCCAAAATAAGCAGGACCTTATTCAGACTTTTGAGCAAAAAGTTATTAAGAAAATACAAATTACTATAAACGGCAAAATCGTAGTTTTCAGGGCCTAAAAGGAGGAATTCCCCAATTTCAGAAGGTACCTCGTGGCAAAGTGACGACTATTGCTCAGAAGGCTGTTTCACTTTAGCTTGCCAAATTTCATGCAATTCCAACCCCGAGGCCAATGATTTTTACTAGTGCATTTTTGCCTTACATGATGATTTCAAGGGCGCGTGAGAGTCCAGAAAGGACATGACAATTTGTTCTACATCATTGTTTATTTAATTTTAAACTGATAAATATCTTATATATATGTGTGTGTGTGTGTGTGTGTGTGTGTGTGTGTGTGTGAATTGCAACTCATTAATTATGTTTGTTTTGTTTAGACCCCTTTTAAACAAATTAGTTTAACCTAATGAATTAGCCAAGTAGTTACTTAGGCTAATTATGAAATCTAGGTTAAACACATGCAATTGTATTACTTAGTGCAAAAAAGTAAAGAAGATAGTAATATAATGACCTAGGAAAACCAATGAAACTAATCGTGTCAAGCTAAAACACTTAGGGAGGATTTAACCTAGTTATCCTCAAGATAAACAAATCCACTATGATAGAATGGAAGTTTACAATAGATTTAAACCATAAATCTAAAGCTATCTCTTATAGAACTTACTAACACGACCACATGCAGCTCTGACTCCACGGACTCTTCTATCTTGAATTTGTTGAACACAAACTCCCACGTTTGTGACTTTGAGAACCAATTCAAAGGTTTTAGATCACCATCAGTAGTAGATCTTTATGCAGCAACTTGTTTCCACTAGTTCTTGATTGTAAATCTCGTTCTGGTAGACACTTGTTGAGTTAGAATATACAGAAACCTCACAAATCTCAAAGGAGTAACTCATAATTCTTCCAAGGGCTTCTAAAACATAATTAGAGTTTTCCTTTTATACTAGTAGTGTTGGACTGAAACCCTAGACGTTTTCATGGGCTTGGGCCTGATTTAAAATCTGCAGAATACGACTTTCGGTCGGTCGAACCTATCTTTCAATCTGTCGAGCTTCATAGTAGCTTGCTTCTTCTTTACGCAGCTTAACAGTTCTTAAATCTTGACTTAAACAATCTTGAGCAATGTCTAACACCTAATCTAGACATATTTTTGTTATCGATTTGACAATATACATAAATTAAGAATCTAAACATTTAATCCTAAATATTTAGAACCTAACAAATTATCTAGAGAATTTTTTTTTAATTGACTAGACATATTTAGTCATTTATCATAACAAACAATTATGTGTGTGTCTTATGCGTTTATATAAATATTTTTTTTTTGAGAGATTTTTAACCTATAGCGTCCACTCTTAAGAATATCTTTTTATCATCAAGCCAAGACACCATACCAATCAGTTTTTGGTGTAGATGGGAATTGAACTCTAGATCTTTTATTCGACCGTTAGAGACTTTACTAGTTGAGCTAACTGGAACCCACCGTCTATATAAATATTTTTAGTATCATATGGGTATGACTAATATATTTTAATGACTCATTTATCTTTTATGCTAACTGCATTTCTTGTGTAATAGAAGAATATGATACTTCCCAAATACGATCTTAGCTCATGTCAATATAAAACTATTTGGTGGGTTTTTAGTTTTTAAGCTAATGAAAAAGAAAATACACCCAAAACTGAGAAAATGCATGACAAAATAGCTCATAAAGTGATGAAAAGCATTGACATAATGTTATATATATTTTCATATAAAAAATAATGTAATAACTTATTCTTGGTTTATGTAAGTCACATACTTGATGTTTGTCAAAAACAAAATTGTTGTAAATTGTAATTATAAAGTCTTTCGGAGGAAATTTAAGCTAATAAAGGATAAATAAATAAAGCACCTCCAAAAGTGGAGAAAATGTGAGAAAATAATCCAATCGTTAACGTGAAGAAAAGCATTGACGTAATAATAATTATATTTTCACATCATACATAATGTAATGATCAATTCTTTGTATACGTTACATATATTTGACATATAATACACATACTTTTTTTGAGAATTATAATACACGTACTTGATGGTTGATGCTTGCCAAGCATCAATATAAAACGTTTTGGAGGTCTTTAAAGAGCATACGAAGTTTTTTTTTTTTTTTTTTTTTTTTTTTTTTTTTTTTTTTTTTTGAGAATCAATATGACGAAATGTTATTAGAAAACTATAAGTCTGAAAGTACAGCAGGAATCACGTCTGGCGGAACATGCTCCATCCAGACTAACAACGGAAAAGAAAATCTTGCTCTCTTGACTAAGGCATGAGCCACACAATTACTCTGCCTCCTAGTATGAGAGAAAGAGAGAGTTCGAAGCGAACCGGAAATAGACATAATGTCTTTCACATATTGACCGATTGAGGAGTGGCCCACATCAACTGATTTCAACACCTTATAAACTATCTCTGAGTCTCCTTCAAATATTGACTGTGACATGCCCAATTCCACAATGAACCAAACAGCCCTTCTTGCAGCTAGGATTTCCACCAACTCCACCATGCCAGGGTAAGGAATTTTTTCAAAAAGTGCAGCTAGCACTTTGCCAGTAGCATTTCGCACAACCACACCTATCCCTGCCTCACCCGACTCTTCAAAAACTGCCCCATCATAGTTGGTTTTATACCCCTCGCCCAACGGTGGACTCCATTTCATCGCAATTGCAGGGGGCTTAGCCACTTTCATCGGAAACTTCAACTGGAACGTCGAGAGATATTGCGCTGCTGCACTAAAAATTATGCTCTTATCCAAGCTGGGTTCTTTGAGCCGAATTTTGTTCCTACGATTCCAAACAAACCATGCCATTACCGCAAACAATTCCAGCCTCTATTTCTGCATCCCAACCAGGTTAATTAGCTCCTGAACCTCATTAATGTTCGGGTACTCTGTTCGAACCCAGCTGAAATAGGGGAGCCAAACTTCTTGAAATTCTTCACAACTCCAGATAGCATGGAGGGTGGTCTCTTGAGATGAAAGACAGGTGCCACATCATGTGTCTTCAAGAATTTTTCTCTTCTTCAAGTTCACTTTTGTAGGTAGTGCGTCAGAGCATACTCGCCAAAGAAATGTTTTAATTTTGTTTGGCACCCGGATATTCCACAGACGTTTCTAGAAAGCTTTCTAGACTGAGCCATCTGAGGCCGATGCATCCGAACTGTTTTCCTCTTCACATAGCTGTTTGTAACCAGACTTGACTGAATACTCCCCATTGGGACAACCCGGCCATATTAAAACATCCCTCTGGTTTGTTAGGCACAAAGGTCTCCACCTCATTCCTTTTGAGATTGCCTTCCTGGCTTTCATAATACTTTGCCATGCATATGACCCAGATGAAGTTGTAGCTTCCAAGATCGAACCCTTTGGAAAATATTTGGCCTTGAAGACATGAAAGAAGAGAGAATTCTGATCCCTTAATAGCCTCCACACCTGTTTAGCTAGCATAGCATCGTTGAATTTTTCCAGGTCCTTGAATCCCATGCCTCCCTCCAACTTTGGTTTACAAAGAATTTCCCATTTTTTCCAATGGATCTTTCTTTGCTCCCCCTTCTGCCCCCAATAGAATTTTCGAATCATAGCCTCAATCTCATTGCATAGACTCATCGGTAATTTGAAGCAGCTCATGGCGAAGGATGGAATAGCTTGCACCACCACCATCAATAGAATTTCTTTGCCTGCTTGAGATAATAGTTTTTCTCTCCACCCTTGTATTTTATTCCATACCCTTTCCTTTATGTATCTTAAACTCTCCTTTTTATTCCTTCCAACCACCGCCAGCAAGCCAAGATATTTTTCATATTCTTTTACCTCCGAAACCCCCAAGAAGTCTGAAATCTCTTGCCTTCTTTCTACATTTACTGCCTTGCTGAAAAATATAGAAGTTTTCTCCCGGTTGAGCTTTTGACCTGAAGCACATTCATATAATGAAAGAATGGCTTGGACTTCATGTAGGTCCGACATGGTAGCTCTACAAAACACCAAGCTATCATCTGCAAAAAATAAGTGTGAGATTTTTGGGCCATTTTTGCATAAAGAAAAGCCCCTTATTTTGTCATTGTTGGCTGCCCTTTGAAGCAACCTATTCAACCCCTTCGAGCATAGCAAAAAAAGATAGGGTGACAAAGGATCGCCTTGTCTAATCCCCCTAGTAGGTCTAATATCTCCCTTAGGCTCACCATTTACCAAGATCGAATACGACACAGTGCTAATACACTCAAAATTAAGAGACTTCCATTTTTCACAAAAGCCCATTTTCTCCATAATCATCATCAAAAACTTCCATTCAACTCTATCATACGCCTTGCTCATATCTAACTTCATAGCCATAAAACCAGTCTTTTTAGATTTTTGTGATTTCATATGATGTAGAGTTTCAAAAGCCACCAATATATTATCAGAAATAGCTTTACTAGACTGAAAGGCAGTCTGAGATTCCGAAATAACACAAGGTAATAATTTCTTAAGTCTATTTGCAAGGACTTTAGAAATAATCTTGTAAAGAGTATTACACAGTGCTATAGTGCGGAATTCAGAAACTTTTACCGGGCTTTTTACCTTCGGAATGAGTGTGATGAAGGTTTGATTGATGGAAGTAGGGATCGTACTAGAATTAAGGCAAGTTAGGACTGCCTCTGTCACATCCTCCCCTACAGTTGGCCAAAATTGTTGGAAGAATAATGGAGGCATCCCATCCGGACCGGGTGCTTTTAGAGGATCCATCTGCTTTATGGCTAATTCCACTTCACTTCTTTGAAAGGGGCAGCAAGTTCATCATTCATCTCTTTTGTAATCACCAATGGAGTTGCTTCTAAAGCTTCCTCAATCAGATCCGGAGAGGATGAGGAAAATAAATTGGTGTAGAATGCTATCAATATATTTGCTATCTCCCCTTCTTCCTCACACCTTTTCCCAACCAAATTTTCTAGCACTTCAATTCTATTTCTCCGATATCTATGCGTAGCTTGACTATGGAAAAATCTAGTGTTTCCATCCCCTTCATGTAGCCATAGAGTACGTGATCTTTGCCTCCACATTTTTCCTCCTTGGAAAGAAGATCATTTATCTCCCCCTTAAGCCGAAATACCCTACTCATGGATTTCCCATCTATAGCTGTATCTTCAGCCTTGCGTAGCTGCTCCTTTTTTTCCTTTAATTGCCGAGTTATATTTCCAATAGCCATCCTGCTCCACCATGTCAGTTTAGATTGGCAACGCCCTATTTTGCCTTCAACCTGAGCCATGGCATGCCCATTTGCTTCATGTACCCATGCTTCTTCAACTACTTCCTTACATCCTTCTTCCATCAGCCACATGTGTTCAAAACGCCATGGTTTTTGTCGGATTTTTGGTATCCCATTCAAGCAAATAAGGATAGGTTTATGGTCCGATGAACCACACTCCAAGTGCATCACTTTAGTAGTAGGAAATTTTTCTACCCACTCCATGGTTGCTACCGCTCTATCTAGTCTTTCCCAAATAGTGAAGCCATCCGGATGGCCATTACACCATGTGAATTTTCCTCCCACAAAACCAAGATCTCTGAACCCACACTCATCAAGGACATCCCTAAAATCAACCATTTGTCTTTCAGGCCTCAATCTTCCTCCTTTTTTTTCATGACTGCGAGTAATCTCATTGAAATCACCTGCACACAACCAAGGGATCGCATTCCTATTCTTTAGTCTCCGAAGGCAAGTCCATGATATATGATGATTCTGTGTTTCTAGCTCTCCATAAAACCCCGTAAACCTCCATTCATCCTCCTTCCCTTTGTTCAAAATGCCATCGATATGGTTTGGAGAAAAGGTGCCTAAAGAAAAATCGACATCCTTTTTCCAAAAGATTACAATACCTCCTCCTCTTGTGTCCCGACATACTTCGATTATACCACCAAGTTTCAACTTAACACATATCTCTTCTAGCCTTGCTTTGTCAAGCCATGTTTCGGCTAAGAACACGACTGAGGGATCTTGTGCTCGGATCAAATCCCCAAGCTCCTGCTCTGTTTGGAGGTTCCCAAACCCCCGACAGTTCCAACATAGGAGATTCATTGCTCTTGGCGGGGCTGACACTCAGCCTTCACCACTGGTACATTCGTTTTGCTCTTTGAAGGATCCAACCTTCTTTTCTTTTGACCCTCACACCCATCCACTTCCATGAAAGACCGTTTGATGCTATGGTCAATCCCTCCTTTTCCTTCATCATTCAAATATTTTGCCTTTCTGGTTATCCTAATCCATGTTCTGGTAGAAGTCTGCCCACTTCGTGCACTGCCAGAATTTTTTTCACACACATCGGGTTGGAGTGTTGCCTTATTAAAATTAGGGTTTTCACTTAAGTTAGGCACGTGCTCAGCACCCTTCTCAGTTACAACCCTAGCGCCGCTTTCATGTTTTTTCTCCTTATTTTTTGGAACGGCCAAATCTGGCTCTTTATTAGCACCAATAACTCCCTTTATCTCATTCCCTGAAATTTCGATCCCATTTAATTCCCTGTCTATCTCCAATATTTGCTCATCCAATAAATCTCCTTTAATTCCATGATTGTCTCCCTTAGCCGTTTCAACACTTAATGATTCTGGTGCAATCAATGAGTCCATAATTTGCTCCTCTGTTTCTTCTATAACTATTTCCGCACCCTACCCTGGTTCTGTAACGTCTGCCCTTGTTTCTGTCGCCGGTGGTGAATGTTTTCTAGTCACCGGTTTGGCTAACTTTGGCAGCTTCCCTTTTTTATCTTCATAGAACCCCAACACCACCACCACTGCCTTGCGACTCGCCGGAGCGAAGGCTGCTCTAATCCACGCTCCATACGCCCGATCATTTTTTTTAACGTTCCTTCACTCGCCAACCATCTGTTACAGTCTTTGTCTGAGTGATCCAAACACCCACACCAGTAGCATATATTAGGGAGACGTTCATATTTGAATGTCACCCAATAATCTTCATCGTCCTCTATGGATAGAACTCGTCCCCTGCAAAGAGGCAGAGAAATATCCACTCGCACTCAGACTCGGATAAAACTACCTCAATCAACCTCCATATCACTCGCATTATGATCCATTGTCCCCATTGTATCGCATAAATCCTCAGCTACTCCCCTGTTCAAGTATCCAACCGGAATGTTGTGGACTTGCACCCAAAGCGACACTGTGTTTAATGGCATTTCATGTACTGGGATTGCCTTATCCAGTTTCTAAAGAACAACTAAATGTCTATCAAAACTCCATGGTTCGCTTGCCAAGATTTTTTCAACCTCCTCCGGATTATCAAACACAAACTAAAGAATGTGGTCCTCGGCGTTACGGACCTTAAACCCGTTCTGTGAGCGCCAAAGAGGACTGAAAGTTCTGATCACTGCATCAATATTTAAGGCTCTCTTCTTTTGGAATTTTGCCACAATTGTATGCTCATGTGATGCTTTATCCTTCTTCACTGCTAGTTTACCTCCTTCCCTATCGTTTAGCGATAAGTTTCGCCAGTTGTTCATAAGATTGTCCATCCTTGCTATCAGTGTTTCCCAAACCCCAAAACAAAACAGACCCTACTAGCCCTACAAGTAACTCTGTTACCTTAGGGAACAAACGTCTACCAAAAAGGAACAGCTACTTCTACTGACAAAGAGATAAGAGGTCAAAGTCTCCCTTCTCTATTGACAGAGAAAAACATGATTTTGAAAAGTAAAATGATGAATGCTTTAGTTTCTCACGGCAGAGAAAAGGTAAAGAAAATCATTGCGACTTTGGTAAGAAATCCTCATGAAAGATAAATTAATCTTATGTATAATTTTCCACTTATATGATGGTATAGAACTGTTATACTAGTAAAGAATTTTTGGAAATGGATTTTATTTATATGTTTATTTTACTTTAGAGCCACTGACCTCCAGCTCCAAAAGTGAGAGCCCTGTTTAGGGTGTTGTTGGTTTTTTTGTTTATCAATGAGATGAGAACTAAACCGGTTTTTCTCCAATGATCTTATCGCGGGAAGCAAATGTAGGACTTGGTGTCCACCAAACCACATGGGAGTAAGCCTAATGACCATTAAATCGACACCTTTCATGATTTTTAAAAGTGGCATCTTTTGACCTTCCTCATATGTACTTAATTGGTTAACTTAAGATTTCATTTTCTATTTGGTATGTTTAGAGTCATTGCCCTTTCACAATATCAAATTTTAAGATCGATTTTATTCTAGAATATTTGACATTATGTCAAATCTCATAGAACCACTAAATGCAAAATTCAGAAATTACAATCATTCTATATTATTGTGCAGAATCTTTACGATATATTCTTTAGATTGTGCCATTTTTGGAGTCATAAGTAACGTTATAGTCACAAAAAGCCCACCCCGCATTATCCTTCATTTCTGATTTTTTTTTTTTCAATTCCTTTCCTTTTCAGGCACGTAACATCAAAGTCATTCATTGTAGCATGCCTAATGTCCCATATAAACACGTTACCGTTACTACAATAGGAATGGTCACTTTACTCAAAATATCAAAACTGTAAATGTGAACAGATTGATTTTTAGCATTTACTTTTGCTTCCTACTTTAATACTTTAATCAGTATATGTCCTGGTAGAAAGCTAAAAGACAAATGTATATTTCATCCTTTGGCAAGACAATCATTAATATGATTTCTTTCTGAAAAAGACATGTATTATTCCATAAAATGGATTATTCATACAGTTCACACTAACCAATCCTGAGCTCTAGTTTCCTTTCTGAGTTCTCTAGTGCTATATATGACATGAAGTTGTAGTAATTTTGCAGTGAAGGAAGATGGAATACTGCAAACTCCAGATAGTGGCTATTGTATCACTGGTGCTTCTCTTCCCAGTCATTGATGCTTGGGGACATGATGGGCATTACATAGTTTGTAGCATTGCTCAGGTGCTTAATAATTTCTTTCTTAATCTCAATGTATTGTCTGTGTGATCAGAAATATTTATACCATGTTTATTTGTTTTCTGTGGTGATATAAACAGTCTCGCTTGAACAAAGGAGCTGCTGAGATAGTGGAAGAACTGCTTCCAAAATCTGCACAGAATGACTTAGGGAGTGTGTGTATATGGGCAGATCAGATCAAGTTTCATTATCCCTGGTCAAGACCCCTTCACTTTGTAAATACCCCTGATGTTTGCAATTACAAGTTCTCGAGTGAGTCTTATCTCTCTCTTGGTGGTACATATATAAGACAGAATCTTTACGCGAAGAGTATTAGATAATGATTAAATTTCTCATTTTTTAATAGCTTATTAATTTTTTAGGATAATCAGTAATATTTATCATGGTACTTGGTTTTAAGTTCGAATCTTGTCTCTACTCTACCTTCCGTTTAAAACTTTGAAACTTCCACCCATATCCCACATGTTGAGGCCCACTAACAATTTAATATTTTGGAATAATCGATAATTTATCAAAAATAGCTTCATAATTATTTCTAATAAATTTCTATAGGAAAATATAACGCACTTAACGTCCAAATGACTTCTTAAGCCACGCGTTGGTGATGATAGGATAAAGTATAAGCCATGCCGTGTAGGCTGACATCATGTCATGCTAAACAGTACTTTTAATGTTCAGGGGATTGCAAGGATGAAAATGGAAGGGAAGGGAGGTGTGTTGCAGGAGCAATTCAAAATTACACCAGCCAGTTGATAGATTCCAGCAGCAAAGGTAAGAATTCATGTAAATTCTTGAACCAAAAACTATAATATTTAGTACAACCTCTTCATTGGTTTTTTTTTTTTTTTCGTAGAAGTTCTTCTCTGACCAAATCGTGTTTCTAATGCAATTAATTGTTACTACCAGATAACCTTACTGAAGCACTCCTGTTTTTCTCTCATTTTTTGGGTGATATTCATCAGGTATGAGTCGCATTAAAGATGATCTGAATATACATAGCATGTCTGGATGTGTGCATTATTAACTATAGTACTTGTTTAATGCAGCCTCTACACTGCGGTTTTGCTTCAGACAAGGGAGGCAATACAATTGAAGTTCACTGGTACACAAGGAAGCAAAATCTTCACCATGTGAGTGTAGTTGTCAACTGACCATAGCTTATACAAAAAAGCTGCCTATTTTTATGATTTGTAAACTCACATTTATTCATACAGATATGGGATGACAACATTATAGAGACAGCACAAGAAAGGTTCTATAGTTCAAATTTGGCAGACCAGATTGATGCAATTCAAAAAAATATTACGGTAGCTTATTTGACACTTTCTTAGTGACTGTATTAGACTTAGTACTTGGTTTATTTTCCATAATGTGTATCAATTTTGTTCTGTAAATATATTTCAAACTACAGACTGGCTGGGCCGATCAAGTTAAGAGCTGGGAGAGCTGCAGTTATACTGATACAACATGTGCAGACGTGTATGTTTCTCAACCACAATTCATTAACCTAGAATTTTTTAGCAAGTTCCATTTCATTGTCATAAGGTACTATGAATGAAGTATTAGTTAGCCAATACATTATACTTCTTTCTCTCTTTTTTTCTTCTTTTTTTTAACTTATTGCCTGTCTTCAAAAAAGTCATCTTTTTTCACTATTTTACCAATAAAAAGATGTCTCCTTTTTCCCTTAAAAAGGCAGGTTTTTTTTTTTTTTTTTTTTTTTTTTTTTTTATTATTTTTTTTTTTTATATAAGATATCGTTTCTCGCTTAAATTATATTCACTTAAATCTCTGCACAGATGGACACATTGTTTCCTATCCTTTCTTTTCTCTTGTCTGTCTCAACTTATTGAACAAAAGCGACATTGTTAATGTGTATATGACTTGTTTTACTAGTTATGCAACTTTAGTCATTGATCATTGCAAGATCAAATATGAAGCATTTCTTGATAAGGGTATCATAATACACTTGATTGAAATTTAAGGATAGATGAAGTTGGTTATTTTTCTCAGATATGCCTCTGAAAGCATTGAAGCAGCCTGTGACTGGGCATACAAAGATGCGACTGAAGGTTCAGTTTTAGAAGGTAAAGAGTAGATTCTTACAAGTTTTCCAGTTCTGCATGCTCATTTCTTCTTGGTATAGAGAAATAATATGAAAACTGTTTGCAGATGAATATTTTCTCTCCCGGTTACCAGTAGTCAATAAGCGGTTGGCTCAAGCTGGAGTTCGGTTGGCAGCCATTCTCAACCATTACTTTAAGTGATAATACTTATTTCTTCTATAGTGTATGCTGAAGCTTTAGACCATACATGTCGATCAGTATCAATAAAATACATGGTTCTAGTCATTGCTTTTGAATGTATAAAACAAGATACTTCTAGTAATCTAGCACTCTTTTTCTTTGTGAAATTAGTGTTCCACCTTGCTACTCAAATTATATCAATTGATTAAATTAAAGGCCGCTTTCTGATATTGCTCCACAGTATTCTTCTATGCAAATGATTCTATTGTTCCACAGAAAATATCAAATTATTTCAAATAGATCGCTTTTCATTCTTGTAATTCATTACATTTAGTAGAACATTAGAGTCTATATGTGAGTTTAAACACATTGAACACATCATAAAACATTCTGATTATGAAGTCATTTTACATTGTAAATTGTATCAACTTCAATTGTATTAACCAACATCTAAACAAACTTTGTCATGAATTGACCATGTAGAATGCCCTGTAACTAAGGTTTCTTCACAACAAGGACAGGACACTTTGCATTCTGAACACAATAGTTGCTCACGCTCCCCAGAATAGCTCTGTATCAACACCATGGTATATTAGTATTCAATAATTGGAAGACCTTCTTTGCCATAGGATGTAAAGTATCATGATAAGCATATTCTTAATTTGCCAAACTGATTTCATACATTATAGAATGCAGTGGGGCAATAGCCCCCGAGTCATTTGTAAATTTTGTATAAGAAGTGGAATTAAGAAGGGTAAAGAATGAATTTTCAGACATGTGGATTGGTAAACCAACAATCATTTCCAAAATATAAAACTGAAAATTAGTGAACTTGCATGTGCAAGTCAAATAAATTATTTGCCAAAAGCCTTGTAACTCAATTGGTTGTCACCTCTTGGTGTTTCCAATGAAGACAATACAAAGTTAATATTTTCCCCACCCCCAATTATCAAATTATAAAAAATAAAAATAAAAATCAAATAAAGTATTATTGTGGCTTCTCGTGGTTGATCATGAAATCAGGTTAAAAGACATAGGACTTAGGATTGGAGCATCCACGGAAAGGGTGTATATATATCCTCTTTACTTTTCTTTTTGATAGATGTTGTAAGATTTGGCATCTACTCCATAACGATTTTTCTTTACCATAAGGCCAAGACACCAATGGGTTTCTTTTTGTTGTAGACATAATTTGATCCCAGTTCCCATATTCAATGACAAGAAACTTTACTAGTTTAACTAACTACAACACATATGTATGCACTTTAATGTTAGTACAATGCGGAAAAGAGTTATGTGTCCTATTTACTGTTAATTAAGTGAAATGGCGAAAATATTGCATCATGGCAGCTAGCTTTATAAACTTCAAGTTCAGCAGTTCCATAAACAAAACTTTTTACGAGTAAAAAATTTAAAACATCTAAATATGTTGACATGATCTTAACATCAGAATCTTACCATCCATCAATAATATAACATGTAGTTCTAATTCGATACATGAAATTGAAGTTGCAAATTTATGATTTCATTTGTCTGTATGAATGCTGATTCTATCAATAATCACATCAATGTTGCATAAAATAAAGGATTAAATGGAAACTAACCTTTTGATTTTTCCAAGACCACGCTCTCCTAGAATAAGCAAATTGATGTTCAACTTTTCAACTGCATTACATATAGCCGTTTGAGGATCTCCTACCTCTGTAAGTGTTTCTGCGTTTACCTACAAAAATAATATGAACAAACCCCAATCTTACACTTGTACGCTCCAAAGGAGGAAATCTGTGCATTTGTATACATCTATATCCTATCTTGTCAGCTCTCAACCTTGAGTATCATTTTAAGAGTATAAACAAGTATACTTTTTGAATGCAGGTAATCATTATCATTTGAACAAATTTATTTTGATGAGCCGGTTAGGCAGCAAAAAATTAATGTTGTTTAAGGCTTATAGTCATCTCTTGACCAAAGGGGTGAAATAGATGGTCCTATGCTAAGAAAAAGATGAGTACAGAACATATGGCACAGAAACTGCACTGTATATGTACTCTCCATACAACTATCATTTAAGACGTTTTCTTCATCTTTTCAAACTTGTGATGATTGAAGCATTCTCATTGATGCAGTGAAAAAGAAACTTTTAGATATAATTGATGTAGCAAAAAAGTATTAAATTTCTATCTAATAAATGCAACAATAGGCATTAAGAGGAAAGATCCAACAGCAAAACAATAGAGAATAGAAAAAGAAAGGTTGAAACTTCAAAGGATGAGTTTAAGGGTTCAAGACTAAAGAAGTCTGAATTTCTTTGATATTATGTGGCAGAAACTTTATACTAAGGCTCTTAAGAGACGAGTTTGCAATAGCCCATTAGGAAACTTACACTGTCAACCCTTCATTACACAAAGCCTTCTACTCTTTGCCATTGATGCTCATTCAAGGTCATATTTAAATTACAAACATAAGAAATACATCAAGAATATATGGCCATATTAGAAGTTTTCACTATGTTTAAAATAGAATTGTAGCCTGCATGAAAACATGCAAGAACTTTCACACAAAGCAACGGGTCATTACTTTTTTGAAGCAATTTAAAGAGATTTTGTAGAAACAATTTAATGTTGTTCCCAGTACCTTGTTCTGATAATCATCCTTTCATTTTATTTTTAGTTCAGAATATTTACTAAAGCTTCATCTTACCACTCACTTGTCAAATTGATGTATCCACAAGATCATTCTCAACTATTAGATTGCCCCACTGGCCAAAGAAGATTACTTTTTGTGATGTTCATGCTACTGAAAGGTTCTACACGAGTAGTTAGAAGCTTACCTTTCTCGCTGCAGGCCATTTTTTCTTAGTACCAATGGCCTGACTGATTAAGATGAGAAACTCACTGCTGTGCTTAGAAATAGTAAAAAGGTTTTATCTAGTGCATAAGGCTTCCCACTTCTATAAGGTCTATGATAGGTGGTTGGTAGATAGTCTTACCCTTAATTTTGAAGAGACAACCACAAAAATCCAAAAGCCTACAGCAGCTCAATATTTTACATAGCATACAAGATCATCAAACCAAACTAAACATTTTTTTTTTTTTCATTTTTACCCTTTATGCTCTTCCTTCAACCTTTATGGAAGCACCGTTGGCAACAGAGCTGAGACAAGGATGTTGAAACTCAAAAGAACGAGAATTTAAAATAAAAAAATAAAAAAGGAAGAAATATTATCACATCTTGGAGACTCAAAAAATTATGAGTGTAAATGAGTGAGAGTCTATGGGAGGAAAACGGGGGATAGTTTACTAAACAGTATACAGAGAGCCAATATCACCTTTCACAGAGAAAATGAAAATTGATATCTCCAACGAGATTATATGAGGTAGTATTTCAAAAAGAAGCAAAGGACAAAGCAATGATTTATTGAGGTACAAGGCATGAAAGGGTTTCGATTCTTGCAGATAGCCTTAAAGGTCAGACTTGTACTGTAGGAGATGTGTTACTATGTAATCATTTGACACAAGGCATTGCGGATAATTAGTATCTAGTGTACATTTCTGAATTTTTTTACAGCCTTTCAGTCTGTAGTTTTCATTATCATTTTTGCTCATCTTTACTGCTAAATTGTTGTGCAAACAATAACATAAATGAGAAATTTGTTAGAAATAATTAGTTATAAACCCATCAACATGCACATTTATCTTTACCTTTTGCCTATGTAAGTTACACCACAAGCATGACATCATCCCCCCTCCCCCCTCCCAATTCTTCTCCCCCTTTTATCTTGCATATTAGTGATGTCACTTCACAAATATTTAAAAAAAAAACAGATGAAATTCATTAAAAAAAATAATGTACATTAAGATTTGCTCATATGGAATAGGAAATTTCTTGCTGGCCATAGCAATACCTTTCAAAGGAAGAAAAGAAAGAATGGAAGAGCTAATTATACAAATTAATAGGGCACTATTACCAGTTTACTTGTTTATGCTGCAGATGATTTTAAAAGAATAACCACCACTCAAAGACTCCAAAGGAGTGTTTCCATACATTTAAATGAATCATCTTTATTTCATTTAGGAATTAAGTAATATGATGTACATTGATATGTCCCGCACAACACTATCAAGTACCATTAGCTGTTAAATTATGAAGTAAACCATAATGGATTGAATAATAATTGAGTTGCTACTGCCAATAATATAAAATTTTGTTAAAACAAAGGAATGAAAAATAGTGGACATACCCCTCGACTAGCACATATTTCCTTAGCTTTCTCCAGAAGAGCCAATGTGAGCTTGTTCTGATTTTCTTTGACGGAGTTATTAAACTCTTGAGCTGTCATGGACAAACATGCAAACTTGTCAATAGAAACTCCAATGTCTCAAATAAAGTTTATACTCACCATTGTAACTATTCAAATATGGGAAAAAAGAAGAAAAATGGAAAGAAGGGCACGGTGAAGAATGCAGTTTTTACAAAATAGCTCTCAAAATGAGGAGAAAACAAACTTTCCCCCACTTCTTAACCACCGTTAGTCATCCGGAACAGAAGGGGTCTAAATAAACCCCTTCAAGTAGGAAGTACATGCTCTGAT
Source organism: Quercus robur (assembly GCF_932294415.1). Classification (NCBI taxonomy): domain Eukaryota; kingdom Viridiplantae; phylum Streptophyta; class Magnoliopsida; order Fagales; family Fagaceae; genus Quercus; species Quercus robur. Next base: position 40,269,610 of record NC_065534.1, on the reverse strand, counting down.
TCTAAAATACAAAGCTATACTCCCCTGTCTAATTGAATAAAAAATAAAGCATAATAACGCCATGAATGTTCTTATTTCCTACTTATTAAACAGCACTTTTGAAGAAAATAAGTATGAAACAATAATAAGAAATTAATGCATATTTGAGTTGTGTATAGAACATCGTCCTTAAGGTGATAATTGACCTGCTTGAAAGAGTTTAATGCCAGGTTACATGCAATTCACCTCCATGATAGCAAAGTGACCAGCAGACAACAATTCTGAAGTTTCTTCTAAAGATAATTTCTTACAAAATGATGTATTTGACTAGAGTAATGAGAGAAAAAACAAAAATTAAATTGAATCTGTTTCAGGCCCTTTATTTATAAACAAACAATGAAGAGATTTATTGAAACATCATATCTTTTCATTTTATTTGGCACATTTATGAAATCATAACATAAATCAGATTAATTCATTATAATCCAGTACATCTCATCTAATCATATTTCAATAAAATAAACTCAACATGTACCACTAATTAAAGTGCCAAGTGCAGAACTTGTGCGTGTGTTCTTTTTTGAAGTGTCACATGTCATAGATTCTTTATATAGTAATTTATTTTGGGCTAAAGTGCAAACTACATCCCTAAATTTTGGGGTATTTATGGATTACATCCAAAAATTTTAAAATTTGAATTTTACACGTAGAAGTGTAAATGGAATATAACTTCAATGGGTAGAATCCAAATTTTGAAACTTCAGAATATAAAATCAGAAGATCCCCAAACGTTAAGGGTGTATCTTGCACTTTAGCCTTTATTTTGTGGTGTTTGTGTTACATTCCCACCAAAAGCTCATTAAACTTTCTATGCTTGGCAAGTTAATTTAAATCACAAACCCACTTCCATATCACAATTTACACACTAGATTTTAAACAAGTATAAGCATAGAACTATAACCATCATGAGTTAGCGAGGCTTTGGGGGATAAAAGAAAAACAAGAGTACAACACCCATCTCTAATTTTTTTCCCCTTCCATAAATACAAACTTTCTGAAGAGAAATAGAAATACAAAATCAATAATTTGCCAAACTCTAAAGCCCCAAATTCACCTTATATACTCCAATAAACACCAAAGAACACAAAATTAAGAAGCAAAGAAATTATTAGTACTTAACTGGGTGAAACAGGACAGTACATACGAGCAGAGCCAAGAGAGGCAGCAAAGGTGTAAGCATTTTTGGTAGGAAGCTGAGCCATGAAGATGAGAAGAGGGGACTTGTTTAAAGATTCTTTGAGATTATCAAGTACCCAAGTGAGCGCATAGTAACTGTACTCACTCTCATCAATAGCCAACATCACCTTCTTCTCAGCTCCTCCATTTGCCAAAACTACCTCAGCCATTACTGAAGGGTTTTTTTTTTTTTTTTTTTGTATAGGATTACTGAAGGGTTTTTGGTTTCAGAGTTTACGGATACAGACAGATAGGTTCAAAAGCGTTAGAATAGGTTACTGAAAAAGAGACACAGTGATTGTACTATGTTTAGGGTTTATATAATGTCATTGTTTAGTAGTACTAGGTATGGAAACTTGAAACTTTGTAAATGGTAGTTGGAAAAACAGAGGGCGGGTTTTTCAGGTCATAACGGCCAGTCAAACCTTTGAAATCTGGATAAGGTACCTCTCCTTGTCATTACTTTGATTATATCCATCTGCCACGTTCAACACTCAAGAGATTTTATTTATTTATTTCTTTCTCTTTCGGATTTTGTTCAAGAATGCAAGCCTTTTAATATATTATATCGATCTTAACTTATTATAAAAGTTATCTTTAATTGCGGAGCAATGGTCTATTGACATTTGACACCTCCCTAAGGCTTTCATTTGATTGTGAGATGAAAAATTAAGGGATAAAAAATGAGAAAATAATGAAAAATTGGAGGATAAAATATTGGAAGATAAAAAATATTTTAATTTTTCCTCAATATGTTTGGTTAGGAGAATGGCAAAATGGATGGATGAAAAACTAATTTGTTTAATAATTTAATTGAGATGAAAAATGAGAAAATACAAATTTAATTTGTATGAATTTACTTTCATGCCCCTATTTATATAAAACCTTATAAGTAATTTATTTTTTATTATAGGTACAAATATTACTTAATCTGTACTTTAAAAAAAAAAAAAAAATTGCTTCCCTTCCTCAACATCTCAATCATACTTTTATTATTCTCATCCCGAAAGTTAATAAGCCTAAACTTGTTTCCCAGTTTAGACCAATAAGTCTTTGTAATGTCCTATATAAGATTTATTCTAAAGTCTTGGCTAAAAAATTGAAGAGAATCATTACAAAAATCATTACTGAGAATCAAAGTGCCTTCACAAAAACCCGTCTTATTTCTGACAACATAATGGTGGTTTTTGAGACTCTTCATAGCATGCAGCATAACAATCATGTGAAAGATGGTTTTATGGCCTTGAAGGTGGATATGAGTAAAGTTTATGACAGAATGGAGTGGTCTATTCTGGAAGTGTTGATGCCCATTAATAAACGACCCAACAATAAGAGAGATGAGAAGAAAAAAAGGGGCAAAATGGTAAAAAAAACGAGGTAACAAGCCTAGTGGGCTGACGTGGCAAGATTGATGGCCAGTAGGCCCATGAAAGTAACAAGAGGTAAAGAAGAAGTAAATGGGCCGAGGAAGCTCAAGGAATGAAATGGTAAGCCAATCCAATGGGAGCAATGAGAGGTAAAGAAGAAGTAAACAAATCGAGGAAGCCCAAGGAATAAAGTGGTAAACTTAGTTGTGCTGGCACAGCAAGAATAAGGGCCAATAAGCCCATAAGAGTAATAAAAGGTAAAGATGTAGTAAATGGGCTAAGGAAGCCCAAGAAATTAGGCAATAAACCCATAGGAGTAAAAAGAGGTAAAGAAGAAATAAATGGACTGAGGAAGTCTAAGGAATAAAGTGGTAAACACAATGGGCTGACATTGCAGGAATAATGACCAACAAGCTCATAATGAATGATAACAGGTAAAGATGTAGTAAATGGGCCGAGGAAGCCCAAAGGAGAGAATTAATGGGTCAATGGGCTGATACGATAGGAACACCAGCCAGTAAGCCCATGGGGCTAATGAGAAGTAAAGGCAAGATAAGGCCGTGGCAAACACAATGAAGTAGTATGGCAAGATTAATGGCCAAAAGGCCTACAACCACAAGATGTGGGCCCAGCAGGCTATGGAGACAACAGCTTTCGTCTGGACAATACCCAACCCAGGAAAGGATAAAAGGAAGAAAACATGAGCCCAAAAATCCTCCATGCCACAAAGGATAAACACAAGCTAGTATGCATAACAAAACTAGCCAACGAAAGAGCAACAGCAATAATGTGAAGGCTAGAAAGAAACAATCAGAAACAAAGTAGAGCGTGCATAAAGGACCAAGGCACCACCTACTTGTACCTAGCCAATACATGGGAGGTGGGCCACGGGTCAAGGTATTCAGAGGGTGTGGTTTGGCGATGGGGAGAAAAACGGGGTCTATTCTGGAGTTCCCACCCAAGCTTCTTTGGGGAAATGTCCTACTAGAATGACATTTCACCCAAAAGAGGTAAGTGTGGGCTAGGACCACTTGATACATGCCATAGAGGTAGGTGGTGGGGTAGCTTAATCCTTTTCCATTAGGGTGAAACAAAAACGAAGAGAGGTAAGAAACAAGACAATTAATTTTGTTTAGAAATGGAGAGTGGTGCAACCAACACACTCTGGGTAGAGGTAATGGCTGGACAACCAACAAGTGAGTGGGCAGTCCTGGAGAGATGCCCACAAGAAGTTAGAAATGGTTGAGGGACAAAAGGGGTAAATCCCACATTGACAGACGGTATAAAAGGGGGTATCCATGAATAGTAAAAGGGGGAGGGAAGAAAAAGCAAGAAGTAGGAAAGAATAGAGAAGAGAAAACATGGAGAGAGAAATAAAAGGTAGAAAGACTAAGGGCATGCTTGGTAACTATTTTCGTTTTCTTGTTTTCAAAGGAAAAAGGAAAAAAAAAATTATTTTTCCAAATTGAAAAACACGTTTGGTTAGTTGTTTTGAAAAACACATTTTTCAAAACCAAAATTCAAGAAATTTGTTTGGTAGTTGTTTTTGAAAAAGTTGGATTTTGTTTTCTTTGGTTAATTTTTTTTTTTAAATTATATTTATTCTAATTCAAAAACACGTTTGCTCCAAAGTATTTAAAATCCTTACACCTAAAGAAATTATAAATCAATTGTTTTGTATATAACATTCTAGCCTAAAACTTTAATCATATAAGTAAGATTGAAACTATAATAATTATCAAGCATTATAAAAGATAATCAATAAAAAAAAAAAAATTACTCTTCATGTAACACTTTTTCAATCAGTAATATATATTCTATCTTCGGTCTCACAAAAAAAAAAAAAAAAAAAAAAAAAAAAAAAACCATTCTCAACAACAACCAACAAACCATTTACACCATATAAGTGTATACCCTGTTCAGCCACTACCAGAACAGGGGGAGAGACTACCATACATTAATAAACAATAACACGGTCCAGTCAAGCCAAGGTTTGTTGCATTTAGCTTCATGTGCAAATATCAACCAAATTTCATTAATTAAAGCATGACCACTATACATAAACACATTTAATTGAACATATATTGTGTAATAATCCATGAACAAAGAAAAAAGGAAAAGACCCGTACCTTTGAGTGATTGGGTCCCTAAAATTATGAAATACTTCCCCAAAATTATGAAGCTCTTCAAAAACTTTGAAAGTTGCACAGAGCTGCTCAATCATGCACAAACATAAATATATATATATATATATATATATATATATATATATATATAATTAGAAGAGGAGACTAAGAAAAAAACGAGATAAAGAATGGTATAATCCAATGAAGAACAAAAGGAAATCATGAAGTTATGGTGAAGACCAATCACTTACCTTATAAGTGGTTCTCTCAATCATGGTTTTCAATTGTACCTTTGTGAGGAAGTGGAGGCACAGAGGTAGACAGAGGAAGTAGATATAAGGGTTTCTAATACATGGGATGGAGAGGAAGGCGCTAACAATTGAGAGCCAAAATTGCAAGCGTGGGAAAGAGTGAAAAATATATTAAAAAGATAAAATGTTTTGTTATTCACATGGTTTGAACCAATGTGTTGGCTCATTAAAGTGTGTAATGCAGAGGACCTATTCCGTGTTTTCTAAAGCTTCTGAAAACTAAAAAACAAAACAACTCGAGACCAGTTTTCAATTTCCTTAACAATATGGAAATTGAAAATAGTTTTTTATTTTTGCCTAAAATAGGTTACCAAACAAGTTTTTTTCCTTAGGAAACAGAAAATTGTTTTTGAAAACAGAAAACTGAAGAAGAAAACAATTACTAAACATACCCTAAGTGAGAAAAAAAAAACCAAAGAGAAAGTAAAGCAGTAGGAGTAGAGGCTTGCATCAATACACCACCTTTTCTCTCCTTCACGACATATCCACTCTCTGAAGATTGTAAACCGAAGCTCAAACCACTTAGGCCCTTTCTCCAAAGTGAGTAACTTCTATGATGGGTAAGCCTGGCTTGTGCATAAGTTGGCCTAAAGCGAGGTTCTAGCAAGGTCAGTCTCAACTCTCTTACCTTAGCCTAATAGGCCATAGCACAACAGAAGGGGTTGAGGCCCAATAATACAAAAAAGGCCCCCACATTTAAATTGGTGAGTCCGCTGGGGAGTTGGGAGAAAGATAGGGAAAGCAAGCAAATCCCTTGCAAGTTGTGTCCCCAAGATCAAAGACGATGTAGAATATGAGTGTTATGCCATCGTAGGCAGAGTCAAAGCTAGCCATGCCCCACCAACCCAATCAAGCAGAGGGTGCCAATGGAGCGAGGGCTAGGCTACAGCAGCAATAAAGGAATCTCGCTGACAATACTAACTTCTTTATTAAAGTGCTGCAATTAGTATAGCATTCCCCGGTAGAAACTAATGGAGAAGATTCACCAACTAAAGGCCGAAAAGAAGAAAGAAAAGGGGAGTCAACATGATCCTGAGCATGTGGCAGAAAAGGAAGAGACTCCTGTGGGCTGTGGCCCACAGAATGTGGAACAACGTTTTGTCATGATGGCTGATGTAGCAACACTACTGAAATAAGAAAAGGCCAAGGCACCTAAGGAAAGATTTTATTCTAGGAGACCTCCATATCCTTTGAGGATACTCAACAAGCCATATCCAAATAGATACAAGCTGTGAACCATTGCACAATATGATGACAGGAGGGGAAGTGTCGTCGAGCATGTAAGCAAGTTTATAGATACCTTTGGTCCTTATGCAGCAAACGAGGACCTTTGCTTTCGAGAGTTTTCAAAGTCCTTATGTGACCGGGCATATATCTAGTACACTGGCTTGAAGTCAGGATCAATCCCGACATGGGATGATATGGTAGATGTATTCTGCACCAAGAATTTCCATGGGAAAGAAATGGTGATGCTTGTAACTTTGCAAGGTACCAAGAACAAAAGCGGTGAATACCTCGTGAAGTATATCAAGAGGTTCAGGGACATAGCCCTCGGTTGCTATGATCACTAGGAGGAGAAGACGTTGGTAGAAATGTGTATAGGCAATATGATTTTGGAATATAGGGCTATCAGGAGAACCTAGAAATTTCCTAGTTCGCCTAGCTATTACAGAAGGCCAGGAAAACGGCCCAATCAATCAGGATGAGCTTTGACAAGCCTAAAGAGTGAAAATCTACACTGCAAGCTATGACAATGTCCACGGGCGAGAAGAGAAAGAAGTCAGAAGGGAAGGAATATAAGAGCCCTCCACTAATACCGTGTACACCAAAAGAGCTAGATGTGCTCTTAGACAAATGGATTGTAGATGGAGTTTTCAAAATCAATCATGTTTCAAGAGAGCCCACTGAAGAAAAACGTAGAGACCCACGTTTTTGCTACCTACATAACTATGTGCAGCACGCTGCCATAGAATGTTGGACACTCCGTAGACTAGTGCATCATAGGATCAAACAAGGGACCCTCGAACTATCCTAACCAGAGGTCCAGAGGAACCCACTCCCTAATCACAAAGGGAAGAAGGTAGCAGCAGTTGTCATTTATGCAGACTCAGGTGAAGACAAAGAGGAAAAACCATCACTGCTAGTCGCAGCCATCACAACCCTGCAGAAAAGCTCCTTGTTCAAGAACTTGTTTGACCAATTAGAGCTCACCGAAAACGAACGAAGAATGGCCACAAAAGCTTTGGTAAGTATTACCTCAAAAGCAGGAATGGAATGCCTTATCACAGAGACTCGGACTGATAGAGCTATTCTACAAGATACCAATGAGATTACTTTTAGCGACGAAGACATGGAGATGGGATACCCAGACCATATAAGGTCTCTTTACTTAGCAGCATCTATAAATCAAGTTCCCGTTAGGAGAGCCCTAGTTGACACAAGTGCTTCAGAGAACCTCATCCCATTTAGCATGCTATAAGCAGCAGGAATACCAAAGAACAAGATTCAGGGGTATCCGATGGAAGTAAAGGGGTTTGGAGGAAAAGGCGAGTACACAGTAGGATATGTAAAGTTATAGCTGAAGGTAGGCCTAATAGCCTCCTTAGGTCAATTCCATGTGGTGAAGATGATAGTTTCCTACCATATACTACTGGGAAGGCCATGGTTGCATAAGCATCACCTCATTCCATCCACTAATCGCTAGTGCATGAAAGGGAGAATGAATGGCAGAATGATATAGATTACAGCAAACCCATCCCTATTCAAGCAAGCATAAGCTCACTTAGTTGAAACTATGTTCTAGGACGAGTAGGCACCATTCGAGGAAAGTTTAGTATCCAAGCCAATTAGCACCTTCATCCCCAAGTGGGAGGACATTCAAGATGACCCAAAACCTTATTTGAGGGAGTTATTGGTGCGAAAGAGAAAAAGAAAAGAGGCGCCAACCCCGAAGCCAAATAGTACGCCACGATGCATCAAGGTCCAAGCACCTAACGGCAAGATAATATATAAATTATTAAGGTGCGCGGGGCCTACCTGCGGCACACAAAGGGGTCCAAGAGAAGGGCCACAACATAAGACCCTGGTATGCTACGTGGCTCAAGAAAGGTCAAGGGAAGAAAGTAACACGGAAGGTGAAAAGAGGATCATGACAGAGGAGGAAGTACAAGAAACAACAGAAGAAAAGCTAGAAGAAATCGAACTGGGTACGGACCCACAGAAGCCAAGACTAATTTCAATAAGCTCGAAGCTGTCAGAGGAGGAAAAGGCAGAATTGATCCTGTTATTAAAGGAGATCAAAGACGTTTTTGCATGGGATTATAGTGAAATGCTTGGGCTAGACCCAGCGTTGGTGGTACACACGCTTAACATGGATCCTGGGGCTAAACTAATGGCCCATCCGGCAAAGGTGTTCCATACCGAAGTAGAAGGGCAGATAATAAAGGAAGTGTAGAAGCTATTAGCTACCAAATTTATCAAGCCAATTCAATAGCCACGGTGGTTGTCAAACATTGTACCTGTGAAAGAAAAAAGACCAGGCATATACAATGCTACATTGACTTTAGGAATCTTAATCAAATCTATCCCAAGGAAAAATTCTCGTTGCCCAACATGGATTTGTTGATAGATTCTGCAAATTCCATGTTCTCCTTTATGGAAGAATTCACATGGTACAATCAGATTCAGATGGCACCAAAAGATGCGGAAAAAACTGCCTTTAGAATACCCATTGGGAATTTTTACTACACGGTGATGCCCTTTAGGCTGAAAAATGCAAGCGCGACTTATCAGCGCACTATGACCACCATATTTCATGACATGATGCACCAAGAAATTGAGGACTATGTGGATGACATAGTGGTGAACTCAAGAAGGCGAGAAGATCATGTCAAGGTGCTGAGAAAGGTGTTCGAAAGATGCAGACTTTTCAAGCTAAGAATGAACCTGTTAAAGTGCACTTTTGGAGTATCTGTTGGAAACTTTTTAGGGTTCTTGGTCCACAGTAGAAGGATAGACATAGATCCAGCCAAAGTAGTGGCGACAGTGACTATGAAGCCACCAGCCACAGTTAAAGAATTAAAAAAATTTCTTGGCAAAGTCTCCTACATTAGGAGATTTATATCAGGCCTAGCATCAATTACATCGACTTTTAAGAAGTTATTAAAGAAGGGACAGAGCTTCGAGTGAGGAAACACACAGCAGAAAGATTTTCAAAAGCTACAGCAGATTATGATGAACCTCCCCACAATGCAGGCTCCAGTTTGCAAAAAACTGTTGTTGCTTTACCTAGCCTCAAGCCTGTCAACCATTGGGGCTCAGTATTGAACAACCAGTGTATTACATAAGCCATGCCTTAAGGGATGCTGAAACACAATACCCCAAGGCGGAAAGAGTATGCTAGTAGTTGTCTATGCGTCGCAAAGGTTACGCCTTTACTTTTTGGCCTATGAGGTACATTTGATGATGAAGTCCCATGCAATCAAAGCGCTTCTTCAACAACCCACTCTGTCCGGCAGAATATCCCAGTGGCTATTGCAATTATCATAGCACGATTTAAAAGCGAGAACACCTAAAGCGGTAAAGAGCTAGGCCAAAGCAAATTTGTTGGCCCAATTTCCTAGAGAAGAGGAATCCCCACTAGATGATGAGATACCTGGAGGGTAGAAATGGCCGAAGAACAATGGGTCATGAAATTCAATGGCTCCTCTATGACGAATTCAAGAGGCGCAGGAGTGGTCCTTTATTGCAATGATGAAGAAACCATAGCGCTCTCATTCAAGTTAGAGTTCCAATGCTCAAATAATACAATAGAATATAAGGCTTACCTGACGAGATTGGCGATGGCCCTAGAGATGGGGATTAAACACTTGAGGGTGATAGGCGACTCTAACTTGGTGGTATACCAAGCTAAAGAAGTTTTTCCTCTAAAGAATTAAGTTTGGCTCCGTACAGGACACTAGCCCAAAGGATGGAGGAAAAATTTTGTATATTCAAAATAGAGCATGCTCAGAGGAGAGATAACCGATATACAGATGCATTAGCTGCATTGGGCTCACAAATAACCTTTGAAAGGACCAATGCTAGAGTTGAGATTAAGAAGTGAAGAGAATCCATAATTGAAATACTCAAGGAAAAGTTCACGGAAAAAGAAGAATGCAAAGAAGATTGGAGGGCTCCCATCAAGGAAGCTCTATTGAAGGAAGAAGATATGGCAGAATTGAAAACAATCAAGGAATATTTCTGGATGAAAGGGGAGCTATATCGGAGAATGCTAGGAGGAATTTTATTAAGATGTGTGGGGCTCGAAGAGGCACAAATAAAGTCGAAAGAAGTGCACAGTAGGACGTGTGGGTTCTATAAGGAGGTTAGCTCATACCGAAGGTTGTAGAGACCAGGCTTCTAATGGCCAAACATGAGCAAGACGCAATCAAATCCAGACCCAGTATGAAGCCTACCATCTAGCCGAAGATAAAGAAGAGAGCTACGTCATGTTTACCACGGAGGATTGGAGAAGCCCATTCATGGGATACCTGGTAGAAGGGATTCTGCCACAGAAGCATGGAGAAAGGTATAAGCTTAGGAAATTCACATCCCACTATTTCCTACATGAATGAATTCTCTTTAAGAAAGGGTACGATGGAGACCCACTACAATGCCTAGGGCCAAAAGAGACCAGAGATATGTTGAAGGAAGTACATGCGGGAGAAGATGGAGACCACCAAGGAAGAAAAAAGCTATACCGATGCATCTTGTAGATGGGCAACTATTGGCCCCCTACAAGAACGGACGTAGCAAAATGTGTAAAAAAATGCCACAGTTGCCAAGTGAAAGCCAATTTGATCCATACCCATCCATAGAGCTTGCAGAGCATGGCCACCCTATAGCCTTTCCACACTTGGGGGCTTGATTTGGTAGGACCAATCAATCCACCTTCCAATGGGTACATATGGATTCTTGTTGCCACAAAGTATTTCACTAAGTGGGCGGAGGCTATGCCACTTTGCAAAGCCACCTGCAAAGCCGTGGCAAACTACATCAAGGAGAATATAATTATTCGGTTTGGAGTGCCTCACTGGATCATAAGTGACAATGGTATGCCTTTTGTGAACAAAGAAGTGAGAAAGATTCCAGAATTCTACCAAGTGAAGCATCACCAGTCATCGCCTTTTTACCCACAGGGAAATGGGCTAGCGGAAGCGACAAACAAAACCCTCATTAAGATAATCAGCAAAATGAGTCAAGAGTATAGTAGAGACTAGGTGACACATCTACCAGACGCGTTGTAGGCTTATTAAAGCTCACCCAAATCTGCCACAGGGTTCTCCCCCTTCTCTTTAGTATATGGGATAGAAGTAGTGAGCCTGGAAGAGGTGATGATAAAGTCCTTCAGGGTAATACAGATGTGAAAGAAAGAAAAGGAGAAGGAGGTCTTTACAGCAGAAATGTACAAGGACTTAGAAGGATTGGATGGAAAGAGGGAAGAAGCTCAAGAGTGTAGCTGCAGATATAGGCAAAGAATGACCCAAACTTAGAGCAGAACTAATAAAGAAAGAATGTTCACAGAAGGGCAACTCATGTTAAGAACAGTAGACCATGTCAGGTGAGGTATGACAGGACTATGTAAATTCTCATCAAAGTGGGAGGAATCCTTTGTGGTAAGGGAAGCTCACGTAAATGGGTATTATCGCCTAACCCAGATGGATGGAAAAGATTTAATGGACCCCATTAACGGCAAGTGGTTGAAACGCTATTATGCGCAGGAAAATATTGTGTAATCGTTTTTTTTTTTTTTTTTTTTCTTTCCTCCAAGTGACCACCCTTGCAAGGGATATAGTGTCACAAGAAAGTATTGTAGTTTATTTTACTTGTAATCATGTTTAAAGGCGAAAACCATAAAGTAATTAAGATCATACATGAGGTATTAGCAGAAACATACTGTACATAGAGTATAATAATAAGTGTAGCAAATGTAGCATAATAGGTTACAAGCCAAAATGTATAAGTCATACTGGACTTATCAAATAAGTCATAAGTGTTAGAGAAATAAAGTGTACCATGAAGGGAAAGAAGGGAAAAAGTAAAGACAAGAGAAAAACAACCACAAAGCTACACCATAAGTGACAAACATCTAAATGATCAAAGGCTTGAGATAAGAGTCTGATCCTCGAAGCATCTAGGGCCGGCAACACCAAAAAGGAGACGCTCACAACAAGCCTCTAAGTCTGCCACCTCCTTCTTCAGATTCTTGATGCGGGTATCAATGGCGTTGACAGCAGGCTGGATCTTCCTTATGAAGAGGGCTTGGGCAATCTCTCATAAATGCTCCAACAGAATCTTCGTGGCAAACCCGACACAAATCAACTCCTGAACTGCAGCCCACTGTAGGATCTAGTCAACAGAAATTGTGTCGATGAAGTTATGCTTAATGTCGTTCATCACACAACCTAGTAACTTGAGGAACTACTCCCTCGTAGAACGACCAAGGGGGAATCCCTACATAAAATCCCCACGGCTACTGTAGACTGCCTCCAAGCAAACAACGCACTCCTTAGGTACCCGGTAACCATGAAAGCTCACATAGGGAGATCCAGCACCCTAGAAGTCTATTGGGTCAAGATCATTAGTCTCAACCTACTCGAAACAGGTGAAAAAGGTAGCGGCCTTAACCCACGAGATCAGGAACGGTGGCAGAAATGCTACCAATCTCAAATCGAGTGCTCGAAGCCCCCTCAACAAGTTATGGACTTGAAAGAAAATTTAGAGCATAACATAAGCCCCTAGCAAGGAAATGAAGAAAAAAAGTAGGCACAATGACAATTTTTAATTGAGGAAGGTACGAGGGTAAGGAAGTTACTAGGGCTAGCAGGAATAAGGGCTGTAGGTACTGTAGGAATGGGGATTGTAGGCATCGCAGGACCTACTGTAGCCTTGGATTCCTCAGGCATGTTCGTGACTACATGGCAAGAGCAACATGCAATGTAAATAAAGCAATGCATTGAAAAGTGATAGGAAGAGAAGAAAAAGAAGACATAGCACGGATAGTGGACACATACCCATAGCCTGAGTTCTCTGCTCATTGTCACTGGCCTCATCAAAATCAGAGACTCATGTCCTCATAATTGGCTCGTCATCCAAATCCTCATCAACCTCCTTAGAATCCTTGTTGGAGGACAAGTCTGCGTTAAGCCCCTAGGTGGTAGAACTGGGAATAGAGGACGGGGTGACAACCAGTGAAAATCCATCCTTTACGACCTGTGAGAGGGCAACAAAGGGGTTACTAGCAGAAATAACAGGTGGAGGAGCAGCAGGAGAAGTGCTCTCAATCTAGGATGCCCTCGCAAGAATGACTCCCTTTAGGAGAGTAAAGATCTCGGCAAAAACAAGGGCGAACTCCCCAATGACAACCCCTTCAACATGGGCGCTCTCCTCGGTAGAAACAGGCTTAGATGGAGGAACTAGAGCCTCAACAGGAACTCCTTAGGCAGTAGCAGTAGTGGTAGAAGCCGTGGCCTCGACAATGGCATTCGCTCCATCTAAGAAGCCCACCATGGGTGTACCAATGGTGACAGGAGCCTCTTCACTTATGGGATGGTAAACGGAAATGGGCTTAGGATCAATCTAAGGAAAGGATATTGAAACAAGAAAAAGAGATGGGGTGAACAGGCATAAAAAAAAAAATTTATATATATATATATATATATAATAAGAAGGAACAAGGATGCATGCACAAATAAGGAAAGTTAAAGAAAGGAAAGGAATGTACCTCAGCCTCAAGATCATCAAGTAATATAGGGCAAGCGGCAGAAGTGTCCTCCTTGTACTTAGACTGCCAAGTGAAGAGAAAACACCTACACAAAGTTAGCCCCAGGAAAGCCTAATAAATAACTAAAATAAAAAAGAAGCAAAATTTAGAGATAACATACTCTCCTCTTAGTAGTGGCGGACGAGGCTAGGGCAGATGTCTTCCTCTTGCTGCCACGAGTCCTGCTAGAAAGGGGAGCATCCATAGATGGCTTCAATGTGGGAGGCTTAGGTCTGGTTGTAGTAAATCGCCTGCTAGAACAAGTCTTGACAGTAGGAGGGGGAGAACTCACTAGCATACAGATACCACCCCCTCTCCTCCTTCCGTCACTCAAATATGGCTAACCTACTTTACTTCCTAGCATATGCAACCATGGACTTTATGGGAAGTAACAAGCACGGGTTCGCGAAAATAATAGCATGTAGACCCTCAAGAGGGATAAGAGAGAACCCACGGCCACCTAATAACTCCTGGTCAAAGGAAATCATCACCGCCTACCAATACCCATGCATCTGGGTAGTACATGTAGACACCGCATTTTGTACCCCTTACAACTCGGGCCCCTGTTCCCCAATAATTCCCAAACTCTAAAGCCCAAGGCTAGTTTAGAGCCCAATCAAATATCAAATTAACTTGAAGAGTGTTAAAATGGAAAATATAACCATTTAAATGAGTAAAAATCTATTTTTGGAAATAAAATAACCAAAGTGGCCCTTGGCCTACGTACGTGGGCAGAAACCTGCGTACGTAGGCACACTCCTACGTACGCAGCTAGGGTTTTAGAGACATAAAAAATGCAAGTTTTCTACAATAATAGGTAGGATTTGGAGTGAATCCCACATTGTCTGGGAGCCATTCCAAACCCCATTTTTTCCACTATGTAAAGCCTTACATGCTACATTTTCAAAACACACAGAAATTCCACGGGAAAAATAGAAGATTCACTAGAAAATAGTAAATCAAAAGGGAGTTTTTCACGACACACCCTCAAGTCAATTTTTTTTTTTATTGGGACCTCTTCTGGCCCTAATCCTTTTAGTTTAAGGTTGCTAATCACACTTTTATTAAATTGTGATAGATTTGACTGTAGGGAATGGTCAAAATCAGCTCATAAAACTTCTCATTTGAGGTATTAAGTCTAACTCTTTCTTTTTATTCCTTTTTCTTTTCTATCTTTCTTTTTAGTTTTAATTTTGTTTGTTCGCTTTACTTATGCTTATATATGTTTGTTTAGGTTGGTTTTATAGTTTTCTTTATATCTTGAGCATGCTTGGTTGTCAAAATTTGGGTTTTTATATGTGCTTCGTTTTTCTACATTGCTGTTTCTGGGTTAGGGTTTCGAGCAAAGCTGTGCACGCATGCCTTATGCATGCGTACATAGGCCTCCTCCTGTGTATGCAGGTGCTTGGCCTGCATACGCAACCTTCGGTATACGTACGCAGGACGCTGCCCAAAAACCCTAGTTTAGTCTTCTACTTTTGTCTCATTTTATTTTCTTATCTTACATGTTCCTGTTTAAGTTTCTTTTATGTATATGTGTATCCGATGCCTCTGTTTCACATGTTTTATTGTTATTTACCTTTGATATGCTAGATTAGGGTTCCATCTCCTGTTTTTTAGTTTGATACCAAGAACATGCATTCACATGCTCATGCATGATGCCATAGGTGCTAAGTTACTTTAAGGTGAGTAAAGGTAAGTCATACATTCACATTCACATGCATATGTGTTATTATGTTTTGTTTGATGAACATGTAAATGTGTTGTTATGTTGTATTTTGTGTTTAATTGATAAATGATGTACTTGCTGCCATGATTAAGTTACTGCCTTATATATGATATGATAGGGGATGTCACATGTTAGATGAATTCTAGGGTTGTATACGTGTGGTTTAGTTTCTTATGCTTTATGGATGGATATGTATGTGTTTTGGGATGATAATGTCATGTTGTATGCTAGTGTGTGTGTAAGTTTAGGACATAAGTGTTGAACATGATTTTATCAAGTTTAAGACATAAGACACAATGATGGGAGACCAACCTTCGGGTTGGGCAGCCTTGGTTGCCTAACACCTTCCCAAGAATGTACCTAAATTTTGAACCCATATCTTTGGTAGTAAGATCAATGGTCCTTCCTCGAAAGGACACTATATTTGTGGTTCTTAGGCCATTACAAAACTAGATGACGACTCCTCCATTGTGTCCACAATGGTGACTCCACTGGGGATGATGAGTTTAATTCCTATGTATCTTATTTCTTAACCTTGATAAAAACTATTTTAATATGTGTTTGCATGCACATCACTTGGTTTCTTTTGTCCCTTATCCTCGATTGGTGATTAGAGGGAAGATGGAAGGCTCCAATCGAGCCCAAATCTTCCAGAGTTCATCCCATCAACTCACAATCGGTGCCATCGTCTATAATGGGCTTTGAGTATGTTAAAGGTTTGCTACCAATCAACTATGGGGTCCACTTAGGCCCTCGGTTGGAATTATAGGCCACCAAGTTGTGAGTGATCTACTTATCTATCCCTTTAGCCTTAGGGAGTCTACCCATACTAGAGAGATCCTAGACCCTATCACAAAGGATACCCTTTATATATCTTGTTTGTTCAACCATATATTATGAATTCACCTAATTCTAAAGAACAAATAAAAGATGTAAAAATTGAAGGGATGGTCCTAAAGTTATGGTATACCCTAAGATGTTTTGGGATAAAAGAAAAGAAGTTCTCATAAATAAGAGGCTTGTCCCTAAATCAAAAGGTAGTCTTAACTTGAAAGGTTCATAAGACCATGGCCTAATTGCTATC
Source organism: Quercus robur (assembly GCF_932294415.1). NCBI lineage: Eukaryota > Viridiplantae > Streptophyta > Magnoliopsida > Fagales > Fagaceae > Quercus > Quercus robur. The sequence goes on along the minus strand of NC_065534.1, from coordinate 40,252,975 downwards.
ATAGGCTCAAGTGGAAAAAGCCCTTTTGAATAAGAGGATTTTGGGCCTGAGGTAACAAATATGCTATAGACTTAGCATCCAAAATCCTACAAAGCCAATATGAACTTCACTAATCTTGGGCCTCCTTGTTGTATGTCTAGGCCCAAAATGATGAGAACTTCATGAACTTTGAGAGGAAGGCTACAATATATTCTAGCTAAAGGGCTATTTCGAAAAAAAAAGAAAAAAAAAAAAAAGAAAAAAAGAAATGATGAATAAAAATGAAAAGCCCAAAGGTGATGAATACATTGTAAGCCCATGTTTGAGACAAAGGGTTGAAAATTTCTAAGTTCATTCTAATGAAAGCCCATAAGCATAAGACGAGAGCTTTATTGTAAATGGACCAAAGCCATATGAAACAAGGGGCAAAAATCCATGAGAGGGAAATGAGTGATATTGTAACTAGGCCTTCAGTAAAATGAACTTAAAAATTTTCTAAGGACATCTAAAAAGTTTTTTTTTTTTTAAAAAAACCTTTAATTAGGACATGAACTTAATGAAAATGGGCTTCTTTTTAGGCATCATTGCACTGTTAAAGTCAAGAAAACACGCCCCCACTCCCACTTGGATTCAAGAGAAAGGAAAGCGCTTGATCAAGATTGAGGACACACACCAAGAAGAGGAGGAGACCCCCCAAGAAACAATGACTACCTCCGTGGAAGACTCAATCGTACAAAAGATCCTCAAGGCTTAAGATGAACATGGAGAGGCCCTTAAGAAAATAGGAGGGCATCTCACTAGGTTGGAGGAATCTAAGCTTAAGAAGCCTTCACATGTGGAAATCCATGATGATGAGGAGGAAGTGGAAGAATGGGACAAAAAGAAAAAAACGGAATATGAAAGGAACAAGCAATTTGAGAAGCTCACCGTGAAAACCATAGCTATGAAGGGAAAAATGGAGAAAATGCAACTTGCCTTCCGCAAGGAACAAGGGATAGATAATTACCTCTATTACATGGGTAAAGTGAGTTCAAAGGCTCTTATTGCATTGCCTCCCAAGTTCAAGATTTCCGATGTGGAAAAGTTTGATGGGACTGGAGATCTGAAGCAACACGTAAGAAGATACCTAAGCATCGATAAAATGAAGGGGCTAGATGAGAAGCAAACTTTGCATGCATTTCCCCTCTCACTCACAAGAGGTGCATGAAGGTGGTACTATAGCCTTGATCCAAGAAAAACTAAGGTGTGGAATGAGCTAGTGGAGTTGTTTGTGGACCAATTCATCTTTAACACCCTGATTAATGTGACTCTAAGGGATTTGGAGACTACCAAACAAGGTGTAGGGGAGACATTTCTGAATACATGACTAGATGGAAGACCAAGGCGTCTAGAATGGTCAATAGGCCAAATGAGAAGGACCAAATCAACATGATCATCAAGAACTTGCTTCCGGCTTATAATAGTAGGCTTTTGTCATCACCTATTAACTTATTTGGAGAACTATGTGATAGTGGGACAAGAATTGAAGACACTATCAACAATGGACAATTAGAGAAAGGTGAAAGTAACCCTCCCACCAAGAAAACATATGGAGGGGGAGCAACCACCACTAAAGCAACCAATCTTGTAAATATCATACCTTAACAAACATTAGCCTACCCAAAGAAAGCTCGCAGAGAATTCTCCAACCTAGGAATGACCCTCACCCAAGCATATGAAAACCTATACTCTAAAGGATTCATCAATCCTTTAGACCCTACACCAATTCCTAATCCCATACCTCCCACTTGGAACTTTAATGAATATTGCCACTACCACCAAAAATCTGGCCACAAAACCAACAATGGCTTTCACCTCAAACACGAAATACAAGACCTTATAGATAATGGAACCCTCCCAACATTAGAAAGAACCCTTTGCCCGATTACCATAGGGCTCCTCCTCCATATCAAAATTGGGTGTAAATAGATGAGATTGAATGAGATTGCACAAAGTTAATAGAAACAACAAATGTCAATACTGTGGAAGTCCAAGGAATATGGGACGAAGAAGATGAAGTCTTAAAGGAAGTGGTAGCAGTGTGGGGAATACTTCCCAAAGGAGTGACGAAATTAAAGAAAAGGGTCTTGGAAGACAATGTAGCAAATATCACTAGGAGTGGGAAGCACTACAAGCCATCCTTTTTGGAAAATGATCATCTTGGTAGAGATTTAAGGGAAGGGTCCAAGCCCACAAAACCAAAAGGAAAGGAAGACGAAGAAGAAGAAGATAGGGTCTTAATGTAATTGAAGAAAACCCAAGCTCATGTGCCCGTATGGGGCTTACTCATGGCCTTTCAAAAGCATCATAAGGCTTTCTTGGACATCTTGAATGAGAAATAAGTACCTATAAAAACTACACCACAAGAAGTTTTGTCTCTCATGGGAGTCGAGAGTTCCTCACACCCCCTCCTCGCCTTTTTTGATGAAGATCTCCCCCTTAAAGGAGCTACTCACACTAGACCCTTGTAAATCACCATTGAATGCATGGGTACCAAGGTTCCAGTGGTACTTATTGACAATGGGTCCGCCTTAAATGTTTGTCCTTTTAGGACCGCCCTCACTATTGGCCTAGATATGGAGACTATCATCCCTTCTCCCTTGATAGTAAGGGCAAATGACAACACTTCAAGGAAGGTCATAGGTACTTTCAAGGCTCCTTGCAAGATTGGGCCAATAGAAACCATTATGAGGTTTCATGTCATGGACATCACCACAAATTACAACCTTCTCTTGGGAAAAGCTTGGCTTCACCCCAATGGAAAGGAAGGAGGAAGTGAGCTTCAAATGAGTGGCTTTGAGTTCATAAACATGGTCAACTATGGATTGAAGGATGAAAGGTATACTATCGACTTGTTCCTATATTGTAGCCATGAGGTGATTGCAATGATGAAGAACATAGGATACATGCCTGGTATGGGCCTTAGAAAAGAAGGAAAAGGGGTAGTCAAGTTCTCCAACGTCAAGATTCAAGTGACTAGTGAAGGTTTAGGGTTCTTTGAAGGCTGTGACGAAATCAAGAAAAACCTTGGCACCCTTAATGGAAACTTTGTGAAGGAAGGGGAAAACTTCCCTTATTGTGGCTTCCCTAAACCTTGGGTAGGTAAGGATGGAAAGGTGTATCTAGGTTGGGAAATGTTCTTTAATGAAAAGCTCACCTTTAAGGAGAAGCCTACCGCAGTATCAAAGAGGTACAAGAAGAGGTCGATTGGGTGAACTACATGGATGCTAAAGCAATGAAGACCATGATGAAGACAAGTGAGGACATGTTTGCCATCACTAATGAAGAGCCAAGTGATCCTTCCAAATTCATCACACCTACTGTGGGGGCCCATTAATAATTGGACTTGGGTTGGGTTTTCTGAAAACATGGGGAAAAATTTTTGTAATGCAAGTTCCAATGTACTTTTCAATATTTTCAATAAGATAAATTCTGATTTAGCTTACTTTGAAATGTCCCATAACATTGAAATTCTGTACTTAAATGATTCAAATGTGTAAAGTTGTGATTTACAAATTTGTATTGTGTTGGCTTTTATTCTGTGCCAAATTTGATTGTAATTTTATTCAATCTTTTGTACCCTGTATTTGTTGTGGGAATTTATTGTAAGGGTTGTGTGATAGTGAGAGAGAGTGTGAAGACTCAAGCTAATGAAGAATGAAGTGTTTTCGCGAGTAGCTCGCGACTTAGCATCCCGCGAAGTAACTCATGTGCCCTGCACATACTGGAATGCGAAGAGTCAGGCCAAATGGAGACAGCTATGTCTCGCGAGTATCTCGTGGGTAAGGCCTTCCCGCGAGACACCCGCGAGACATTCAGTTCTTCCAGCCTGTCCATTATGATACACACTTTCTGTGCCTACATTATTTATACTCACATTACCCACAAATGCTAGAGAGAGCTTCTGAGAGAAAACCCTAGCTAAAACACTTGAGAGTTAGAAATTGTTAATCCAACAATTCTCTACACCTTTGTTTGTGGATTTTCCTCATCTCCTACCTCTCCATTTCCATACCATTGAGAGGTCAATAGCCCAAACACTTACCACACCTTTTGAGAGTGTCCAGTGAGGTTTTGGTGCTGCTGGGAAACATTGGAAGAAGCCAAAGATGGCAGATGCAACATGGAGCTTGTTGCGGGATCCGGAGAGCTAGACAAGACACGGTTTTGAGAAGCCTTATTGGAGTAGGAGCTTGGAGAGCTTAGGTACAGAGGGTAGATTAGGCTTGGAGGGTCTCTTGCTTACCCATATATCCCAACTGATTGTCTAGTGGATCGATTTCCGCTTGGAGAGCGGCGAAGAGGTTTTTCGCTGAATTCTTCGGTTTCCTCTTCGATAACACGTCTCGGTGTTATCTGTGTTTACATCTCTCTTCCCTACTCTTGTTCATTTTATTTTACTGCTGTGTTGCTTTAAATATGGATTAGAGTAGCTCTCTTGCATGTTTGCTTGCGTTTACACTATTTCGCACTTAGTATTAAGTCAGTGTAAAAACAACCAAGCCGTAATTTGAATTGGGGGTCTAAACGAGCTCTAGTGTTTTCACACATTTCGAGCTTTCAATTGGTATCAAAGCGGGTACGCTCGCTGTGGTTTAAATACCTGAGTGTGTTCCTTGACCCCGTTTTAAGATGGACCGGTCTCAATCTTTGAATGTTCCACCATTCTTTGATGGTAGTAACTACGCTTTTTGGAAAGTTAGGATGAGGGCATTTCTGTGTTCAATAGATGATACTGTTTGGGATGCCGTAGAAGTAGGTTGGACTAGGCTCGAGGCTGCAAAATCCACTTGGGATAAAGCAGCACCTGAGGCAACTAATGCTAACAGTAAAGCATTGAATGCTATATTTTGTGGTGTTTCTCCATATGAGTTCCACAAGATTTCTCACATAACAGTAGCCAAGGAAGTTTGGGAGATATTGGAGACCACCTATGAAGGAACAAAGAAAGTTAAGGACACAAAGCTTTAGATGTTAACCACCAAATTCTAAGAGCTTAAGATGGGAGATGAAGAGTCCTTTGATTCATTCTATGGAAAGTTCAACGAAATTGTGATTGTGAAGCTCAATCTTGGTGAGAAGATTGAGGATGCTAAGGTGGTGAGAAAAATTTTGAGGTCCCTACCGGAAAGCTTTCGAGCGAAAGTTACAACTATAGAAGAGAGTAAAGACTTGAATGAGATCAAAATCCAAGAGCTAATCGGATCTCTTCAAACATATGAGCTTGGACTGCCCTCTCATAAGACAAGTAAATCTCTTGCTCTTAAAACCATCACCGAAAGAATGAATGATTCCTTCGAAGAAGATGAAGTGGAAAAGGATGTAGTATTTCTGGCAAAGAACTTTCGGAAATTTCTGAAGATGAAGAACAGTGGGAAACCGTTCAGAGGAGGGAAGTTCTCATCCCCCAAAGGTGACAGGAAGGAGTTTAAGAAGAAAGAAGGAAAGGATTCCCAGTCTCCTCATGGAATTGTGTGTTATGAATGCAATGGCCATGGACATCTCAAGAAGAAGTGTCCCAATTATCTAAGAGGAAAGGGCAAGGCGTATGCCACAACACTTAGTGATTCGGATTCTTCAAATTCTGACTCTGAAGAGAGTTGTGATGGAGAAGGGAGCTACTCCACATTTATGACTATTGCTCATGTTGAATCTTCAGAGGATTTGAACTTGCTTGTACAAGAACTTGGGGATCATAGTGATGAAGAATCAATAGGAGTTGTTGAAGAATCTAATGTTGAAGAAGATGAAAATGCAGCCGGCCTTCAAGAGAACTACAACTCACTCCTTGAGAAATCAAGAGAGTATACAAGGATAGCCAAGGCAGCCATAAAGAAGATGAAAAAGGCAGAGGAGGACTATAAAAGTCTTTTAGCACGGTATAAGGAGGCCAGGTGTGAGATAGAAATGATGAATGGTGAGCTGACTGAAGCTTATTCAAAAATCAAATTTCTTGAGCTAAAGGTAGTGCAAGCAAATGCCAAGATAGAGAGGGTATCCACGAAGAAGCTAGATGATGTTATTTCATCTCAAAAACATTTCTCCGACAAGTCTGGGTTAGGATATACTGGAGGGAGTAGCTCATCGGATAATGTCACCAAAGAAGTGAAGTTTGTGAAGGCCAGAGAGCCGGTTGTTGTCTCTACTCCTGAGAAAGTAACGGATGAAACGAAGAAGAATGTGGCTGACCAACGGGTGCTGAACAAGTCTTGTAACCAATCAGTGGTTAGAACTGAAGCCAAAGGAAGATTACCTCCGAAATCACAAAGAAGTCTGAGAATGAACCATGTATGTCATCATTATGGACTTCAAGGACATACAAGACCAAATTGTCATAAGCTGAGAGCATTGAATAATGCTAGGGATCAAAGGTCAAGAGGACCAAGAGATAATAGGAGGAATTGGACTGTTGGGCAACCATGAAGTCAAAATGAAGATTCTGGTGTGATGGATGTAATGAAGATGATTGAGGCATTCACCACATGTTTGGCAAACTTCAACAGCAGGTTTGAAGGTCACAATTCACGTACCCAATCCTATAGGGATATCACCCTGAACGCATGTGACGTGTGGGTGAAGAGGGGTACTCTACTTCCAATGCTTAGGATCATAGTTTCATGCATCATATGATGCATTGATTTCTATTTATAGCATGTCTTCTTTTACAAGGTTTTTTTTTTTTTTTTTTTTTTTTTGTGTTATTTCAATTCTTGCTCTGTTTTTTAGTGTGTTCAAAATTCAAAAACCCATAAAAATTGAAAAATCTTTAAAAAGTTTGATCGCTTGTCTTTGTGTATATCACATGTGAGTTTGGCCTAGTACCTTCGTACTAATGGCGTAGGGCATTTTCGAGCTTAGCTTGTTTCTATATGCACATCTATCTGTGTGGAAGAAATCTTGAAAACTATGCATGATTGTTGTAAATAGATCTTCAAGTTTGTCATGAATGATTGGTCAATTGTCTTGATGATCTTGATACTTGCATAGACTTGTGCCTATATCTCTTCCCACGTTTTTTTTTTTTTTTTGCAATTGAGCTCTCCAAATGTAAGTCTCAAAGTGAAAAAGAGATATTGAGCTGCAAAAGCCTGTCGCACATACTAGTATTTAACTAGGAAAAAGGGAAAGCGACTTTTATATTGAAATGTATGATGCTCAAAAAGCTAAAGGCTAATCCTCAATGTTGAGATATCAAAAATTTCAAGCACCGATCTCAAAAAGAGATGTATTTATCCAAAAAGAATCAAATGTCATGATTTATGCAGAAGCCAAATGAAAAGCTTCTAAGTTGTGTAATCAATTTGTGGGAGGTCATATATGTTCATTTCTATAATTGAGATTGGTCACTTGACTTAGTACTAGTTGTGTATGACTTGATTGAATTGATCATTGAAGCTTCACACTGGTCTAAGGACTATTTCACACTTGATATTCACCCACAACACACAAGACTTTGATTCCATGAATGCCTATCTCATTTGTGTGATGGTACATGTTCAAGTGTGATGGTACATGTTCAAATGTGATGTGTATGCTCAAGTACTTGATGATCAAGCCCAAAAAAAGTTTTGAGTGTTTTATTTGTTTTTGAAAGTGATTTTATACTTTCGTGCTGTTTGTTTTTGTTCAAAATGCATTTTTGTGTTTTTCATCAAAAACTGGCACGGGGATCGGATTCAGAGTCAGAGCAATTCTAGCCCTTTGGCCATTCCGATCCAAAAGGGGGAGAAAATTTTGAGGGGGAGCTGAGGAAGAGCTTGCACAGTGTTAGGGGGAGCATTGGTTTACTGGTTATTGGTTTATTTGGGGTTATTTTTTTGCTTCTTTAACTACTAGTTTATGTTGATACTTGTATTGTTTTGTTTTAAAACCTCAGCACATGTCATTTTAGTTAATTTCAGTGTTTATTCAGTACATTGTGTTTGTGACTTTCTCAATGCTTGTGTAGCATTCTCTGTGTACTTCTAGATATTGCTAATATGTCTTGAGTACTTCACACGTGTGCCCTTAGTAGGATTGTTCCTAGATGCATATATACTCCGTGTATTTTACATTGGTTGTGTGATTGGACATGCAAGTAATCATAAGTGATTGCTTTGTTGTACATGTCCGGATGAACATTTACTTGTTATATGTTCATTGGAGTCATTCTTTGATGACTGCCCTTATTTGATCAAGTGTTTGTTTGCATGATATCTATTGTTTACATACTTGATCACACTATGCTTGCTCTTGTTCATACCTTGTGTTCAACTTGTCATAAGCTTAATGAAAGTTTTGTTTATGTGCGAGTGTTTCAGGTTACAGGTATAAACTGCAAGTGCTTCACAACTTCTAGATTAGATGTGAGTGAGTTTTGCCTTTGTTCCCAAACTCATGTTTAAGTCTAGAGTCTATTGTTAGAGGTTTTGTCATGGAATAGCCAAAGGGGGAGATTGTAAAGTTATGATTTACAAATTCGTATTGTGTTGGCTTTTATTCCGTGCCAAATTTAATTGTAATTTTATTCAATCTTTTGTACCCTGTATTTTTTGTGGGAATTTATTGTAAGGGTTGTGTGATAGTGAGAGAGAGTGTGACTACTCAAGCTAATGAAGAATGAAGTGTTTACGTGGGTAGCTTGCGACTTAGCATCCCGCGAAGTAACTCATATGCCCTGCACATGCTGGAATGCGAAGAGTCAGGCCAGATAGAGACAGCTGTGTCTCGCAAGTATCTCGCGAGTAAGGCCTTCCTGCAAGACACCCGTGAGACACCAGCGAGACATTCTATTCTGACAGCTTGTCCATTCTGATACACACTTTCTGTGCCTACACTATTTATACCCACATTACCCATAAATGCTAGAAAGAGCTTCTGAGAGAAAACCCTAGCTAAAACACTTGAGAGTTAGAAATTGTTAATCCAACAATTCTCTACACCTTTGTTTGTGGATTTTCCTCATCTCCTACCTCTCCATTTTCATACCATTGAGAGGTCAATAGCCCAAACAGTTACCACACCTTTTGAGAGTGTCCAGTGAGGTTTTGGTGCTGCTGGGAAACATTGGAAGAAGCCAAAGATGGCAGATGCAACATGGAGCTTGTTGCGGGATCCGGAGAGCTAAACAAGACATGGTTCCGAGAAGCCTTGTTGGAGTAGGAGTTTGGAGGGCTTAGGTATAGAGGGTAGATTAGGCTTGGAGGGTCTCTTGCTTACCCATGTATTCCAACTGATTGTCTAGTGGATCGATTTCCACTTGGAGAGCGGCGGAGTGGTTTTACGCTGAGTTCTTCGGTTTCCTCTTCGATAACACGTCTTGGTGTTATCTGTGTTTGCATCTCTCTTGCCTACTCTTGTTCATTTTATTTTACTACTGTGTTGTTTTAAATATGGATTAGAGTAGCTCTTTTGCATGTTTGTTTGCGTTTACACTATTCCACACTTAGTATTAAGGTAATGTAAAAACAACCAAGCCATAATTTGAATTGGGGGTCTAAACGAGCTCTAGTATTTTCACACATTTCGAGCTTTCAAAATGAATTTGAAAATGAAATTAATAAACAATTGGAAAAGAAAATTGAACCTATGAAACCAACTTTTGAAACTATTAATTTGGGCATGAGAATCCACGTTTAATTAAAATTGGTTCAACTCTAAATGAAAAAGAAAGAAAAGATCTTCAAGAACTCTTCACGGAATTTCAATAGGTTTTTGCATGGTCCTATGAAGATATGCTCAGAATTGACCTCGAGATAGCTCAACATCACATTGATACTCATGATCACATGGTACCCATCAAACCAAAGTTGAGAAGAGTGAGGACCGAATGTCTCTTAAAAATCAAGGAGGAAGTCACTAAGCAATTAAAGGTAAGGTTCATCAAACCAGTACACTAAGCTGAATGGATAGCCAATGTTGTGCTCGTACCTAAGAAGGATGGGAAGGTGAGGATGTGTGTGGATTTTTGGGACTTGAACAAGGCATGCCTAAGGATGACTTTCCTCCCCCTCACATTAATGTCTTGGTGAATAACACGGTGGGAAGTGCCTCGATATCTTTCATTGATGGTTTCTCGGGGTACAACCAAATCAAGATGGCTCCCAAAGATATAACCAAAACCACTTTCACTACCAAATGGGGAATCTATTATTACACAGTGATGTTGTTTGGCCTCAAGAATGCTGGGGCAACCTACCAAAGGATGGCTACAACACTTTTACATGATATGATGCATAATGAGGTGGAGGTGTATGTCGATGATATGATAGTGAAATCCAAGGATAGAGAAAGCCACACCGTAAACTTGAGGAAGTTCTTCAAGAGGATTAAAGAGTATAAGCTAAGTTGAACCCATAAAAATGTACCTTCAGAGTAATCGCAGGAAAATTGCTAGGCTTCCTAGTGAGTGATAGAGGGATAGAAGTTGACCCATCCAAGATCAAAACCATATTGGAGATGCCTTCACCCAGAAGTGAGAAAGAGATAAGGGATTTCTTGGGTTGATTAAAATACATTAGTCGATTCATTGCCAAGCTTACCTCCACTTGTGAGCCCATCCTCAAACTCCTACGGAAGAATGAACCACATACATGGAATGATGAGTACCAAAAATCCTTTGAATTTTTCAAGGAATATCTCCTCCACCCACCTATCCTAGTGCCTCCATAACATGGAAAACCCTTACTCCTATACCTCTCTATCATAGGGGGTGCGGTTGGAAATATGCTTACACAAGAAAACGATGACAAAAATGAGAGGGCCATATACTACTTGAGCGAGGCTCCTTGATTATGAGACTAGGTACACTCCCATAGAAAATTCATGCTTTGCACTTGTTTGGTTCGTATAGAAGTTGAGACATATCATCTTACCTTTCCAAATATGGGTGGTAGCAAAAATGGACCCATTGAAGTATTTCTTTGAGAAGCCTGCTTTGAGTGGAAGATTGTCAAGATGGTTGATCTTATTGGTAGAATTTGATTTGAAGTATGTGGCTAAAAAAACTATCAAAGGTAGCGTCGTGCAGATTTTTGTGCTGAGAATCCTATAGAGGGGCAAGATGGTAAAGAAGACTTTCCAGATAAGGACATTTGAGTTAGGGGCATGGAAGATGTACTTTGACGGAGCCATAAATCAATATGGAAATAGGATAGGAATACTCTTGATCACTCTTGAGAGATCTCACATACCTTTGGCAATCAAATTGAACTTTGAAGCAACTAATAACATGGCTGAATATGAGGCTTATATTGTCGGGATGGAAGCTTTTCAAGAATTGAGGATAAAAGAGGCCAAAATCTTTGGAGATTCAACTTTGGTTATAGCCCAAGCATAGAAGTTGTGGAAGGTGAAGGAGGAACACTTGAAGCCTTATCAACAATACTTGGAGGACTTGACTAAGACCTTTGACAAGATTGAGTACACAATCATCCCTAGAGCTCAAAATCAATTTGTGGATGCCTTAGCTACCTTAGCCTCCATGGTTAAAATACCTAAGGCAGTATGGACATGACCCTCGGAGATTGAGCAAAGTTATAAGGAAGTGCACAAAGGGAATATCGAAACTTCAGTAATGACCATAGAGGAAGAGGAAGTTCTGTGGTACTATGACATCATAAGGTTCTTGGAACTAGGGGCATATTTCGATGGTGCCAACAAGAAAGAACGTGCTCCATTAGGATGATGGCAATACAATACATCCTATTTGGAGGAAAACTCTATAGAAGGTCCTACGATTGGTATATACCTTCGTTGCTTGAAGAAGGAAGAAACCGAGAAGGTAATGGAAGAAGCTTATCAAGGGATTTGTGGCCCTCATACAAATGGGAAAATGTTAACCAAGAAAATCCTAAGGATGGGGTACTATTGGAATACGATGGAGACCGATTGTGTGGACTATGTGAAAAGTTGCCATGATTGTCAAACACACGCCAACTTGAACCATGTACCACCTAGTGAGTTGTATAGCATGACTTCTTCATGTCCATTCTCGATTTGGGGTATAGATGTTGTAAAGTTGTGATTTACAAATATGTATTTTGTTGGCTTTTATTCCATGCCAAATTTGATTGTAATTATATTCAATCTTTTGTACCCTATATTTATTGTGGGATTTGATTGTAAGAGTTGTGTGTTAGAGAGAGAGAGAGAGTGTGAAGACTCAAGCAATTGAAGCCAGAAGATTTCTCGTGGTAATCTTGCGACTAAGCTTCCCGCGAAGTGAAGCATATGCCTTGCACATGACTGGAATGTGAAGAGTCAGTACAGGATGGGGACAGCTGTGTCTCACGAGTATCTCACGAGTAAGGCCTTCCCACGAGACACCCACGAGACATTATGTTTTGCTAGTCTGTACTATCTGATACGCACTTTCTGTACCCACACTATTTATACCCTCATTACCCACAAATGTTAAGGAGTGCTTCTAAGAGAAACCCTAGTCAAACACCTTAAGAGTTAGAGATTATCATACCCATATATCTCTACACATAAGCTTGTGGATTTTCTCAACTCCTACCTCTTCAATTCCATACCATTGAGAGGTTGATAGCCCAAACACTTACCACACCCTTTTAGAGTGTCTAGTGAGGTTTTGGTGCTACTGGGAAGCATTGGAAGAAGCCAAGGATGGCAGATGCAACATGGAGCTTGTTGCGGGATTCGGAGAGCTAGACAAGACACGGTTTCGAGAAGCCTTGTTAGAGTAGGAGCTTGGAGGGCTAAGGTACAGTAGGTAGATTAGGCTTGGAGGGTCTTTTGCTAACTCATGTATCCCAACTGATTGTCTAGTGGATCGATTACCGCTTGGAGGGCGGCAGAGAGTTTTTTCACCGAGTTCCTCGGTTTCCTCTTTGATAACACATTGGCGTGTTATCTGTATTTGTATTCTTCTTCCCTACTCTTTTACATTTCATTTTACTGCTGTGATTATATGAATATATGTTAGAGTAGCTTGTTTTTTTATCCGCTCACATTTACACTATTCCGCACTTAGTAATAAATTAATGTAAAATCAATCGAGCCGTAACTTTATTTTGAGGGTCTAAACAGCTCTTGTGTTTTCAACACATTTTCGAGCTTTCAGCTGTGATCGAAAGGATAGCTTCTAAGGCTTCAAATGGGCATGAATACATCCTGGTAGCAATTAACTATTTCACCAAGTGGATGGAAGTAGCCTCTTACTTCGTATTAAAGGCTAAGCTTGTGGCTCAATTCTTAGAAAACAACATCATATGTCGATTTAGGGTGCCCCAAGAGATCATTTACAATAACGGTTCCCACTTTGAGGGTGAAGTTCAGAGAGTCATGGATAAATATAGAATTGAGCATCACAAGTCTTCACCATATCGACCACAAGCTAATGGGGTCATAGAAGCAGCTAATAAGAATGTGAATAACATCCAAGCCAGTGACATACAAAGATTGGGCCGAGAAGCTTCTGTTTGCCTTACGAGGTTATAGAACTTCTATCCGTGTGTCGACTACAGCAACATCTTACTCTCTGATTTTTGGTAGTGAGGTGGTGCTTCCTATTGAGGTGGAGATACAATCTTTGAGGGTATTGGTGGAAACCAAGGTCCTAGAAGAGGATTGGATTAAGGCAAGATATGAGCAATTGGTTTTGATAAATGAGAAGAAGGCTAGGGCACAATATCATGCACAAGGGTACCAAAAAAGGATTGCTAGAGCATTTAACAAGAAAGTGAAACAAAGAAACCTTAAAGAAGGGGACTTAGTCCTAAAGGTGCTTAGAGATGAGACTTTTGATCCAAGAGGAAAGATGAAGCCAAGGTGGTCTAGGCCTTTTATCATTAAAAAGATCATGTTTGGAGGTATTACAAGGATCACAGATTTGGATGGGGAAGAGATGCTTCGCCCAATTAACATGGATAGACTCTGGAACTACAACATTTATAAAAAAAAAAAAAAAAAAAAAAAAAAAAAAAACCTACTAGGTTGAAAACCCGAAAGGGCGGCCTAGGCAAAAATTAAGGCAAAAGAACCTCGCTAAATTGAAAACCTGAACGAGAAGTCTAGGCAAAAGTTAGGGGAAAAGACCATAAGCATGGAGAAAATTCCAAAAGGGACATCATGGGAAAAAATTACATGGCAAAGGGAAAAGAAAAGAAAAAGAAAAAACAAATGAATGAGATGACAATAAGCAAAGATAATAAAAAGTGATTCTCTTATTGCTCAAATTAAAAGGTAACAAGATTGTTTTCATAGGGGATTTGGAACACTCCAATCCTTTATTAAATTCAAAAACAAAAATATGAGAATCATAAAGTGCACAAAAGTAAAATATGGAGCATATCAAAGTGGTCACTAAGCCTTCCTTGATTTCTTGCTAGTCTTCATGTAAGCTTTCTCATCCCTTAGAATCCACTTCATGTCATCCTCCAACCATTGCTTGTACCTCGCAATGGGATAGATGTATCGAGGAGGAGCAATGCCTCTAGTCATCCAACGGCGTGGCTAAGCCTCACAAAGCCTACCTAAGATCCTATTAGTAAACACCTCGGTATGGAAGGCACCTTCACCACTAGGAGCTCCTTGACACTCTCCAAATTGCCTCGAGATACGACAAGTGGAGTAGTGTAAGCAGCAACAATGAACCATGCTTGAGATGTGCCACCACTCCATAACCCATTGAATGATAGTTCCCTTGATGTGACCTATAAGATCCATGTACGCCTCAAAGCTCATGTCATTTTGATGAAGTCACTAGTCCTTAAAATGCCTAGGGAGGTATGTGCTAGGGGGTACAATAGGAGGTTAAAGCAACCGTAGCCTCTCTTATAGCCATATCTGAAAAAGAGAGGGAAGGGAGTAAAAAAAAGGGAAAACAAAAAAAGAAGAAGAGAAGGGAAAAAAGAAAGAAAAAAAAAGAGAGAGCATGAGTGAAAAAAATATGTAAATAATAATGAAAGATGATATAAGGTGCCTCGATGGGTTGAAAACCGAAAGGCAATCCATGCAAAATTAGAGGAATCTCACTAGTTAAGAACCTAGGAAAAAGTTAGGGATTATACTTGAAGAAGAAGGGGATTTCTTGCAAAGAAGCTTACTTCCTTCCTATGAAATGCATCCAAACCATTGAGGGTTTCTGCCAAGATCAAGCCCACCAAGTTACCTCTCTTTAGCTCATAAACCACCATACACATCAAGAGGCCCACATAATATGACCTTTGGGCCAAGAAGTACCTTGCAAGAGCACATAAGTAAAAGGCATGAAGAAAGTATGAACGTGGCCTCTTATCTACGGGAATGGCCAAGACAGAAAAGTGTGCAAAAACCAAGCTAAGGTTGAATTTGGCAAAGGTGCACCACCTATTTACCGTAGCAAGAAGGACGCCCAACACAACTTGCAGCAAAGAGAGGAGATCCCCACCCATGGTAGGGAAGACGAGATTGTCAATCTCCGATTCACCCATGATGGCACCAAATTCTTTGATAGTGGGGCATAGTTCTACTCCATTGAAGTGGAAAACATGCCGAGTAGAGACCTAATAGTTGGTAGCAACACGAAGAAGAGGCTCATCCACCCTTATTTGATGGTATGGAAAGATACAAGAAAGACCATAGGGGGCAATGGAGTCCTTAAAATCTGGACCAAACCTCCTAATCCAAGCCGATACATCGAGTGGAGAGTTTTTTGCCATTGGGGGACCTCAAAAAAGTGCTCTTTGAGTTAAAAATATGTTGGTGAGGGTTTTGGGACCCAAACAACTGCTTTTATACCTAATTAGGGTGGCTAGGGTTTCCTCTGATATGCGGCCCACATATGCAAGGTTAACCCTGCGTATGCAAAGCCAAAGCTATATACGCAGGCCCATCCCCATGTACACACAGAGCTTGGCAGAAACTCATTCTCCCCTATTTTAAGCATGGTTTTTCCACTCCAAGGCATCCCTAGGGTTCCTACGACCTAAAGGATCATTCAAGACATATTTCAAGCACAAGATTTCAAACATCAAAGAAAAGATATTGTATGGAAACATACAATTAACCATATATCTTGTAAATTAAGTACTAATCCCAATTAAAAGCATAAGTGTAAAAAGATGTTCTTAAGTACAATCCTTTACCTCAAACTGAATTCAAATGCCTGCTAAAATAAATTAAAAATAAAAATAAAAGCAACAAAAAGAAAGAAATATGTGTGTTGTATGCCTATGTGTCTTAATCGTAGGTAATCAATGGCGTTGCCTCTTCCTTGGTTGGTAGCTAAGAGTTGCCCCCGAATTCTCCTTATCACCACCACCACCACCATCATCATCATCATCACCACCACTGCTCGGGTAGGCTGCCCCTTCAGGATCGTACAAGCTCCTTGACTAGTTGGTCACCTCTAGCTTGAGATTCCCAGCCAACCATACCAACTCCTCATGCTCTTGGATGGTGGGCTGCAATTCGAAGAAAGAAGGGTTAGTGACCAAAAAAAAGGAGAGACATCGAGAAGGAAAAAGAAAAAAGGGAAAGAAGAACTCACCGCCCGGGTGTTTGGAGGAAAAGGGTAGCCTATAACATTGGGATTATAGGGCACAGCACGCTCCCGAGCAAAACCATCAGGGCCGTAAGCATAGACCGTCCAAGGGAGATGTGGAGGATCAATTGGCTCATTAGCAACAAGCCCCTATTGCTACATTTTTCCACCATTAGAAGCCACAACAAACAAGGCAAAAGAAAAGGAAAAGAAGAAAAAGAGATTGAGCATATACCTAAACAATAAGGGAAGGCATAAGGCAGGTGATGTTGAATTCCTCATAGTCCAATCCATCAAGGAGCCGCTTAGCGTAGGGAATGCCACTCCTCCACGAGTTGTACTCAGCATCGGTCATGGAGCGTGGGGCAAGTATGAACTCTGGAGGATCCATCAAAATCTGTGGGTCATCTCTACCCACCAGTTGACACCGCACCTTCTCTACCAAGTAAAGTGCCCTCAAGCCCGCTCCTTCGAAGGGCTAGGTAATCTCCGAAGCAATGATGGTAGTAGCCTACAAATCCAGAGAAGCAGGAAGGGGCTGGCCAGCCTATGGAGTCCAATTGACCTATAATGATACAAGGTTAGTAGAAGAGTATCCTAAGGGAAATGCATGAAGAAGCATGAAAACTGGAACTCTTAAACTTACCTCATCCAAAGTTAATCCAACAACGTGGGGCCTCACTCGAGTGAATTCCCTCAAATTTAGATTGGTGCCCAAAGTTATAAGGCCATACCTAACAATCCATCACTGCAAAAGGAAGCACAAGCCACAGGTTAGATACAAGATGGTATAGTTTACAATATGATAGTTTGCAAGACCACAAGCTACAAATGAAAATACAAGAGATGGAAAGAGAACTAACTTCGAGGAGTTTCCAAGGCCCTACAAGCTGCCGCAAGGTGCCCCGGCTAAGAGTGTCGTGGCTAGAGTAAAGATAGGCAAGACATGCTTGCCCCCAATTGGCCCTTCATGCATCTGCAAAGTATTTAAAAAGGCTCAACCACCTTCAGGACAACGTTTGCCCACCATTAGTGAAGAGATAAGCTCCCAACAAATGTAGAAGAAAAGCCCTAGTCAGCTAGATACGCTCCTCCGTAGTTCTTTGTGGGAGAAGCATGTAATCCAACACTAAGTCAAAGTAACGGATGGTCTCGGTGGGGTACTTCCTCCCCAACATGTCAAGACCCAACTAGACTCCTGACACGCCATCCAAATTAATGATGGCCCCTTCGAAGCTAAGGCCGGTCATGTGGTGGAAGTCATAGAGAGTCACCGTCATCTCCCGTTCAACAATGTGGAAGGTATGAGTAGTATCCCACCACCTCTTAATGAGGCATTGCACCAAAGTAGCACTAGCGGACTTTTTCGACGGAAGGCTAAAGATAGGCTCGAAGCTCGCTTCTTGAATGTAAGCCCTAGTTTCAGGAACAAGGAGGTTGTACCACTCTACCATCTTGTTAGTGCTTCCCCTACCAGCATAAGGGGATGAGGACTGCAAAAGAAGAAGATAACATTAGATTTTTTATTTAAGTGAAAATGATGAAAAATGATGTTTTTGATGAAAGAATAAAGATAAAAAGAAGGATGCAATGATGTTCAGGTGCAAAAATGACATAAATGGGTGTTAGGATTGCATAGAGAAGTGAAAATAGGCAGAGTAAGACTTCTATCAAGCGTCTCATGTACGCAGGTCAAGGCCTATGTACGCAGACAGGACCTCGCGTACACAGACCAAAACCCACATACGCAGAGCCCCAAGAATAGAGCTACATACGTATAAGTCCAAGCTACGTACGCAGGCTTGAGCCCACACATGAAAAAGTATAGACAGAAAGTCTCCTTCGACATTTTCAAGCATATATCATCCAAAATCAATCCTAAACATGTTCCTACCCCTCCTAATGTGTCAGGTTTTCATCTAAAATCATCCCATAACAAAACCCAAAAATTTACATGGCCAAAAACACATCAAAATGGAAGATCAAAGAGAAACTTGACAATGAGAAAAGTTTGAAAAACTTACAGATTCAGCCACAGGGATGTGATTCTCCGGCTGGTATGTCAATGAAGGAGACTTTGTCAATCTCACTGCTCCACTCCAGCGAGTGAGGAGAAATGCATCGGATGAAAGGACATAGAAGTCTTCTTGGCCTTGGGTGCCATTGAAGGAAATGAAGACAGTCTAGAGGGAAAATGAAAGAATGAGGGAGTTATGAGAGAATGGGAGAATGGGAGAATCAAATGATGTGTGAAAAAGAGAGAAGAGGGAAGTTTTTGTATAGAAAATAGGGGAAGTTGAAGAGTTATGAAGAATGTGAAGAGATGAGGGAGATGAAGAGAATGAAGAAGAAAAAGAGACGTTTAGTAACCGTTGGAAAAAATGAAGAGGCGGGAACACACCTAATGGCTAAACTATGAGTAGTTTAGGCCTCACCACTAAACAACATGTAGTTTAGTAAAATAAAATATAAAAATAAATAAATAAAATCTTAAGATTGCCCCAATTAGGCACAAAGTCACCAAGGACCCCTTAGTAAGCAGCAAAGGAAGTAGAAGACTCTTCCCCCAATGAAGCATGTACATCCCAAAACCATTTCTAGCAAATCACAAAAACTCAAGAACACTATCCCTAGTAAGGAAGCAGAAGATTCTTCCCCAGTAGATCAAGCATATCTAGAACATCATCCCCATTGAGGAGGCAGAAGATTCTTCCCCAATGGACCCATGCATATTTAAACAATCTCAAGTGAGGAAGCAAAAGATTCTTCCCTAGTGGACCAAGTACACCCAAAGTATCCCTAGTGAGGAAGCAAAAGATTCTTTCTCAAAGTCCTCAGCATACCATGAAGGAAGCAGAAGATTCTTCCGTAGTGAATCATACATCTACAAAAGTTACACTAATCCTCAATAAGTCCATTTCTACTACTCCTTAGTGAGTTTCTCGTCCCCAAGTAAGTCATGAAAGAGGTAGAAGATTCCTCCCTATACATACCTACTCTTCAGCGAGTTTACACCACCTTCAGTGGATCCAACAATCAAGACTACTCGTGCACATATCCTTCGAGAATTGAACATGTAGGCACAGTAGAAAAATGTAGTGATAGAGATAGAGAAAGAGACCAAGGTCAACCCGAGGCAAGAGCCTTACCAAAAAGGTAGAAAAAGAAGTGAAGAAGACAAGAGGAGTGAGTCACCCAAAGAATTTTGAGGCAAGAGCCCTAAATGGACACCACAAATACTATATCCCTTTGTTGTTTGTTAGGTTAGCTCAAAAAGTGCCCTCTTTGTTTTTCTTTTTCCTTTTAACTGACTCTAGGATAGTGAGTCACTCACCATTTGCTTGCAAGTGGCAAAATAGGTTTTGAGATAATAAACTTGTCGTTACTTATTTCCCGAGCAACACAAGTGGTACTTCGGACATACGAATCCCACGCAGCTCTCTGGAGTTACCCCCACCCCATGTATGCGTGATGTGTGTCGTGTGCGTGGGTTAGGCTCGAGCCATACGTCGAAACAAAATGTTTTGTCTCTTATTCTTTTGATTCTATCAGCAAAGCTTACAAATCAAAAGAAAGGCATCTGTAGACACTACATTTTGTACCCCTTACAATTCGGGCCCTCGTTCCCTAATAATGCCCAAACTTTAAGGCCTAAGACCAGTTTAGAGCCCAATCAGATATCAAATTAACTTAGGGAGTGCTAAAATGGTATATATAACCTTTTAAATGAGAAAAAAAAATATTTTTGGAAATAAAATGACCAAAGTGGCCCTTGGCCCACGTACGTGGGCCAAAACATGCGTACGTAGGCACAATCCTGTGTACGTAGTTAGGGTTTTAGAGACATAAAAAAATGCAAGTCTTCTACAATAATGGCTGAAGTTTGGAATGAATCCCACATCATTTAGGAGTTGTTCCAAACCCCGTTTTTTCCACTATGCAAAGCCTTGAATGGTATATTTTCAAAACACACAGAAATCCCGTGGGAAAAATACAAGATTCACTAGAAAATAGTAGATCAAAAGCGAGTTTTTCACGAAACACCCCCAAGTCAATTTTGTTTGATTGGTACATCTTCTAGCCCCAATCCTTTTAGTTTAACATTGCTAATCACACTTCTATTGAATTGTGATAGATTTGACTGAAGGGAACAATCAAAATCAGTTCATAAAGCTTC
Source organism: Quercus robur (assembly GCF_932294415.1). Taxonomy (NCBI): domain Eukaryota; kingdom Viridiplantae; phylum Streptophyta; class Magnoliopsida; order Fagales; family Fagaceae; genus Quercus; species Quercus robur. The sequence goes on along the minus strand of NC_065534.1, from coordinate 40,232,312 downwards.
TCATTTGAGGTATTGAGTCTAACTCTTTCTTTTTATTTCTTTTTCATTTCTGCCTTTCTTTTCAATTTTAATCTTGTTTGTTCACTTTATTTATACTTATATATGTTTATTTAGGTTAGTTGTATCGTTTTCTTTATATTCTGAGCATGTCTGGTTGTTAAATTTAGGGTTTTTATTTGTGCTCTGTTTTTCTGTTTTGCTATTTCTAGGTTAGGGTTTTAAGTAGAGTTGCGCACGCATGCCTTATGCATGCATACATGGGCCTCCTCCTGCGTATGTAGGTGTTTGGCCTATGCACATAGCCTTTGGTATGCGTATGCAGGCCACTGCCCAAAAACCCTAGTTTAGTCTTCTGCTTCTGTCTTGTTTTATTTCTTATCTCACATGTTCCTGTTTAAGTTTCGTATCTCACATGTTCCTATTTAAGTTTCTGTAATGTATATATGTATCTGATGCCTTTGTTTTACATGTTTTATTGTTATTTACCTTTGATGTGCTAAATTAGGGTTCCATCTCTTGTTTCTTAATTTGATACCATGAACATGCATTCACATGCCCATGCATGATGCCATAGGTGCTGAGTTGCTACAAGGTGAGTAAAGGTAAGTCATACATTCACATTCACATGCATATGTGTTGTTATGTTTTGTTTGATGAACATGTACATGTGTTGTGTTGAGTTTTGTGTTTGATTGATAAATGATGTACTTGCTACCATGATTAAGTTGCTACCTTATATATGACATGATAGTGTTTTTCACATGTTAGATGAATGCTAGGGTTGTATACATGTGGTTTGATTTCTTATGCTTTATGGATGGATATGTATATGTTTTAGGATGATGATGCCATGTTGTATGCTTAGATGTATGCTAGTGTGTGTGTAAGTTTAGGACAATAAGTGTAGAACATGATTTTATCGAGTCTAAGATGTAAGACACAATGATGGGAGGCCAACCTTAGGGTTGGGCAGTCTTGGGTGCCTAAAACCTTCCTAAGAACGTATCTAAACTCTGAACTCATATCTCTAATAGTAAGATCAATGGTCCTTCCTTGAAAGAACGCTATATTCATGGTTCCTAAGCCATTGCAAAACTAGGTGGCGACTCCTCCGTTGTTTCCACAGTACAAAAACCCTCTCTTTGGGAACTCGGAATGGTGACTGCAGTAAAATGCCTACTCCAAAACTCAAAAGCACTAAGGCGCAAAAAATGGGGAACTGAAGTAGTACTCTCCTAGATCACAGTAAAATCATCATGTATGTCCTAATTAAGCCCAAACTGCCTCCTAACTCTATGGGTAGAATAGTACACATACTAAACACCCTCATCAGCCAAGTAAGACAACCACCTAGCATTGGTGGCTGCCAAGTAAGTAATCCCCCTTTCATCAAAAGCTGTCAACAGGGCAGTAGTCCTAGCAATGGCCATGAAAGGGTCCATCACCGAATCAACACAAGTAAACCCATTACCCAAGTTCTTATAAGCCCTCCACAAAAAAACCAACCTCCTAATAAAAAAACTCCATGGCAGGATGCCCAATGGTTTCAACCCAACCCAACAATATGCCAAAGGAAAATCAGTAACAAAGCAAACGCAAAAATCAGTAATCAACTTGGGGTAGGACTGGTACTTCTCCTTAGCATGGCGAACTGGCTTACACTTAGCCAAATGCCTAGCAAAATGCTCCCAACGAAGATGTTGCAGAATAGTACCAAGGGCAGAAGAGGTAACTATGTGGAAAAAACCTGCCTGCCTCTAATCACTCTGCAGGATGTCCAACTGAACATACAAATGACCTAAAAACATAGGGCCAATGGTAGACTCACTCTAGTAGAAATCTTTATGGCTAACTGAAAAATAAAGAGGCTTTACAGCATTGTGTGGGTGTGAACCAAAGTTGAACTTACAAATCCAAAATGTGACAAAGGCATCATGTTAAACAGTGGCAGAAGCCTTTGAGAAAGCCCCAACCCAATGGGACAACTTTGCATTCCTACTCACCCCCTTCTTCAACTCAGCCTCCATGGCCTCCTTCTCGGTAGAGAGCTCAATGTCATTTGGGTCTGTGTCACCAAGGATAGGTAGCAACAATTGATTGGCCACATCCTCTAAGGTTACAATGATCTTGTCGAAAGAGAGGAAGAAAGTATGGGTGGCACTACACCATCGACAGATCAAATGGCGAAGATTGAACAAGTCTCGGTAGTTGGACAAACACAGGGAGGAAACTATAGCCTTCAACACACTGGCTCGTTGAAGCGCCATCATAAAACCCACATCGAACAACTCTGTGTCCACCCACTCCTTACAACCCAATGATGTACCCATCCTAAACTCAAATAGAATGGGCACGAGTAATGCGGTTCCTTGGCGGATGTCAAGGTCGAGAACGGAGGAAGCCAAGGGAGCCTAAGAAACTTTGGAATCATGGTGACAAAGGGAAAGCCACACATGGACTGGTGAAGGAGGCAAATAGTCATCGGACACCACTAAGAAGTGGTATCATACCATTGGTCGATGAGAGGAGGACATTCACTACTCCGATCGCGACCCCCTTCTTCCTCTTTGGGACGGTCCTATTTGTAATGGGGAGGCTCTCCACCCATAGCCTCAACGGGCAGATCATCGGTGGTAACCTCTTTTCCTTTACGGCGGGAAGAACTCTCACCCTTTGTTGGCAACATGGTAAATGGATTGAGTGATAGAGGTAATGGGTAAAGAGATTTGGTGAAGATGAGACGGTGAAGGGAATAAGAGAGGAAACAAAGATTGAGAGAAAGTTAGGGAAAGTGTGAGAAAAAGAAAGTGAAAGGGCTGAGAAAAATAAAAATGCTATGAAAGGAAGCAATGGGTCAGCCATCAAAAGAAGCATCGCATTAAATGTAGCAGAGATTGTGTTCCAGAATAATTGCTAAATTAGGAAACTTGAAGAGACTAGCTTGTTCATGGCAAAAAAGGAAACAAGGCAGGGTCCACTGTTTAAAAAAAAAACGTGTGATATGAATTACAGGAGCAATCCATATGCTTAGGGGGCTGAATGTTGATGCCCATTTTTGACAAAGGGCCCAACAACAGAAGAAACCTAACAATAAGGGAGATGAGAAGAAAAAGAGGGGCAAATGGTAAAACAACGAGGTAACAAGCCTAGTGGGCTGACATGGCAAGATTGATGGCAAACAGACCCTTGAAAGTAACAAGAGGTAAAGAAGAAGTAAATGGGCCAAGGAAGCCCAAGGAATGAAATGGTAAGCCCATGAGAACAATGCGAGGTAAAGAAGAAGTAAACGGGCCGAGAAAGCTTGAGGAATAAAGTGGTAAACTTAGTTGGGTTGGCACGGCAAGAATAAGGGCCAATAAGCCCATAAGAGTAATAAGAGGTAAAGATGTAGTGAATGAGCCAAAGAAGTCCAAGGAATCAGGCAATAGACCCATGGGAGTAAAAAGAGGTAAAGAAGAAGTAAATGGGCCGACAAAGCCCAAGGAATAAAGTGGTAAACTCAATGGGCTGACATGGCAGTAATAATGACCAACAAGCCCATAAAGAATGATAAGAGGTAAAGATGTAGTAAATGGGCCGAGGAAGTCTAAAGGAGAGAATTAATGGGTCAATGGGTTGATACGACAGGAACATTAGCCAGCAAGCCCACGAGGGTAATGAGAAGATAATGCAAGACAAGGCCGTAGCAAACACAATGAAGCCATATGATAGGATTAATGGCCAAAAGGCCCATGGCCATGAAGAAGAGAGACAAGACGTGGGCCTAGCAGGCTATGGAGACAAAGGCTTTCACCTGGACAATACCTAGCCCAAGAAGGGATAAAACATGAGCCCAAAAATCCTCCATGCCACAAAGGATAAACACAATTTAGTACGCACATCAAAACCAAATAACGCAAGAGCAGCAAAAATAGTGTGAAGGCCAGAAAGAAACAAACATAGACGAAGTGGAGCGTGAATAAAGGAGCATGGCACCACCTACTTGTATCTAGCCAATACATGGGAGATGGGCCACGAGTCAAGGTATTCAAAGGGTGTGGTTTGGCAATAGGGAGAAAACGGGGTCTATTTTAGGGTTATCGCCCAAGCTTTTTTGGGGAAAGGTCCTGCTGGGATGGCATTTTACCCAAAAGAGGTAAGTGTAGGCTGGGACCACTTGATGCATACCATAGAGGTAGGTTTTGAGGTAGCTTAATTCTTATCCACTGGGGTGAAACAAAAAAGAAGAGAGGTAAGAAACAAGACAAGTAATTTTTTCTAAAAATAGAGAGTGGTGCAACCAACACACTCTGGGCAAAGGTAATGGCTAGATAACTAGCAAGTGAGTGGGCAGTCTTGGAGAGATGCCCACAAGAAGCTAGAAACGGTTGAGGGGACAAAAGGGGTAAATCTCACAATGGCAAATGGTATAAAATGGGGTAGACATGAATAGTAAAAGGGGGAGGGAAGAAAAAGCAAGAAGTAGGAAAGAATAGAGAAGAGAAAACACGAAGATTGTAAATAGACCACCAGAGAGAAAGTAAAGCAGTAGGAGTAGAGGCATGCATCAATAGACCACCTTTTCTCTCCCTCACGACATACCCACTCTCTGAAGATTGTAAATCGAAGCTCAAACCACTTATGCCCTTTCTCCAGAGTGAGTAACTTCTATGGCAGGAGTCCTTTGCTGAGGTCACCCACGTTGGAGATTGGTTCCCTTCTTGGGTTCACTTCAACTTAAAAGCTCAGCCCATAACCCAGCCGACAAGTTGTTTCATTGGTTATGCTTATTGGATGATATTCTTACTATTTGGCTTGAAGTTACTAAGTTATTTACTTTTTTCTACTGTAGTGTTATTTCTACTTGCTATGTTTTTCTGCTATAGCCCTATTAACTTTATTTCCTTTGTTAGCTTTATTTAGTATGTTTTATTATCATAGTTATCCTGCTATAATACTAGTAACAGTCAAACCTGTCGCGAACACGTCTTGCATCCAGCCCACAACACTCATTTCAAGACACATCTACAATGGGTAAGCTTGACTTGTGCACAAGCTGGCCTGAAGTGCGGTTCTAGCAAGGCCAGTCTCAACTCTCTTACCTTAGATTAACAGGCTATAGCACAGCAGAAGGGGTTGAGACCCAACAGTACAAAAAAAGCCCCCACAGGAAGCTATAATGAGAAAGATGGGGTTCAACGAACAGTGGATTTCTTTGTTATGCTTTGTGTTAAGACTGTATCTTATTGCATTCTAGTCAATGGGGATCCAAAAGGTTTTATCAAGCCATCAAGGGGTATGGACACTCGGTTTTGTCCCCCTTTTTGCACGCGTCCCCCCCCCCCCCTCTTTTTTTGATTTGAGGGAAGAGCATCGTCATTTGTCGCACATTGGGTCATTAGCAACGTGACTCATGTGTGATTGTGTATCTAGAGTGGGGTGTGTGAGTGTATGAGTCCCTTTTTCTTATTTTTATTTTAGGAGTCGCCACCAACCATTGGTTTTGTATTTGGTGTGATTGGTCACCTCGATGTCTAATTTATTTTTAGTTACCTAATTAACTAAACCAAAATTTAAAAGGTTCATTAATTGAGGCAAACCAAAAGTCTTTGAACCAAAGATCTAAGATTCAGAAGTTTGGTTACATGTGGGGAAGGTGTTAGGCACTCCACAACGCCTATCTGAAAATAAAACCTCATTTTAATTAAACCTCAAATGTTATCTTTTGGTAAAGAAATTAGATACTTGGTATTTTAATTTTTTTGAAAAGGTTTTTACAAAAAATATACATATATATATATATATATATATATATATACATGTGAGTAAATATTTACTTAATAATTATCATGTAAATAATAACTCCATCAAAATATACAACCAAAACATGTATAGTATATACATAAGTAACATGTGAAAAAAGCATACAAGTATACTATACAATAACATGTGAGTATCCATTTATTATATAGCTAGGATGTGAATACTACAACTACACAAAGAAAAACACCATGAAATGAAAAGAGAGGGTTGGAAGAATAGCACCTTGTTGTCATCCACCATTTTCTCATTCTATGTTCATGCAAAAAGAATGACGAAAAGAAAGTTGTTAGTGCTAAATTTATTATGAACAATGTATGCTTATGGGATGTTCAAAGGGTCAAGAAAGTGAGCCTTGAACACAAATCCACAACTACCACTATTCTCAGAAAAAGGATTAAAAAGAAAAGGTTATAACGTTAACATTATTGTTTTAGAATAGCACTTTTTTTAAACATTTTTTGCATCACTTTTTTTTTTTTTTTTTTTTTTAAAGTTTTGGCCCTCCTTAAAAAAACAGATTTTATTTTTATTTGAAAACATATTTTCTTTAAAAAAAAAAAACAGTTTGCAGAAAACAGATTTTATATAATCCAAAAAAAAAAATTATTTAATGCAGAAAATAGTTTTTATACAGCAGAAAGCTTTTTTTTTGGGTTGAAAAACAGTCTTTTTTTTTTATGAAACAATTTTTTTTAAAAACAGACCTTTTAGAAAAACAATTTAAAAAAAAAAAAAAAAAAGAGTTGAAAAACAGATTTTTAGTTTTGAAATTTCAGGTTCCCCAAAAAAAAGATTTTGATTTTGAAAATGATTTTGAAGATAAGCATTTGGAAAATACCTTTTTGAAAAAAAAACTTTCGAAAGCATTTGTGTTATTTTCTAGGGTTTCGGGTTTCCCTTTAAGAAAGATTTATTTATTTTTTTTTTTTTTTAAAGAGGGAGAAACAGAAAAAAAAAAAAAAATATATATATATATATATATATTTTTTGCTTTGAAAAATTTTAAAAGACAAAAGACATTTAAAAAAAAAATTGAAAATGACTTTGTTTTTAGAAAGGGGTGGAAAGAAATGTAAAAAAAAAAAAAAAAAAAAAAAAAAAAAAAAAAAAAAAAAAAAAAACATTTTCTTAGAATAGGGGAGTAGGGAAGATTTATACCCAAGCATTTTCTTTATGGCACATTATCTACAAGAAAACAATAAAGAGACAACAACAAGATCAAGTGCATAAAAATAAAGCTTGAAAAGTAAAGAACTTGAAATGTAAAGACCTGGAATTTAAATGATATTAAGGTAAAAGCTTGGCATATAAATGACATAAAAGTAAAAGCTTGGAATATTGTAAACTTGATTAATATATATATATATATATATATATATATATATATGTAGTTGCACGATTTTCCTGGCCCACCTTCTATTGATCAGGCCTTGGCCCAAAGCGCAACCCACAATAAATATTTGTAGAGGATGGGTCAAAGAACTTAGCCTCAGTGAACCTATTCAGTCTGATACATAGACAGTATTGTTGGCAAGAAAATAGAAAAACACAAGAATGAATCTCTCACGTATGATTCTATTTCTTCAGTTCTTAATACATTTTTTCCGTCCTCTTCTTTGAGGGACTCCACTACATTATATAGTTCTCCTCCTCTCATCTCAACCTTACACCTGTTGATCATCTAAGCATCTACTTGAGCACCTGTCACATCAGCCGCCCTCATCACTCCCTTTGTGAGTTGCAGAGGCCAAGGTGGTACTGTTCAGGGGTCTTTTCCTCATTAATGCGGCCAAGAGGGTGGTTGGGGCGCAATTAATGTGGTGGTAGCTTTCCATGAGATATTTTGGATTTTATTCATTTTATATGCTGGGAGGATGAACTGAAATGGCTGGGGATAGTTCCTCGTCTGGGCTTCGTGATGTCCGAGGAGAAGTTACTCCTCGGACAGGTTTCCTTGGCGTTGTTGGGATCGAGTAATGCTTCATATGTGGTTTTTCTTCGGATCGGACGCTCCTCGGACGGGCCTGAATTTGGAATAGCCCATTATTTTTGGGCCGGGCCCCACAATAGCCCCTCAAAACTCCGGTTTTTATCTCCTTCCGAGGAGAAAAGCGGGGTTTTGATGTTTGTGAGAGGATGGAAATAAGGAGATCGTGTGGCGCGCGTGCGGATCGTTACTTTTGACGCGCTACAATTTACGAGGTGCGGCCATTAACTTCTGGAGGCGTTATGTTCCCTTCATCCAACGGCGTGGCGTGGATCGAACGGCCATCGTTTTTTTTTCTCGTATTTTTAGGCAGGAGTGATCTTTTCTCTCTCCTCCCGGCTATATAAGACGTCAGAGGGGTTCAGTTCCTTCTTTTTATCTGTATTTCATAAACCTCAGAGGACTCCAGAGAACTCCATCGAATCCCAGAGATATACGAACACTTGCGTCCGTTACGCCACCGTAGCCGTGTTTTGTGAAGCGTTTCGTCCAAGAAAGATTTCCAGGCGTCCCATCGAGCATTTTGTGAAGGTACCAGTACATTTCGTTCTTCTCACCGTTTCAATTCCCTCCTCGGACTCTACTTTTCTTTTCGGTCTTTACTTTCATTTCCCCAGTTCAGTTCAGATGGGTAGATTCGAAAAATTAGTAAAAACTCCAGCCGCTATGGAGGCCTTTAGGGCTAAATACCACATTCCCCCGGGGGTTGGGCTGCGGTACTGTCCTCTTGAAGGAGTATTGACAGATAGAGGTGAGGGAGAAGTCGTTATCCCCATGATTGCTTTCATAGAGGGAGGGATGACACTTCCCATGCGTAGGATTACAGGGGAATACCTGTTTAACCATAGGTTGACGCCGTATCAGTGTGCCCCGAATATGTTCAAGATACTAGGCTGTGTAGATGTCTTAGACGAGCGGATGAATCTAGGCCTTACTTGGCACGATGTGGCTTATCTGTACGAATGTCACCGCTTCGGGGATGATGGGTATTATCTTAAATCCCGGAACGAGGACGTTAGGTTGATCTCTTGTCTTCCAGTATCCAATAAGACCGTGAAGAATGACTTCCTCATTGCTTCTGGGGAGTGGTTCGAAGGTATTCATTGTCCAACTCGGGCAGGAAACCCAGGTGCGGCGCTTTTAGGATCGGTCCTTTTTGGGAAAGGATTTAGTATTGAGGGGTTATTTTTCTTGCTTTCTTTGTAATTGGAAAATTTCATGGACTAACCCCACTTTTCTTGGTTGTTTGCAGACAAAGTTCACGTCGCTCCTCGGATAAACTTTGTGAACGTGCCAGCGTTGAACTATCTCCTTAGGTCGGAGATTTACGTTGCCGAGGACGGACAGTTGCGTGCGGCCCATCTGGTTCTGGGCTATCAACCTCTGAGCAGCGCTTTCCAGGCAATCGGTCACGCTATAAGGGCTGGCAGTCCGAGGCTGGCTAGGATCGACGTGTCCAAGGACGGGTTCCTAGCTGAACACGATCTGCCACCAGTTGTGTTGCCTGGTGTCAGAAATCCCTACTTAGCAGAGCAGCTACCTCCGGTAAACGAGCCTGGCGCTGCTGTTTTGGTTGAAGAAGAAGCTGAATCATCTCGTCTTTCCCTTGAGGAAGAGATAGACGAGTTTTACTTCGAGGAGGAAATTCAGCAAAACCCCTTGGTGGAACTTTCTAATCCCAAAGCAAAGCAGGACCAACATTCCGCAGTTGGTGTTCCCTCAATCATTATCTGCTCGGACGATACTTCAGACTAAGAGGCAGAGCCCATGGCAGGAAAGGGAAAGTCTCTAAAGGAGCTGATGTCCTCCCGAGGGAAAGGTCAGTCATCGAAGGGTCAGTCATCGAAGGGACCAACTCCATCACAGGTCAAAACCCTTCCCCCCGTGGTCCCTCAGGGCGTCTCGGACCCTGGCCTTAAGGTTAATCCGGACCTGAGGAAGAAGAGGCCGGTTGACACTCCTGAGGAAGGTGAGGTGATTGCCCAGCCGACCAAGCAGCAAAAAACCACACGGGCGCCAAGGAGCAGGAGGGGTAACTCCTCGGAGAGCCGGGATGAGGAGAACCTTGCTGAAGTGCGCGCCACCCCTCGCGCATGGAACCCCAAGTTGGAGCTGGATGGGGTTGCCATCCCTTTCAATGCTTCGGTCCGAGAGTATAACCGAGGCCGGGCAGGGTACGTGGCGGATGCCTTAGAGCAACCCCTACTCCTTCCTCGGGACATGGAGGCCTATAGGCGGTTCTCTTAGCCCGAGATCTTCCGATCCCTTAAAAGGGATCTCGCGTTGGTAAGTAATCCCTTTACTGTTTTATTAATTTACTTACCCCTGTTAGATTTTTAAAAAAAAAAAAAAAACAATCTTGTTTCGTTCGTAGATTACTCAGCAGGTGTTCGTGGCTGAGGAGTTTTGCCGTGATAACCATAGTCGGGCTGAGGCTGAGACCCAGGCTTGGACGGAGATGGAGAAAACCTTGGGGTCCCTTAAGCACGATCATCTTAAACTCACGGACGAGTTCAAGGAGTCAGTGAACCGGCGCAAAAGTGCAGAAGCTGGTTTGAAGAGTGCCGAGACCCAGGCGGAGGACCAGCGCAAAGAGCTGTACTCGACACAGATTAATCTCGCCACCGAGAGGCAGGCAATGCAGGATCTCAAGACTGCCCTGCAAAAAGTCGAGGATGAGCTGAGGCGGGTCAAAGAGGAGTCCCAGCTAATCCGAGAGGCTGCAGAGGCCGAGAAGAATGCTGCTCGCTAGCTCGGGGCCGAAGAGACGGAGGCCAGGCTATCCGAGGAGATCCCCGAGGTGTGCAGGGATTACTGCAGTATTTCATGGGCTCATGCTCTCGATGCTGCAGGAGTTCCTGCGGATTCGGCACTGAGACTGCCCGAGAACATCTTCTATCCTCAGGAGATCCGGGATAATCCTGATGACGCCCAAGTGGCTTTAGAGCAGGACCTGGCGGTGCCTGATGCCGTCCTTGTGCCTGATATGGCGAAGGATCCCGCCGCAGACTCTACCATCGAGGTTCCTCCTCCTCAGCCCGAGCAGAAAGAATATCCTCCTGCTAAGGCTTAGCCTTTTAGGCTTTTGATCTTTGTACTCTTTCCCCCTTTTTTTTTTTTTTTTTTGAATGAGAGTCGTCTTATTTTTCCATTCTTTTGTAAGGACCTCTCTTTCTAATGTACTCGGAATATTAATATAAGATGTTCGTTTTGCTTACTATGGATGTATGTTAGTAGCGCTTTTTTTTTTTTTTAAACATTTGCAACGATGTAGATACAGGTAAACGGTCAAAATAAAATGGGTTTTTGGGCTGCGCATTTGAGGGTTGCGATGGTGCTAGACTGCGCGCTAATTTCCCTTAAGTCTGTGGTCCGAGGAGCCATGCAGGACTTAGGTTCTGTTTAAAACCTATAAAAATCGTCATCAGTAATAATTTCCCCTAAGTCTGTGGTCCGAGGAGCCATGCAGGACTTAGGTTCTGTTTAAAACTATGAATAGTTGCCTTAAGTATTAATTTCCCCTAAGTCTGTGGTCCGAGGATCCATGCAGGACTTAGGTTCTGTTTAAAACTATGAAAATCGTCATGAGTAATAATTTCCCCTAAGCCTGTGGTCCGAGGAGCCATGCAGGACTTAGGTTCTGTTTAAAACTATGAAAATCGTCATGAGTAATAATTTCCCCTAAGTCTGTGGTCCGAGGAGCCATGCAGGACTTAGGTTCTGTTTAAAACTATGAATAGTTGTCAGTAGACCAGCAAGCAGCGGATAGTCATGAAAGAAAACGTATGCTAAGCCATTCTCATTAATAACAATATCTTCTGAGGTTATTTACATTCCATGGTCAGGGTACAGCTTTTTCATCCAAATCTTCTAGGTAGTAGGCGCCTATTCCGGCCACAGATGTGACACGGTATGGTCCCTCCCAATTGGGCCCCAACTTGCCCCAGGAGGGGTTCTTTGCGCTGCCAAGAATCTTCCTCATCACGAGATCACCTGGACCCAGAGGCCGCAGTTTGACGTTAGCATCGTACCCTTGCCTCAGCTTCTGGTGATAATAGGCCATATGAATCATCGCCTTTTCCCTTTTTTCTTCAGCTAGGTCCAGACTCCGTTCCAATAACTCGTCGTTATCGTTTGGGGTAAACGATCTAGACCTTAGTGTGGGAAAGTTGTTCTCGATCGGGAGCATGGCCTCAGCCCCATAAGTCATCGAGAAGGGGGTCTCACCGGTCGATCGTCGTGGCGTCGTCCGATAAGTCCATAAGACGTGGGGGAGTTCTTCTACCCATCTCCCCTTTGCCTCGTCCAGTCTCTTCTTTAGTCCGTTCACTATGACCTTGTCCACGGCCTCGACCTGCCCATTTCCTTGAGGGTAGGCGGGGGTGGAATATCGGTTAATGATTCCAAACTCACGGCAATACTCCCTAAAGTTCCTACTGTCGAACTGCAGACCATTGTCGGAAATGAGTGTACGCGGAGTCCCGAAGTGGGTGATGATGTTCTTCCAGATGAATTTTTGGGCGTCCACGTCCCTAATGTTGGCCAAGGGTTCAGCTTCCACCCATTTAGTGAAGTAATCAGTTCCGACTATTATGTATCGCTTGTTCCCCGCAGCTTTGGGGAAAGGTCCGACTATATCAAGGCCCCATTGTGCGAACGGCCATGGGCTAGAGAGGGGGTTGAGAACCCCTCCGGGTTGGTGGATATTCGGGGCGAATCTTTGGCACTGGTCGCACTTCTTAGCGTATTCTTGGGCCTCTCTTTGCATGTTCGGCCACCAGTACCCTTGGGTGAGTGCCCTGTGCGCCAGCGACCTTCCTCCGGTGTGGCTTCCGCAAATCCCCTCGTGTAACTTCTCAAGTAAAGACTCGGACTCTTCTGGATGTATGCAGAATAGGTACGGTCCAGAGTAAGAGCGTCGATATAGTTTGTGGTCCTCTGATAGCCAGAACCGAGGAGCATTCCCGCGTATCTTCTCAGCTTCCAGTTTTTCCTCCGGTAAGATGTCGTTTTGGAGGAAGCTCTTTATGGGGTCCATCCAGCTGAGACTTTCTCTGATCTGATGGACTTGAGCCGGGTTTCTGCGGATGGGACTTGCCTGTGATAGATCTTCAACAAGGATCATTCGCGGCAGATTATGCGCCGAGGACGTGGCGAGAGTGGCCAGCGAGTCTGCATGGGTGTTTACGCTCCTGGAAATGTGCGTCAGACTGAAGGATTCAAAACTCGTCTGTAGCCGTTTGACTTGTCCCAGATACTCTTGCATCCTAGTATCTCGAGCTTCGAGCTCGCCCATCACTTGTCCGACCACTAATCTGGGGTCCGAGAATACTTCTATTATTCTTCCACCCAATTTTTGAACCATCGCCATCCCTTGAAGTAAGGCTTCGTACTCGGCTTCATTGTTCGTAGCCGAGAATCCGAATCTTAACGATTTTTCAATGGCAGCGCCGTCCGGCAATATTAAAACTATCCCAACTCCTGACCCTCTCTGGTTGGCCGCGCCATCCACGTAGACCTTCCAATGCATGGTCCCCCCTGCTGAAATTGCGCCAACCGATTTTCCTCCCAAGTCTTTCTTCTCGGTCATTGTTTCTATAGAGGGTTCAGCAAACTCCGCTACCAAGTCTGCGAGGACCTATCCTTTGACGGAGGGTCTGGGTATATATTTAATATCAAAGGCCCCCAAAAGAGCACTCCACATGGCGATCCTTCCTGTGTAGTCAGCGCTTCGAAGGGGAAGCTGAGTTAGAACGATGACCGTATGCGCCTGAAAGTAATGAGGAAGCTTCCGGGTTGCATGCACTATCGCCAGAATTGCCTTTTCTAAAGGTAGGTATCGCACCTCGGCCTCATGTAGTGATTTGCTCACATAGTACACTGGTCGCTGCACCCCATTATCATCCCGTATTAGTACCAGGCTTACAGCGTGGGGAGCTACGGCGATGTAGGCAAACAGCACCTCATCTGCCTCAGGACTGGACATGATGGGTGGTCGGGACAGGTAGTCCTTAAGCTGCTAGAAAGCCTGAACGCAATCCTCCGACCATTCGAACTCTTTCCACTTGTTTATCAGGAGGTAAAAAGGTCGGCATCGATCCGCCGATCGGGATATGAACCGGTTTAATGCCGCAATCATGCCGGTGAGCTTCTGCACCTCCTTCGGATTCTGAGGAGTCTGTAGGCTATTAATGGCCTTGATTTGGTCGGGACTTACATCTATTCCCCTATGGGCGACCATGTACCCTAGGAATTTCCCAGACCCGACCCCGAATGAACATTTGGAGGCATTCAGCCGCAACCGGTGCTTCCTTAAGATAGCGAAGACTATTCCGAGGTCTTTCACGTGCTCGGACACCCTTTTACTCTTCACAACCATATCGTCTATATAAACCTCAATGATCTTGCCCAACTGTGGCTCGAACATCCGAGTCATCATCCTTTGGTAGGTTGAGCCCGCGTTCTTTAGCCCGGACGGCATCACCTTATAATGATAATTTCCGATGGGCGTCATGAAAGCCGTTTTCTCTTGGTCCTCTAGCGCAAGGGGTATTTGATGATAGCCTTGGAAGGCGTCCAGGAAGCTCATTCGAGGGTGCCCCACGGTTGCATCCACCAATCGATCGATTCGGGGTAGGGGGAATGGGTCCTTGGGGCACGCCTTGTTCAGGTCCGTGAAGTCCACGCAGACCCTCCACTTCCCTGTCTTCTTCCTTACCACCACCGTGTTCGCCAACCACTCGGGATAAAAGACCTCTTTGATAGCCCCTACTCTTTTCAATTTTGCCACTTCGTCTCTTACGGCACTAGCGTGTTCCTTTGAAGGGCGTCGGGGTGGCTGCTTCTTCGGAGTGGAAGAGGGGTTGACGTTCAGGTGGTGACAAATGAGGCTGGGATCAACTCCCGGGGCGTCGTAGGCTTCCCATGCGAATACGTCGACATTTTCTCTGAGAAATCTGACCAGTTCCTCCTTTTCTTGAGAGGGCAATTCAGAGCCGACCTGAAAGAACTTCTCCGGGTCATCGTTGACAGCAATCTTATCTAAACTTTCACACCTTATCTCCTCGGCCAGCCCATCGTCTTGCCTTACCGAGGAGGCTGGTTGCTATAAGCTCTCTGGGACCGAGGACTCGACTAAGGGCCGATGTAAAACGGCGGCCACCATACACTTCCTGGCCACGGCCTGATCTCCTCGGATCTCTTCTACTTGTCCTCTGGATGGGTATTTTACTTTTTGGTGAAGTGTGGAGGTCACAGCCTCTAGGGCGTGGATCCATGGCCTTGCAACTATCGCGGTGTAGGGTGAATAAGCGTCGACCACGATAAAATTCACCTCCACCACTTCCGCCCCAGTCTGTACGGGTAGTCGGATTTGCCCCTTTGGCGTAACAATCCTTCCCTCGAAGCTGAGAAGGGGGGATTCATAAGCTGTCAAATCTTCCGGCTTCAAATTCAGCCCCTTGTATAGGTCAGGGTACATTATCTCCACCGCACTTCCCGAGTCTACCAACACCCTTTTCACATCGAAGCCCCCAATCCGCAATGTGACCACCAAGGCATCATCGTGAGGTTGAACAGTTCCTCTCTTATCCTCATCCAAGAATCCCAGTATCAAAGAGCTTCCCTTTTTTGACCTTTTGGGCTCCCTTTGCCTGCCCTCGGAGGGGAGCCGATCAACAGCTAATACCCTAGGGATGGGTGGCCCAGTTCTTCCTGGTGCAGCGAGAATGACATGTATCGTCCCGGTGGGGGGTCTTAAAGACACGTCCCTTCGAGGCTCTTGTGTTGCTTGGCCGGGATGGCCGCTCGATGGGTGCAGCAGGTGACGTAACTTTCCTTCTCGGACCAATTGATCTAGGTGATTCCACAGATTCCTGCAGTCCTCAGTAGTATGCCCATGGTCCTGATGATAGTGGCAGTACAGGTTCTGGTTACGTTTGGAAGGGTCTCCAGCCATCTTTCCCGGCCACCTGAAATAGGGTTCATCCCTTACTTTCTCCAGTACCTGTTGTACTGGCTCTCTGAATACGGCATTCACTGTTTGCGGGTTGCTCTGCCCAGCCTGTCGCGGAAAATCTCTCCTCGGCTGACCAGGATTGTGACGTTCCGACCTGAAATCATTCGCTTTGGGAGGGATAACCTTCTCCTTTCCCCTCCCTTGCAGCTGATCCTCCTCTACTCTTTTGTACTTGTCGATCCTATCCATTAGCTATTGGACGTCAGTAACTGGTTTTCCGGTGAGGGATTTCCTTAAGCCATGCTCGGTGGGGAAACCGCTTTTGAACGTGTTGATAGCAACATTGTCATGGTTGTCATCTAAATCGTTATACACCTCCCAATACCTATCCGAGTACGCTTTCAGGGTTTCTCCTTCGTGCATGGATAAGGATAGTAGCGAACTGAGAGGTCGAGGGACACTGGTGTTTGTAATAAAACGGGAGCAAAAAGCTTGAGCGAGCTGCTTGTAGGAGCCTATGGAGTTTGTCTTCAGGCTGTTGAACCACCTCATTGCCATCGATCCCAAGCTGGATGGGAAGATTTTGCACATTAGGGCTTCGTTTTGCGAATAAATCGCCATTTTTTGGTTAAACTGACTCACGTGCTCTACCGGGTCTGCTCTGCCGTTATAGATGGCGAACACCGGTTGGTTGAAGCGTCTTGGCAGCTTAGCCCCTTCGATTCTATTCATGAAGGGTGACCTTGAGACCTGATCCAGCGCCTTCTTCATGGCGTCGTTCCCCGAACCTTTGCTGGATGGGCTCTCATACTTCCGTACCGGGCGTGGTTCCTTTTCGTAAGAAAAGGTTTCACTTGGGGGGGTCCTTGACCTTTGTCTATAACTCGCGTCCTCCGCATTAGAAGACTCGCCTGAGTCAGAGGGAGATCGTCTTCGCTGCACACGTCGTAACCTCCTTTTTAGGTTATCTATCTCTCGCTGCATGGCCTGGTGGCTATTTCACCTCTGAGACACGTGACTTCCTCTCTGAGTATGACTCTGGCTCGTCTGGATAGTATGCACACTTCCCTCACGATTCCCCCTGCCGCCTGGGTTGGTTGGGTTATTTTGCCTCTGGGACTCGACGGGGTGTGTCCGTTGGGAGTTAGCTTGGTGAGGATCCTCCTGGTGCGGATCTAGTTCTGCCATGCTCGACCGTTGCACTAGCTGATGCCTTAGTTCTTCCCACAGACGGCGCCAATTGTAGTTGCACGATTTTCCTGGCCCACCTTCTATTGATCAGGCCTTGGCCCAAAGCGCAACCCACAATAAATATTTGTAGAGGATGGGTCAAAGAACTTAGCCTCAGTGAACCTATTCGGTCTGATACATAGACAGTATTGTTGGCAAGAAAATAGAAAAACACAAGAATGGATCTCTCACGTATGATTCTATTTCTTCAGTTCTTAATACAGTTTTTCCGTCCTCTTCTTTGAGGGACTCCACTACATTATATAGTTCTCCTCCTCTCATCTCAACCTTACACCTGTTGATCATCTAAGCATCTACTTGAGTACCTGTCACATCAGCCGCCCTCATCACTCCCTTTGTGAGTTGCAGAGGCCAAGGTGGTACTGTTCAGGGGTCTTTTCCTCATTAATGCGGCCAAGAGGGTGGTTGGGGCGCAATTAATGTGGTGGTAGCTTTCCATGAGATATTTTGGATTTTATTCATTTTATATGCTGGGAGGATGAACTGAAATGGCTGGGGAGAGTTCCTCGTCTGGGCTTCGTGATGTCCGAGGAGAAGTTACTCCTCGGACAGGTTTCCTTGGCGTTGTTGGGATCGAGTAATGCTTCATATGTGGTTTTTCTTCGGATAGGACGCTCCTCGGACGGGCCTGAATTTGGAATAGCCCATTATTTTTGGGCCGGGCCCCACAATATATATATATTTTGTTTCCCCCTTAAATAGAGTTTAATCCCTTTCAAGCCTTATGGATCCTTCAACATAAAGAAGTTGGAGTTCTTAAGCCATCATCACTCTTATTAGACATACCCATATTGTGCCCTAATGGGGGTTTAAACACCATTTAAAGAGGATAATAGAAAACATTTTTTTAGGAGTCTAGATATAATATACATACATATACATACATACATATATATATACATACATATATATATATATATATATATATATATATATACTCACACACACATATATAAGAGCAATAAAGTAAAAGAGGATGGGGATGCACAAGGAAAGTAAAGGGATGACAAAGAAATGTAAAAGGGAGAGGGGGAGTGCAAGAAAATGAATGGGACAACAAATAATGTAAAGGCAATAAATAATATCCTAGATGCCTAGGTGGAATGAGATTTCTTTCCCCTAAGGTGCTTCGCATTCATGGCCTAGGATGAAGGTCCAATACCCATCTAGGATGAACAATACAAATATAATATCCAACATTAATATTAAACGCATTAAAAGAAATGGGTTAGAAGCAAGCATAATATACAAGAACATAGTAAAATAAAACAACTATTTACTCAACAAAGTAAAGGAAATAATTATATATATATATATATGAAAAGATTATTACAATATAGTAAAAGGGACGGATGGGTTTAGTTATTAAGGAACCAAACCAATCCCAAAACCTTACCCACAAAAACTACAACAATGAAGAGATGATGAGGTTTTTTGGTGTAGGGTTTCTCTCTAGAGAGAGAAAGGAGAGAGATTTTTTTTTTTTTTTTTCTAAGGCTATTTTTTCAAAATTTCCCCACTTTTTTTTTTTTCCTGATTTTCCCTCACTTTTTCTCTATTTTTTCCACTATTTCTCTCAATTTTCTTCATGATTTTTCCACAATTTGGAGAGGGGGGGGGGGGGTTATTTATAGGAAAAGGTAGAAAATGGGGGGCTCACATTGGTGTACCCTAGTACACCAATACTAGCTCCATCCTTATCCGCCACGTCATCCTTGTCAGCATTTTTCATCTTTCTCTGATTTCTAGCCCAATATTCGTGCGGTTGTTTGGATGTTTTTGCCAAGCTTTGTTTTCTTCAAATTTTATATGCAAAAAAAGCTATGGATGTCTAGTTTCCAATGATTCTAGCCTCGTTTCATTTGGAGCTACGGTCGTCAAGATATCATGCTTCGAAAGGAGGTGACGCAAGGTTGAAAAATTCATATATTTTAATTTGGAGCTGATATCATCGAGCCCTTTTGGTTAAAATTAGCTAGGACCTTGTTCTGCAAGATGGTCCAGCCCATTCGTTCCAGTTCTTGCACAATCGTTACAGTTTATTGTGCGAAGCCAGGTAAAAAACTGTCAATTTTTCGAAAAAATACAATGAAGACATTATTAGGGTTTCAGTATTTTTGTGATAGCTCATCCGTTTTAGCTCTAATTTTGCTCATAAACTATCGTTTCAAAGGGGAAAATGTGCCCTACAAGACGGTCTAATATACAATACAATCTAATGGTCGGATCATAAAGTCAACTTTTTTACTATACCCGGTTAGGGTTTTGGCCAGATTTTCTGTAAAGTGGGTTTTTCAAATGTTGTGAGTTTTTGATTTACCATTCAAACATGTTGTGTATATTTTGACCCTTTTTAGCTTTGAAATTCATGGTTTTCCCCCGTTTCTATTTTTTTTTCTGGTCTTTATTCTGACGCATGAACCGTGGCCGAACAAAATATAGTATGGACAAGGGGTATTAGACAAATTGATCCTCTTTCCCCCTTTCTATCTCTCTTATGCACAAAAGGGATCCATGGTCTTATCTCTCAAGCAGCTCAACAAGGGATTATTCATGGATTATCTTTGGGTTTGAGGAGTCCTAAGCTAGCCTATCTTTTGTTTTTAGATGATAGCATTCTTTTTTTTTCAAATCTTCACCTGAAGAATGTCAATCAATTTTGAATATTTTAGGGGTTTGTGAGAGCTGTTTAGCGCAACAAATTAATAGAAATAAGACCACCATCTTTTTTAGTAAATCAACTTTAGAGGATAGGACTCAAATAAAAGAGGCTTTAGGGGTTATGGAGATAAAACAATATGAGAAATATCTTGGTTTGCCCTTTTTTATGGGTAGGGAAAAGAAGGCCAGCTTTGAATACATCAAAGAGCAAGTGTGGTGGGAAGAAAAGCTTTTGTCACAAGCAATTCCAACTTCTTCTCTGAGTTGTTTCAAATTTCCGTTGGGTTTATGTAATGAATTGAAGAATTTAATCAAGAGGCTTTTGTGGGGACAGTGAGGGGATAGTAAGAAAATTCATTGGGTGAGATGGAAGGAATTGTGAAGCCTAGGGTTGAAGATGGTATGGGCTTTAAAGATTGAGCTATGTTTAATGATGCTCTCTTCGCTAAGCAAGCATGGTATTTACTGCACAATAAAGAGTCGTTGTTTTACAGGGTTTTTAGGTTAAAGTTTTTCCCCAATTGCTCTGTTTTGGAAGCCAAGGATGGAACGATTGGATCTTATATTTGGAAGAGTATTTTGAAGGGTAGGGATGTGGTAAATGAAGAGTACGGTGAAGGGTAAGAACCGGAGAAGATATTCTTATGTCTGACTAGCTTCCATCTAGAGATCAACCTTATTTACTTTCCCCTTTATCTGAGGAGTTATCCACATCTCGTGTAGCAAGTCTTATTGATCAATCTACCAAACAATGGAATTTAACACATTTAGATAACTGTTTCTTGCCTCATGAGATAAGTTCTATCTTATCCATCCCTCTCTGCAGAAATCGGATTCAAGACACTGTCATTTGGTCTTTCAATCTATCGGGCCAATACTCTGTTAAATCAGGTTATAAGTTCTTAGCTGAAGAATCTACTATTTTGGATCATAGAGAGTCTGCATCGAGTTTAGTGGATTGGAGAAGGATCTGGGGTTTGGCAGTTCAAAGTAAGGTGAAGAATTTGCTATGGCAGGCTTGCAAAAACTCGATCCCATATAAGTAGAATTTATTACAAAGAGAGGTCATCCTTGAAGACATATGTGATCACTACCAACAACCTTCAGAAGATACGCTACATGCTCTTTGGAGTTGCCCGTCTTTCACCAATCTGGGATTCTGACTCAATGTGGAATTTAAAAGATCAACTTCCTTCTCTCGGTTTGGAGATTTGGTCATGTTTGTTATTGACAGGGGAAAAAACTTGGATCTCTTTGTATTAGGGTTTTCATCCATTGTTCTTGACGGAGATTCAGAGATAATTATGAATTCCCTCAAAAATGATGAACATTCTTTTGCTTCTTATGATTATTTGATTGAAGGGATGAAATTTTTAGCAGAATCCTTTGTTGTTTTTAGTGTTTCTCATATTAAGAGGGAGAGGAATTTTGTTGCCCACAATCTTGCTAGATATGCAAAACATATTAGCGATTTGTCAGTATGAATGGAATGTGTTCCTCCACATCTTGATACTATAACTTTAGCATTTGGTTATTTAGCTTTCAATAAAGTTACAGCGCTTTTTCTCCAAAAAAAAAATGTTTTTTCTTTAAATTACACTATTTATATCTCATAAAAAACAACACACACACCCAAATTAAAAAGAAAATATTAAAAATAACAACAAATGCTTGTATTTATAAATAAAAAAATAAAAAATAAATAAAAGTTAATTAAATGCCATAACAACATTGGTTTAGAAACTATTTTTAAAAACTTTTTTATGGAAAAAGAAAAAAATAATTGACTTTCTAAATAGTTTTTGTATTAAAATAATCTATTAACAAAACAAAACACATTTGGTAATTCCATTAAAAAAAAAAAGTTCTACAATTACGACGCTTTCTTTTTGCTGTCCAGCACTATACACATGTGCATCCTATCAGTGGCGGAGCTAAGGGGGGCTGGGGGGGCCATGACCCCTATGGGTTTTCAAATTTTCCATTAACATCATTGATAAAATCCTTTAATATGATAATATCTGTAAATATGCTGTAAATACACCCTCTGGACCCCTAGGATTTTGAGAAAAAAAAAAAAAACAATTTGTTTGTTAATCTCTTAAAATTTATTTGGGTCTCCCTCACATTTTAGAAGTACTTCAGAAACATCCCAAAAATATTAATGCAAAGATCCAAAGAACAAAACAAAACATTTGGCCCATTCATTAGCCCAAAAGTCCTCCAAATTCAAATAACAAAAGTTACAAAAACATCTTTAAAATGTTCCCAAAATCACAATATCCCAAATTCCCAATTAAAAAAATCAGTAATCTCCCAAAAAAAAAAAAAAAGATATATACACACACACACAAAAAAACCCAAATTTTATTTTATTTTATTTTATTTTTTAAAAGCCTCTATTCTACAAAGTCTCGAGTCCTTGATAGCTCCAAAACTCATCGTTCCGCTATAAGCTCTGGATCACTGGTGTCGGCTCATCAGTATGTAGTGATACTGGTATCTCCCTCTTGCTTTCTCTAATCATGTTTGAGATTACAAGTTTGTTTTGCAATATAGCTGCTTCTGGGTCTTGATTTGTGAATGAATAACCAAAACAAAAGAAAGACTTTAATTATTTTTTTTTTTTTTTTTTTTTTTTTTTTTTTTTTTTTTAATTTTGATAGGACTTGCTTAATGTTTTGATAAGTGTGTACAGTGCTATACAACTTGCATTAACGTTTGACAACTTAAATTTTCTTTTCTTTTCTTTTTTGTAAAAGTTTTTTTTTTTCTTTTTTTGCTAAATCTAGAGACTAGAGTGTTATTACTATTATCTGTTTTTTTTTTTTTTTCTGAGTTATGCCATAACCGTGTAAATGATATTTTGTTTACAACTTGCAATCTTTAAATTTATTGTTTATTACAGTATTATTTTATATTTATCAATTAGTTTGATAACAATGAATTTGTAAATTTTTTTACTTATTTGACATTTATATCCAGCTCTTCTACTATTATAATTTTTTTCCACAATGTCCTGAAGTAATTTTCAAATTAATTAATCACATTTCCTCTACCACCCATAATCAATTATGTCAGAATTTTGATCAAAGAAAGATAATAATAAAAAATTTATAAAATTTGATATTCAAACTTTTAAGTGTATGAGTAATTTTTGGATAAACCATTCATACTTAAAGTATATTTAGTTTGGTCTCCCTAGAAAAAATTCATGACACGAGAATTACCACAACAAAATTGTGCGTTCATGGTGAAATTCATTGCAAATTTGGGTTCTCTTTGGTTTATACACTAATGTCAATTCTGATGATGAAATTATGGGTTTAATTTTTTGGGATAGAACCCTGGCATTAGTGTTTGTACAATAGAAAAAGTATCTTATTTTAGTTAATCAAGCCCAAAATTTACTTACATCAGGTCATACAAAGTTGTGTAAAATTACATTGTCACTACGATAACCGTGTAAATTTATACTGACACTATTCATTTTGCCTTTAGCTTTTTATTCTTTATTTTTTACGTATCTCGAAGGATGAATGAAGAGAAGAAATGATGATTGTTGTGTGTAAAGAAAGATAAATAATTTAAAAATTCAATAAAAATTGATATTTTAATGAATGTAGTGTAAAATAGATAATCTGATTTGAGTTGTTTTGAAAATTGAGTATGTAAAATAGAAAAAAGTAGGTTCTTATGTTAAAATAGATATAAATTTTTGCCCGAGTTGATACGAATGCTCTAAGTTTGCTAAAGGTAGGGTGGTAAATTTGAAACGTTATAGAGAATGATAGAAGAGGGAAAATATGTAAATGTATTTATGCTCGTATTTTCTCGTGTTTTCCTCCCGAATTAGGAGGAATCTATTTTTGATGAGCTAGGGGAAATACACTCAGGCCCCACCAAAATTCACTCCCTTTTCTCCTCTCAACCAAACAACCAAAAAAACATTTTCTCTCTACCTTTATCTTCTCTATTTTCCATCCACCCAATAATCACCCTAACCAAAAACACTAAAAGTACTACCTAGGAGAAGGGAGGGGGTTCGAATGGAAGTAAAAATAAAAATAAAATCTTCAATTTTTGTTCCAAATTCCAACAACACTCTTTTATTTTCTTTTAGGATTAAATTATAAATTATAGTCTACTTTAACAAGTATTCAGTTCAATCCTTTTTCTATTTGTTTTTTCATTTTTAATCCTTTAACTTCTATCTATTTCTAATATAATCATTCCATCTATCTCTGCCCAATTTGCACCATTAAATCCACTTAAGCGGCACTATTTTTTTTTTTAAGTGATAGTTTTAACATATAGCATCTACTTCTGATAATTGCACTTTATCATTAGACTAAGGTACCAATTAGTTTTTGGTGTAGTCAGGAACTGAACCACATATTTCTTATTTGATGACAAGAAACTTTACCAATTGAGCTAACTAGAATCCACACATCATTTTTAAAGTAGACATACAGATTCAATGATAATAGATTATAGTTATTGAAATGAAAAATAAAATTAAAACTTTAAAGGACTCAATTAAAAACAATTCAAGTTAGTGTCATTTGTATTTTAACCTAAAGAATATTAAATTTATTTAAATGGTCTCGTGAAAAGAACTAACGTTGGAAGGACTTTAGAAATCCCTTATTCTCATTTTATGGATCTATTCTTCTCTTTTTTTTCTTTTTTTTAATGCAAAATTAATAATTAAGTTTATATATTCAACTTTTATTAACATACTCTTTCTAAATAATAATAATATGGCTACATTTTCAATTGCTCTTGTGACATATCCAATCTTAGGTAGGACTTTAGCAACTTTAATTTTGATTTTTTTTTTCTACAAAAGCAACTATAACATCAATTATGGATAAAAAGTTTTAAGCAATAAATGCATTTAAAAAAATTAGAAAACACAAACCTAATTTTTTCATATAATTTATTATGCCATTGAAGTATTTTCTTTTGTAAAACTTCTTTTCAAACTCTTAGGTCAAAAAAAATCTAAATCATAAATATTAAGATAGTGTTTCTAATTTTGTAAAACTTCTTTCAAAATTAAGATGGTAGTTTTTTTTTTTTTTTTTTTTTTTTTTTTCATTACTAGTAATAAAACTATCCAGACATCTTTTCGAGATTAAATTCTTTTTTTTTTTTTTTCATTACTAGTAATAAAACTATTCAGACATCTTTTTGAGATTAAATTCATCTCTCTCTCTCTCTCTCATATCTAAATTAATATTTTCTAGACATATATAATGTTTTTAAAAAAAACTTACAAATAAAAGAAACTATCTATAATATAATATTATAATACGAGAATTGAATGTTCAAATAGTATATAAAACACCTTGAACATTTAGACCCTCAATTTACAAATTACCAATTCAAACCTATTATCAAACAATAAATGTGCGGAAAATGAATATAAGTTTATAACAGAATTGATAAACAATCTAAACCAAATAAAATCATATCCACAGCAGAAATTAAATAGCAAAGATTAAGGGAAGAGATATGCAAACACAAGGATAACACAACGATGTGTCGTTGAAGAGAAAATCGAAGCCCTCGGCGTAAAACCTCTCCACTGCCCTCTAAGTGGTAAATAATCTACTAAAAAATAAAGTTGGGATACATGAACAGCAGAAGACCCTCCAAGCCTAATCTACCCAGTGTACCTAAGCCCTCGAAACTTCTTGCTCCAACGAGGTTACATTGAACCTTTGTCTTCTTTAGCTTACCAAATTCCGCTATAACCCATAGCATCAACCAATATCAATTGGTCCCTTCCTAACTGCTTCCCAAGTACTAAATAGCCTTCTCACATATATGGTATGGTGAGAAAATGTTTTGGCTAATGTACATCTCAAGGATGTAACAATGGAGAGGGTGAGAGTTGAGGAATTTGAAGAGTCACTATGTAAACATTGTGGATGAGTCAATCTTATATTTCTCTAGGGTTTCTCTCTCAAAATTCTCTCTAGAAGCTCTCAATATTTAGTGGGTATAAGTGGTATTTATACTAGAGTGAGAAAGGAATACGAAAAGTCAGTTTTTCCATAACAAAGTGGACTGGCGACTTAACTGAGTCGGAGTCCGAGCCGCGAGCTAACTGAATGACCAGTCTGAACTTTTTGTCTTGTAGTGCTACAGCTGGCATGATGGTTCAGCTTCTCTGCATGCTTCACTCGTGTGCATCTTCTGGCAACTTGCCAACCGCGAGCCACCCGCAAGATCCAGCCGCGAGTCCTTGTTTCACTGTACAGTCTTGAGCATTTCTTCACACTCTCACACACACTACCCTTATATGATTCCCACCTAAATACAGGGTTTCTAAGTGCTGAATTACAAGCAAATTGGCACGGAATAAAGCCAACAAGATGGTTGATTAAATTCAACCTTACAAGAATAAAATAATCGTTAAAGCGTTAATTAATAAAATATTATTTATTGAAAACACTATTTAAAATTTGCTTAACAATTAAATTACCTAATAGGCTTAAAAATTCTAAAATAAAATGGATTTAGGATGTGACTTAAATAATTATTACTGACTAAATCAAGACTAGTTTTATGTAAAGAATAAAATATCATGGATTAGGAAATTTTTTTTATAAGATGAAGTTTTAAATTTATTTTACCATGGGTAATACAATCTATGTTATAGGAGAGTTGAAATGAAGTGAATTCAAAGAACTATTATCCTGATTTTAAATTTTGATTCTGATGTAGAGAATTTGTCTTTGGGAGATTAAGAGTTTTAGAGCACATATAGAAATTCAATCAGTAAAGATGAAATAGGAAAATTAAATAGAAATGCTATGTTCATAGCATTTTTACAATACTTTCACAACAAATTTTAAGTAGCAGATTGTTATTGGCTATTATTGGTGAGCAAAAAGGTAATTTCAATAATAAGTTTAAATTATAACTAATAATAACTTACCAACTAAGATTTGTTATAAAAGCTTAGTAAAAATGTTATGCACCTTAGCCTAGTCTAGGAACCTTTTTTATTTTATTTTATTTTTAGTATGGTTGGGACCTTATAGCTTCTTCTAGTCAATATGGAAGATGGGAAATTGAATTGTCATTGGCTGTCAGAAAAAGTGCACAACTAGTATACTTCCCCCACACTTTTGGGTCTTTTTAGCTTCTTCTACTAAACACTAAGGTTTCGTTTGTTTGGAGTGATTATAGGGATGATAGAAAATAGAAGAGAGAAATATGGGGGAAAATTGGTGTTTGTAGTTATTTAGTTGAGGATGAGAAAGATAAGAGATTTTTGTGGGGCTTAGGAGTTTTCTCTCTGAGCCCAACAAAACAAAATCTCCCAAAATTTAAGGGAAAATGGGAGAGAAAATTGGGCAAACATATTTGGTCAAAAATGACTACTCTACTATATGTTCACTAGCTATTTCTTTTTTATCTTTTGGCTAGCTGGGCATAACTTCACTATACGTGTTCATCTTTTTTTTTTTTCCCTCTCATTTGTCACTTCTCTTTTATTTATTTATTTGTTTGTTTTCATCTTTTTTTTTTCTCACTTGTTTTGTGCTCTTGTGCTGATCCATCTATTTTATTTTTTAATTAAATGTCCATATATATACAAGCTTTTAATAAAAATATAATGTGCAATTTTTTTATTATTATCTAATAGTGGTATAAAAGTAAATTTATACAAATTCTATTTTCTATCCTCCCATTTTTCTCCTCAACCAAACAAAAAAAAAATTCATCTTTCCACTTTTCCATCCATCCAACTAAACACACGAGAGAAAACTAAATCTTTTATATCCTCCCACTTTTCCATTCTCCTACCAATTTTCTATTCTCACACTTTTCCACTCCTCCAATTAAATGAACCCGAAAGGCAAATGTTGGAGGGGAAATTGAATTACCATTTACAAAAAGGTGGGTTAGGGGTGAGGGGTGGAAGAGGCTAGTGTCTAGGATCTCATTATTTTTCCTTGATGAAACACCAACCTAAAATTTCTATTGGTGGGGATCTTCTTATACTTGAGGCCTAGGTGTTAGGTCATTCCCTAAGTTGGCTACCTATTGTGCTAGCCAGCTGGCCATGAATAAAGATACTTTTTTTTGGGTAAAAGAATAAAGATGCATTTAATGTCTTATTATTACTTTTTCAAATCATAAAGTCAAGTAGTACAAAAATTTCAATAAAAACATACATAACTAGCTTAAATTTATGTCTGCAACCAATGAATAAATTATACATGCATTTATCAGAAATAAAAAGTTATATGTGCATTTTCCTACTCTTTTTTATTTAAGGTACATAGAAATTGGTAATTGAATATTTAACATTACCCTCTCACTTAAACTCTGTTGCCTCTCAATTAAACTCTGAAACAAGGGTATGGATTTTTCATTCCCTCCATTAAAACTCCTATGGGGGAAAGATACACACACACACAATAAAGAACCAAAATGTTTATGTAACCGCCTTGCACAATTTATTTATCATACACATAAGGTAGAAATCCCACAGTGGGAGGCTCAAACAACTGATTAAAAAAGTAGGAGTACAGATAAGGTTCTCTAAGATACATAAATTGCTTTCCTGGGGTGTAGGGAGTTAGCAAGAAAACAAAAATATAGCATGGCTCTACTCAACTTAGCCAACTCTCTCTCTTTAGTTCTTCTCTAGGGTCTTTTTCTTAATGCTTCCAACTGGATTTTTTGGGATACTTGTCATATCCCCCCCTCGGTTTTACCCCCCATTCATCATGAAATAAGACTTTTGGAGGTGTCTGCACTGTTCAGATTGTCCTATATGCATTTAATGTGAAAGAGACTAGGTGGAGAATCTCTCGTTAATGCGAAGCTAACCGTCTCTGTGATCCTTATCCTTTTAGGGTGTTTCCCAAGGCGAATTTGGTGGATGTGGCATCTCATATTAAAAATGAAATTGGTTGCTTGTGGTCCCATTCTTTTCTACTGAAGGGTCATCCATGCTCATTACCTCGGATAAGAGTTTCGGTATTGGTGGTCGACTTGGATCTCCACGGGAACTGCTTTGGTGAGTTACCCATGGCTCTTCAGATGCCCTAGCTTGTATCCACATTGATGGGCCTAGCCCATTTCTTCAAGTATGATCTTCTGGCTTTTGGGCCTTGGCTCGGAATCAAGTTCACCCCCCCTCCCCCCACAATAGCCCTCCACTATCTCTATGTCATTAATGCTGAAATGGAGATCATGGCTTGAGATAAATGGGGGGCAATCATTAACTATCATTGATGGGAGGATGTGTCGTTATGCATTAATTGCTCTAGATGTGCCTGGATTCCCTGCCCTTTAATGAGTGGCACATGTATTCGTAAACGGTTAGGTCAAAGCTTAGGAAAACAGGAAGGCACGGGAAACCAAGGGTCGCTCCTTGCCTTTTCTCCCTCCCTCCTTTTCTATATAAAGGAGGAACCTAAACCAATTTCTAAGTTCCCATTTTTTATCCTTTTCAAACTTTTCCTTAAATTTTTCCTCAAGTTTTTCATTTTTCTTCAAATCGAGAGTTGCTCCAACCATCTTCGGGTGACCCCAAGTGTTCTATCATCGCTTTCTTTGTTAGCAAGTCTCTTACTTCCTTTTATTTTCATTTATTCGATCTATCAATCGGCTGGAATAATGTGGAAGTTCAAATCCATGGTTGATATGCCTGAAAGATTGACTGAGTTTAAGAGAGTATACGGGATTCCAAAGAATGTAAAGGTGAGGTACTGCCCCAAGTCTGAGGTAGTATTCTCAAGGGGGGAAGGAAGGGTCATTATCCCTTTGGTAACGTTTGTAGAGGGTGGGGTTAGGATCCCTATGAGTAAGTTGTTAACCAATTTTTTGACGCATTTTAAAGTTTGCCCCGACCAATGTACCTCTAATGTATTTAGAGTAGTTAGTAGTGTAGATGAACTTAATAGAAGACTCGGTCTTAGTTTAACTGAGCATGATATCAATTATGTATATAGTTTTCAAGATAGTAAAACCTCGGGATTTTACTTATAGACTTGGCACAGGAAAGTAAGGCTAATATCAGGTCTCCCTGATTTCAACAAGGAGACTGAAGGGGACTACTTAATCATCTTGGGAAGCTGGTGTCCCGACGGAATCCATTGTCCTACAACCGCAGGTAGAGCAAGTGGGTAGAAATACTAGGAATTTTCCTTTACCTTTCTCTCCTTTAATGTCTATGTTGTTTACTTAATTTCATTTTATGTACTAATTTCTATTTCGCATGTTTGCCTTTTTAAAGGATTATGCATTTCAAAAGAAAAGGCAATTGATCAACTCCACAGATTTGAACAGGCTGTTAAGATCCCCCATATACCCTCATTCAAACAAACAACTTTGGGCCACATACCTTATCCTCAGATATACTCCTGTATATTGGAGTTTCCAGAATGTGGGAAGATCATTCACACAGAAGGACCCATTGCTCCCGTACATCGACATCCAAGTAAATGGATATGTTCTCCCATTGCAATACCATCTGCCTAGTGTCCACTACCCCATACCGAGGACCACGAGGTGGGCAAAAACAACAGAAGGGTGAAACAGGAAGTTCAGGGTCTGAAGTAACGATCCTTGACCCTAAAGTAACGACTTTATGGTAGACAGGGAGTCCCTTCTTGCCATTGACAAGGTTAGACCCTGGAGGGAGGGCCGCGGGGGCCATGTCGTTGAGTGTGTAGGTAAGGCACTCGTCCTTCTTGAAGATATGAATCACTAGGAAAAGTAGGGGAGATGATGCCCTCTTTCTCAACATGAAAAGGAAAGCAATCATGGTAAGCCACCTACCTCCTTACTTCCTTTCATTTACCCTTTGGTTGAATTTGGTTTCTAACTTATACTTCGTAGGGTTACCAATTTGCCGCGGTGGTGAAAGGCAGATATTTGGCAACTAAGGCCAAGCTAGAGGAGCTGACAAAGGATAATGAGGATCTTCTTAAGAAGATCTCAGACGTGATGAACAAGGTGTTCGAGTCCGAGAAGCTTTGTTCTAAGGTTGAGGAGAATACTAAGGCCATAACCGAGAGGAAGGGGGCTTTAGAGAAGGAACTTCAAGAAGTCAAGAAGACATTGGAGGAAAGGACGATGGAATTAGGGGCCTTTTTTGTGGCAGATAATGAGAAGATATAAGCTGCCTACTACTAGGGATAGATGAATTGCATCGCGTCTGTAAGGCTCGAGGTGTAGCAGAACCTTCAAGTTTACTTTGCCAAAGGGTGGACCACAGCTTTGGACAAGTTGCAAGTAGAAGCCACCTCGTCCCTTAGGAACTGACAAAGTCCCTTATTCTTCAAAGTTGATAATACTTCCAAATCCCAAGATCTAGGCTATAATTAATGATGAATCTCCTGTTAGAGAGACCAAGGCCACGACTACTACTACACCCGTGGTGGGTGGGGTGGAGGGCTTTGCTATAGTGCCATCCTTTAGAGGAGTGGCCTAACAAAAATGTTCTTAGACTAAGTCTTTAGTTTTTTTATATTATATATATATATATATATATATATATATATATATATATAGCTTTTGGGTGCCCCGTTTCGAGGGCTAATTTTGTAATTTAACTATCCTTATTTATATATTATTGTTCCGTATTTCTTAAATATTCATCTTTGCTTATTATTTAACAAACCGTGGTGAAATGCAAATTGATCCATAATATCCCATGGATTAAGGTTCTCTTTTATCTTCGTATTGTGGTCGTGTTTAAATTCCTTATGTATTTGAAGGAATCATAAAGCTTGATGCCATGGGACTTTTTTTCCCCGGTTATTTTATGCTTCTCTTTCTGTTATTAAACCTAGAGTCAAACTAAGGTAGAAAGTTTAGCTTAGGTCCTACCCTTGGCAAAGACAGGGTCTAGTACCATGGGATTTGTTACCATCATTTTTTGTTAAGTATTAATTTCCCTTTCTATTAGTGACCCTAAAGTCAGACTAAGGCAAAAAGTTCAACTTAAGACTTACCAGAGGCAAAGACAGGGTCTAGTACCATGGGGTTTGTTACCATCATTTTTTGTTAAGTCTAAATTTCCCTTTCTGTTAGTGACCCTAGAGTCAGGCTAAGGTAGAAAGTTTAGTTTAGGACTTACTCGAGGCAAAGACAAGGTCTGGTACCACGAGGTTTGTTACCATCATTTTTTTGTTAAGTCTTAATTTCCCTTTCTATTAGTGACCCTGGAGTCAAGCTAAGGAAAAAATTTCAGCTTAGGACTTACCCAAGGCAAAAACAGGGTCTAGTACCACGGGATTTACTCCTCTACGTGATAATCTTGAGACTGTGATGTGGACTTCTAGCTGAACTTCACTATTCTAGGGATTTAATAATAACAAACAGGAATAAAGTACAGTTACTCATATATCAGTTAAAAGTAATACTTCTTTAAATTAAGTATATTCTATGACCTAGCTATAGGTTTTTCATGTAGGTCTTCTAATTGATATGCTCCTATCCCGCAATGGATGTCAACTGATATGGACCCTCTCAATTAGGTCCCAACTTTCCCATTGTGGGATCTCTCGTGTTTCCCAAGACTTTTATCAACACTAAGTCTCCTGGAATAAATTCCCTACACTTGATGCCCTTGTTGTACTTGCGGCTAATCTTTTGTTGATAATTGGCCAACTTCGCTGAGGCAACCTCATGGTTTTCTTCCACGAGGTCTAGGTGCCTGCTGAGTAATTGGTCATTACTTTCTTCACTGAATCTATTGGTTCGAGAGGTAGGTAGTCTTGTCTCCACGGGAATTATCGCTTTTGCGCTGTAGGTCATTGCGAATGGGGTTCCCCCGGTTGACCTTTTTAGAGTAGTTCGATATGCCCACAGCATACTAGGTAGTTCTTCGGCCCATCTTCCCTTGGATTCATCAAGTCTTCTTTTTAAACCATTCACAATAGATTAATCGGTAGCCTTGGTCTGACCATTGCCTTAGGGATAAGATGGAGTTGAGTACCTATTAATGATGCCAAGCTCCAAGCAATATCATAGGAATGCTTTACTATCAAACTGCAGCTTTTGTTTGAGATCAGAATCTTAGGTATGCTAAACTAGGTCACAAGGTTTCTCCACACAAATCTTTTAACATTAGTGTCCCGAATGTTAGCCAGAGGCTCGGCTTTAACCCACTTGGTGAAGTAGTCTGTTCCAACCAAGAGCCACCTCCTGTTACCTGTCGCTTTAGGGAGAGGCCCTACTATTTCCAGTCCCCATTGGGCAAATGGCCAAGGACTTGATATTGGGTTAAGAACTCCTCCAGGTTGATGGATGCTAAGAGCAAATTTCTTGCACTAATCACCACTTTTTGGAAAACTCTTGGGCTAGTTTTTGCATGCTCAACCACTAATAACCCTAGGTGAGGGTCCTATGTGCCAGAGACCTTCCTCCAATGTGACTTCCACATATTCCTTCGTTTAATTCCTCCAAGAGTACATTAGCTGCCTCGGGGTGAATGCATAGCAAATAGGGTCCTGAGTATGATCTCCTATACAACTTTGCTTCCTCAAATACCTAATACTTGGGTGATTTCTGTCTGACCTTCTCGGCCTCCTGCCTATCCTTGGGAAGATTCCCTTCATAAAGGTATGTCAAAGTGCGATCCATCCAATTGGCAAATGGACGTATACTCAATACCACGACTTCTTTAGGGGGATGGTGTTAGGAGAGGGTAAGAATTCTACTGATATAATCCTCAGGAGTGGGTCATTCATTAATGAGGCCAAGGTGGCCAAAGAATCAACGTGACTATTGCTCCCCTTAAAGATTAGTGAGATATCCACACTTTTAAACTAACCCTTTAGGTTTCTAACTTCTTTCAAGTAACTCACCATTCTTTGATCTTTAGCCTCAAACTCACCATTAACTTGGTTGACTACTAGCCAAGAGTCACAGTGTTGTCGTAGCTTAGCTGCCCCTAGCTGCTTGGATATCCAAAGCCCTGCTAAGAGAGCCTCATATTTCACTTCGTTGTTTGACGCCTAAAAGCCCAACCTGAATGACTTTTCCAACCTAATACCCTCCGGAGAGATTAGAACTATACCAACTCTCGTTCCTTAGCAATTCGAGGCTCCATCCGCATATACTTGCCATATTGTTCATTTCTCAGGACTTCCCAACTTATTCCCTCCGATGTACAAGACTTCGTGGTGTCTCGGGGTAAACTCTTCAATGAAATCCACTAAGACTTACCCCTTGATAGAGGTTCTGGGCCTATACTGAATATCGAAGGTTCCTAAGGATGCCCCTTACATCACTATCCTACTTGAGAAGTCCGCTCTCTTTAACAAGGCCTACAGTGGGTGCTCGGTCAAGACCACCACCATATGAGCCTAGAAATAGCAAGGCAGTTTCCAACTAGCATGGATCACTACTAAAGCAACTTTCTTTAGGGGGAGATAATGCTACTTAGCCTCCAGAAAGGTTTTGCTAACATAGTAGATCGGCTTCTAAATATCCTGTTCTACTCTGATTACTACAGCGCTTACCGCGTGGTTAGTCATAGCAAGGTACATGTATAGCGTTTCACCCATTACTGGTCGGGACAGGATTGAGGCTCAGGCTAAATATAACTTCAACATGTGAAAAGCCCTTTGGCACTCATCTATCCACTGGAAATCATTCCACTTCTTCAACAATTAGAAGAAGGGTCTACATTTGTCCGTGGACTTAGAGATGAAACGATTGAGGGCTACGTCATTCCCGTAAGGCACTGGACCTCCTTTGGTTTCCTCGGGGGTTTTAGATTTTACAGTGCTATGATCTGGTTTGGATTTACTTTAATACCCCGGTTTGTGACCAGATATCCTAGGAACTTCCCCGAGCTTGCCCTTAAGGCGCATTTGGAGGCATTCAACTTTAGACGATGTTGCCGGAGAGTCTCGAATGTTTTCACAAGATCCGAGATATGCTCTTCTACAGTTTTACTTTTCACCACCATACTATCTATATAGACTTCCATATTCCTCCCTAATTGTCCCTCGAACATTTTAGTAACTATCCTCTGATACGTCGACCCTACATTCTCCAACCTAAATAGCTTGACCTTATAATGATAATTACCCGTGAGGGTAATGAATGAGGTTTTTTCTTGGTTTTCAAGAGCTAGAGCAATTTAATGGTAACCCTAGAAGACATCAAGGAAACTCATTCCCGGATGTTCGAAGCTAGCATCGACAAGCTAGTCAATTTTGGGTATCGAAAAGGGATCCTTTGGACAGGCTTTGTTTAGATCCACGAAGTCCACACACACTTGCCATTTCCTTTTTTCTCTTTTTTACCACCACTGTGTAAGATAGCCACTCAGGGTAGAAAACTTCTTTAATAGCCCCAACCTTCCTTAGTTTGTTCACCACTTCTTTTACTGCACTAGCATGGATATCCAAGGACCTACAAGGTTTTTGCTTCCTTGGTAGGTGACTGGGATCCACGTTAAGCTGATGGCATTTAAACTCAGGGTCCACCCCAGGAGCGTCATATGGGTTCTAGGCAAACACATCAACATTATTCATTAAAAATAGTAGAAACTCCACTCTTCCATGATTGAGAGGCTCTTCCCCACCTGAAAATACCTATTTCCAAGGTCTATGTACACCTTCTTCAACTGTTCACACGGATCTTTTGGCGGAGACTGTAGCTGCTTTGACAGATTGGGTGGCTTGGCCTCTTCTACCTACTTGCACACAATAGCAGCTATTTGGCATTGCCAGGCTACGCTATAATCTCCCTGAAGCTTGAAAATACCCTGATCAGTCGGGAACTTCACCTTCTGATGTAGGGAAGAAGTCACAGCCCCCATAAAATGAATCCATGGACGGTCGAGGATGGTTGTGTAAGGGGAATAGGAGTGGACCACAATAAAATCAACTAACTCCTTTCTTCCTCCTATCTTTACGACTAACCTCATTTCGCCGACAAGTGTGACCATGGTGTCATCGATGGCAACCAAGGGAGTATCATACTGGGTTAAGTCCTTGGGGGTTAAGCCTAACCCTTCATATAGATTTGGATACATAACTTCAGCCCCACTCCCTTGGTCTATCATTACTCTCCTTACATCAAAACCTGCAATCTGTAAAGTAGCCACCAGTGCATCATCATGAGGCTGAATAATGCCCTCTATATCCTTTCCCAAAAAACCTAAACATTCTTCCTCCCACCGTGCCCTTTAAGAGGGGGAGGGACCCATCTCCAAGTCCGAAATCGGGACCATGGTCAGAACTCAAGAAGCAAATTGCCGCAGTTTGGCCTTGGGCTTAGCAGTATGGATTACCTTTATGAGCCCCAAAGAGGGAGCCGAGGCTCGCGAAAAACTTGCCCCCTTCCCATCTTGGGGCTGAGGACTATCCCGAGCTATAAACTCCTTAAGATGTCCTACTTTCTTAAGCTAGCCCAAATGATCCTTCAAAGTTTGACAGTCCTCGGTCGTATGACCCATATCCCAATGATAAAAGCAAAAAAGGCTTTAACTTCTCCATGAGACATCACCACTCATTTTATTTGGCCACTGAAAGTAAGGTTCATTCTTTATCTTTTCCACGGTTCAATAAACCAGCTCCTTAGATAATGAACTTACCATCTCAGATCTTAGCTTTTGTACTTGGGGGAAGAAGTCTATTCTCAGCTGAGGAGGGTGGTCCATCCTAACCTCTTTCTTCTCCCTCATAGGTGCCTTGGCCTTAGCCTTGTCCTGCAGCTGATCATCTTCTAACCTCTTATATTCTTCTACCAATTCCATCAACTTATGCATATCCATGATTGGAAGCAAGCGAAGCCCTCAACTCGGAATCGATGGGGAGCCCCACTTTAAAGTTACTAGTCATGATTCCTCCGTTATCTCTACCTATCTCATAATACAACTCCCAATAACAATTCGAGTATGCCCTAAGGGTTTCACCTTCCTTCATGGACATGGTGATGAGAGAGTAAATTGGTTTCGGAGTTCTACTACATGTCACAAACTGCGCTTCGAATGCTCTTATTAACTCATCATAACTATGGATGGAATTCTTCTCCAGCCCATCAAACCATCTCATCGCAGTAGGCCCCAAGCTAGAGGGGCAAATCTTGCACATCAAAGTTTCTCTCTTAAAATAGACTGCCATACTTTAATTGTAATCTCAATGGGATAAGTCTTACCATTATAAATAGTGAATGTTGGCCTAGTGAACCTCCACGACATATTTGTGCTTTCTATCTCATCTGAGAATGGAAAGCATGATATCTGCTACAGTGCCCTGTTCATAGCGTCACTCCCCGAGGTTTGAGGGGTAGGAAGCTCTCTGAGACCCCAGAATGCCGGATGCTGAAGGGGAGGTATCCTAATCCTCTCCCTATGAGGTAGGGATTCCTCTCTCCTATATCTCTAGAGTGGAGAAGTCATTCTCTCTCGGAGAGGTAGGGTTTGCCTCCTATTACAATTTCTTTAACGTTCCCCCACACTACTTTCCTCTCTCCAAGAATGACTTGGTGTGGGGCTAGGGCCCCTTCGATGGAAGTGCTCGTCATCCCTTCTTTGGAGACGGTCCTCATTCCTTTTATCCTATTGCTGCAAGGCCGATACTTGTTCATTCAACCTATCCATTTTCCTATCCCTGTTGGATTGGGATGGTCCCGCGGAGTTAATAACGGACCTTCCCTATATGGGGGGATGTGAATTCCTTGTTGTGTCCCTACAAGGATTGTTCATGAGTTTTCTTGTGTACTTCAAACCGTACACACCTATCCTCATGGAGTGATTCCTTCGACATGCTTGGACAAGAGAGGTGGGTAGGCCCACTCCTTGATCGATTTGCCATCCTCTCAGACGACGCCAATTGTGGGTGAAAGATACACAAACACATAATAACAAACCAAAATGTCTATGTAATCGCCTTACACAAATTATTTATCATACACATAAGGTTGAAATTCCCACAATGGGAGGCTTAAGCAACTGATTAAGAAAGTAGGAGTACAGATGAGGTGTTCTAAGATACACAAACTGCTTTCCCAAAGTGTAGGGAGTAAGCAAGAAAACAAAAATACAATCTGTTGTACTCAGCTTAGCCAACTCTCTCTCTCTCTAGTTCTTCTCTAGAGTCTTTTTCATAATACTTCCCAACCCCTTCTCTGTTGTAGCCTCCTCCCCTTATCTCCCCAACTGGCCTGCTTCCATTCGGATTTTTTGGGATACTTGTCACATCCCCCCTCAGTTTTACCCCCCTTTCATCATGAAATAAGACTTTTAAGGGTGCCTGCACTATTCAGATTGTCCTATATGCATTTAATGTGGAAGAGATCAGGTAGAGAGTCTCTCATTAATGTGGAGCTAGCCGTCTCTGTGATCCTTATCCTTTCAGGGTGTTTCACTAGGCAAATTTGGTGGGTGTGGCATCTCAGATTAAAAAGGGAACCAATTGTTGTGGTCCCATTCTGTTTCGCTAAAGGGCCATCCATGCTCATTACCTCAGATAAGAGTTTTGATATTGGTAGCTGACTCGAATCTCTATGGGAACTGCTCTAGTGAGTTACTTGTGACTTTTTAGACGCCTTGGCTTGTATCAACATTGATGGGCCTGGCCCATTTCTTCAAGTATGATCTTCTGGCTTTTGGGCCTCGGCCCGGAATCAAGTTCACCCCCCCCCCCCAAAAATAACTCCCAAGCAAGAGAATAGAGGAATATTCTAAAATTAATTTTTTTCATTCATTTTCATTCCATTCCATTCTCTCCTTCCAAACAAGGGCTTAAGCCACCATTAACAAGAGTGTAATATGGTGTCAAAAAAAAACAAGTGTGTGACATAAATAGAAAGATTTTTGTAGTAATCAAGTAACTCCATTTCAGAAAGTACCAGTCACATGAGCAAATATCAAGCCAATCCCACTAAACACTTATATAGTCTATACCACGATTAAGAGGTCAATTCGAGTAAGCGATTACTAATTGCACAGTTCATATAATTCATATGTTTCCTTGTACTTATTGTAATTATGATTAGTTTAAAATTGTATTTATATATGAAATTATCTATTGTACCGTATCTTCTTTACATGGTAGAATAAATAATACAATATACAAACTCAATTATAATATATGACAATTAATAATTACCATAATCATATTTAAAATGGTAGAATAAATAATTTTTTTCTTTAATTTTTAAGAATAAGTAGAATAAATGGTATACAAATATAATCATAGTTACAATGATAATATAAGTAACAAAACAAAAAAATAATAAAAAAAAAATTTTGGGGATAAACTTGTTATTGACTAGTTAATTACAAATGGATGAGGGCAAGCGCATTGGAAGCTTGACAAGCCCGTGACTTTACAAGTAAGTGCTTTTCGTGGCTTGTTGCTAGTAGATGGAGATTTGCAGCAGAATTAGAAGGCTAGACGAGATGACCTGGCTATATATTCAAAATTGTAGGTAAAGACTCTTAAATAAAAGAACATCAAAGACCCACCCACCCCCCCCGGCGGGATTAAAAGTATTACAACAAGAGTTATAAAAATGAAATGTCATTTTAACACATCAAAAAGTTACTTTATTATTTTAATACATCATTTTATAATACATCTTATATCACATATTCTATTCTTCAATTTAATATATTAAAATAAAAACAAATTTTAGCTACAAAATTGGTTGTAGTATAAGACTACAACATTACTCTATATCTTTTTATTAGAAGTGAATTATGACAAATGCACCATTAGATTACATTTTCTTCTTATAAACTCCACGCTTGTAAATTTTCTAGAATATTAAAAATCAATAGCTATGTCATCAATAAATTGTTTAAATTACAAGTTTTTATAGTTTAAAATTATACATAAAATATAAGCTTATAGATCATATAATAAATAATATCTGACTGACACAAAATTTGACATATGTATTAAGAGAGTAAAGAACATGCAGTTTAATAGTTAGATTTTAAAAATATGCAATAATTTTTATTTTATTGAGTAATGTTACAGCCTACTACTACAAATTCACTCAATATCTTTTTATTGGATTTAAATTTTGATAAATCCACAATTGGATTACATTTGATTCTTATATTCTCAATACTTGCAAAATTTCCATATGATCAAAGATCAATAACCATGTTATTAATCAATCCTTTAAATTGTGAGTTTTTATATTAAAAAATTATGCATTAAAAATAGGTTTATTGATCATATAGTAAATAACATCTAAATGGCATAAAATTTGACATGTATATTGAGAGTATAAAAAACATGCAATCCAATAATTAGATTTTCAAAATGTAGCTGTGGGGCCTGAAATTTGAAATCCCAGCCCACTTCACATTAAGGGCCCAAAGCCCAAGCCAAGGAGCCTATTGCCGAGGACGTATGACGAAAGCCCCTTAACGGCCCAAGAATGTGGCCGAGGACGATCTCACGCTCAACACCTCACAAAACGTCTGTGGGAAAAGGACAAACTCAGTACAAGAGCAATACAAACGAGAAAGCTGCCAACACCATAATGTGGAGCCCAACGCCTGACAAGCCCATACTCCATACCATGCTATCCAGCTTTTCCCAACCACTCTGACGTATGGATTGATAGGACGAGTAATTACCCCAAATAAGGAGAAACGGACACGTAGATGAAGAAGGGGAAGTGAATACTAGTATAAAAGGGAAAAGAGGGCTAAAAAAGAGGAGGCCCCGGAAAAAGGAGGAGAAAAAGGAGGAAGAATGGTGAGAATATAATGCTCCTCGGACTAATTCCGAGGAGTCAGACCTTTCGAACTACATCGATGTAAGGCTTAGCTATACAGTCCAAACCTGTCTTTGTATGAGCTCTCATGAAACCAGGACCAGACCGATGCCCAGCGCCCAAGGGCAGGCCTTTCCAAACCCACTTTCTACAAATCATATTGTTTGGGCCCTTTACATACGAGCCCAGCGTCGTTCATGGGTCGTTATAAATCGTGTCCTTACAATTGGCGCCGTTTGTGGGAAAGCTTGCGCGTTGGCGCAGGAGGCGGTGGAGTCAAGTCTCTATCAAGCAGAGGTCCACGAAGTTTCCTCCATTTCCAGCAACATGCAGTTGTTGCTCCGACATAAACTTCCACTAGGGGCTACGTCTCGCAGTGCCAATGGCACGGGCAGCTCTAGGGGCTTCCAACCTCAAGCTAACTCTCCCCACCTTGGTCGAGGGGCTAATCTTCGCAAAAACTACAAGTTTTGGACAGAACCAAGGCCTTGCATGGTCCTCGGACTCAAGCCTATGGGGAAACCAACTACTTAAAAGCAAAACCTACAAGTTTTGGACAGAACCAA
This sequence comes from Quercus robur, assembly GCF_932294415.1. Classification (NCBI taxonomy): domain Eukaryota; kingdom Viridiplantae; phylum Streptophyta; class Magnoliopsida; order Fagales; family Fagaceae; genus Quercus; species Quercus robur. The sequence continues at coordinate 40,191,349 of NC_065534.1, read as the reverse complement.
GGCCTTGCATGGTCCTCGGACTCAAGCCTATGGGGAAACCAACTACTTAAAGGAAAAACCTACAAGTTTTGGACAGAACCAAGGCCTTGCATGGTCCTCGGACTCAAGCCTATGGGGAAACCAACTACTTAAAGGAAAAACTACAAGTTTTGGACAAAACCAAGGCCTTGCATGGTCCTCGGACTCAGGCCTATGGGGAAACCAAGTACACAGAGAAAAAACTACAAGTTTTGGACAGAACCAAGGCCTTGCATGGTCCTCGGACTCAAGCCTATGGGGAAACCAAGTACATAGAAAAAATTACAAGTTTTGGACAGAACCAAGGCCTTGCATGGTCCTCGGACTCAAGCCTATGGGGAAACCAAGTACACACAGAAAAAACTACAAGTTTTGGACAGAACCAAGGCCTTGCATGGTCCTCGGACTCAAGCCTATGAGGAAACCAAGTACACACAGAAAAAACTACAAGTTTTGGACAGAACCAAGGCCTTGCATGGTCCTCGGACTCAAGCCTATGGGGAAACCAACTACTTAGAAGAGACAATACGGGAATTGGACACAACCTGGACATTATATGACCCTTAGAATCTACCCCGCGAAAGAGTTCCCCATTAATAAGTGGGCTAATCCCAAGGCTGCATGGATTCCCCAGCCTACCCTCGGATTCTCGGTACCAGAGGAATTGGTGCGACTGCAATATAGTGCCATACGTTGTCAGAACGCAGTTAGAGTCCCTCACTGCTAGGTTACCCCCTCCGATGAATTATTTAGAGTTTATCGTTCTCGGACGGTCTCCTCGCACGTATTACGGAGTATTCAGCTGTTATCTCGGTTAGTTTCCTGAGTTTAATTTACTGTGAATTATCATTATTATGCCTAGTAATGTCGGTAAATTAGAATTAGTCGGATTATGTTTCAAGGTTTCCTGCTCTAAGTATCATTGAAGAAAAACACTCATGGAGCACACCCATTCACAAAATAGTTGTTGCAAAAAAGAAAAATATTTAAAACAAGTAAATAAATTCCTCTTTTATTAAGACAAAGAAACAGTACAGCGTACATTGAAAGAGCTTAAATAAGCTCACACTGAAGCTAACTACAAAAAGCGAAAAGAAAAGATACAAGGGAATAAAGAAAAAGCCGAAGAAGGAGTGCAGAGAAGAGACGTGCTTCCGCTTCAAAATTTCGTCTACGGAAGCCATTCCTCAATACTTTTACATGCCTATAACTCAGGCAGCCAAAGAGCCCCACTCGGGGCCTGCACCGTTGAAGAAAAGGCGCCGGGAGCCCGACTTCGGGTTAGCGCAGCTGAAGAAAAGGTGCAGGGAACCCAACTTGAGGCCAGCACCGTTGAAGAATAGGTGCAGGCAGCCGGAAGTTGATGGGCCTCCACAGAACCACGACTGCGATATAGCAGACGGCGCTGATGACGGAAAACCTTTCTTCTGATACACCAAAAATCTGATGTGACCAGAACCTGCTTCGGATTTTGACTGAAAGAGGTGGGGGTACCGTCCCCACCTTATCCAAACGAGAGGTTACCTTAAATATGTGCCTCCCCTGCCCAGACCACACCACCTTAAGTCTTGGAAGGGTCCGGTGCCTCTGTGGCGGGTGAAGTTCCTCCACCTCCACCCAAGCCTCAAATATATTGCACTAAGGGAGGACGACACTGGATGTGGGAACTGGTTATGGATAAAAGGTTATGGTTTTGAAGGGAGTAGAAGGGTTTATATGCCAGGAGAATAACCACCTATCCTGCTTATATAAAGGGTAAGGTGGTGTCATTTAATTTGAGCAGATTCCCAAGAAACGCTGCGGACAAGGCAGCTCTGGCACAATTTCCAACACCATCCGCCACCACAAGATTTAAAGGTCCTCGTGAAGGCGCGCCTCAAATACTGAAACATCAAAAGGACACTGCGCGGGTGAAGAATAAAGTAATGCCTCTTAAATTCGGCACATCTCCCATGCAAATGGAAGAACACAAACAGCAATAAGGTGCGGAACTTGAGCAAACCGCGAAACGGGCCCAACATCACCAAAACCCTCCTCCCCAACTAAAAAGTCGGGAAGCAGGATTTTGAGGGGCTATTGTGGGGCTTGAAATTTGAAATCCCAGCCCACTTCACATTAAGGGCCCAAAGCCCAAGCCGAGGAGCCTACTGCCGAGGACGTATGACGAAAGTCCCTTAACGGCCCAAGAATGTGGCCAAGGACGATCTCACGCTCAACACCTCACAAAACGTCTGTGGGAAAAGGACAAACTCAGTACAAGAGCAGTACAAACGAGAAAGCTGCCAACACCATAATGTGGAGCCCAGCGCCTGACAAACCCATACTCCATACCATGCTATCCAGTTTTTCCCAACTAATTCCGAGGAGTCAGACCTTTCGAACTACATCGATGTAAGGCTTAGCTATACAGTCCAAACCTGTCTTTGTATGAGCTCTCATGAAACCAGGACCAGACCGATGCCCAGCGCCCAAGGGCAGGCCTTTCCAAACCCACTCTCTACAAATTATATTGTTCGGGCCCTTTACATACGAGCCCAGCGTCGTTCATGGGTCGTTATAAATCGTGTCCTTACAGTAGCAATGTTAATTTTTTTTAAAGAAATTTGTACTCTTGGGCTACAACTAAGTTTGTAACCAAACTTTGTCCTAAAATCATATATACAACAAATTAAAATAATATTAACTCAAAATTCTTCTAAAAATTTCTTATTTAAAAAAAAAAACACAAGCCAATGGTAGATAAACTAGTGCCCACCAACCAACATCCATCGCCACACAACCACGCATCCTCCACCCCATAACACAAAACACAACTTAAAACAAATCCAACCAAATTCAGCCAAATACCCACAACCACCAAAGGCAAAAACACCCAAAACCCAAAAGGCACAATTGGACCACCACCACCAAAACTCAATGGGCACAATCAGAACACAAACCCAAGGGCCACCGAAACCCAAAGGCCAACAAATAACCCAAACCACCACCAATCTTGATCTCCGCAATCGATCTTCACAGACCCAATCTTTGCCAATTGATCTCCATGGCACCGATCTCCACACACACACACACACTGAGAGAGAGAGAGAGAGAGAGAAACCATTTAATTTTTATTTTTTTTAGTATATGAGCTCATACACTTCTACTAATAGAAGTGCATGGACACAAGTGCTAAATTCTTTTAGCATTTGGAATGTCCAATGAAGGGTTGTTTTTGGTGTTTGGTGTGCTAAGTGCTAAAAATTTAGCATTTGGCACACCTGATCAATGCTCTAAAAGTATTTAACTTCTTTCGGGAAGCAATTGATTGTTTTGCATATGATTGTGCACAATAGACCATTGTTAAAATTATGAGTAAATTATTAAATTCACAATTTTCTAATAGATTACCGATTGCTAAATGATTAAAAACAATATTAAATTACAAATTGTCTTAAAAACTTAAGCTGTTAGGAAATAATAAATTTAATTATTTAACCATTATTCTACCAGTAACTATTAATCGATTGGTAAATCACCATGTTCTAGATATTAGGGCCAGTTTGGTAGAGGAGTTTGAGTAATATTGTTTATAGTTTTTTGAAATACATGTGGATTAAAAAGTGTGTGAAAATGTGTTGTTTAACTACTCTACCAAACAGGGCCTAAAACTCTTTATTATCTAAACCACTAGAGTATTGCTAGAACCACAATTATTGTCACAACTTTTACCACAACTTGCTCATGTGGCTAATCGTGAGTTGTGAAATTATGAACCCATCACTTTTACTACACCACTCACGACTTGCCACGTACTGGGAAGCATGGGTGCTGTAATTTGGTTGTCACACCCATGTCAGACTCTCGGGGACGCCGTGTACGGCGTGTGATGCAGCTGCATGTGCGTCCCTATGAATTTTTTTTTATTTTTTTATTTATACAACAGTTTCTCCCTTCTCTCCTTTTTGCTGGGTCACAACTCACAAACAGCCCTTCTCATTCTTTGATCTCTATATCGCTCTAGCAAAGAGGACGTGAAAAAAAAAAATAAAGAAAGAAAATAAAGAAGAAGATGGTGAGAATAGGAGGAGAAGAGATCTCACGGTCTGATGAGGAAAGAGAGGAGACTGAAAGTTTGAACTTTGAATAAGAGTAAGGGTCTGTTTGGATTGAACTTATTGTTGCTGAAACTGAAAACTGAAAACTGAAAGTACTGTAGCAAAATAATTTTTAAATGTATGAATAGTATCGTGAGACCCATTTTTAATATTTTTTAGTGCGTGAACAGTGCTGCTACAGTACTGCTACAATGTTGCTACAGTTCTAATTGTCCCCTGGAATGCGTGAAGTGAGGAAAAAAAAAATGAAAACGCAGCTTTAGATTCAGCGGAAAACGCTGAATCCAAACGGCACCTAAATGGTCTTTCACGCGTGTAGGAGCTGTGAAATGACATAAAAGTGCTAAAAGGAGCCTTTATGGAAGGTTCCTTGTTTACAATTACCCAAAATGGTAATTGTATTTACAAAAAAACCATAAAGAAATATTTTTTACTCACAATTTCACTTTTTTGAGTTAAAAAAAAAAAAAAAACTATACATATTAATTTATAGTATAATAGTAACTAGTCGGAAACCCATGCAACGCATGGGAACTTACCTATTTATAATAGATTAAAATAATTTTATAAAATTTTAAATTGATTATAAACTTTACTATTGCGTGAATTGCTCCTATCTTTTTGAGTTACAATTTGATGAATAAGCCATTGCTTGAACATGCAATGTGGTGCAAAAAATCTAGCTAACAAATTTAGATATTGAAAAAAAATAACTAAAAAATTCTGATGTTAAAACGTCCAAAAGGAAAAAAAAAAAAAAATTAGAAAATTTACTGGCACTTCCTAGAAATTATTGAAACAAAACAAAATATATATGACTACCAAATAGAGAAATATAAGAGAAAGATAGGTTACCTTCAAGAGAATAATCCATAGTTATAACAGTTGAAATTTACTAAACTGTTTCAAATATTGCAAAAAATTGAACCCAAAAATTTAGATGGTCAAACTTTCAAAAGACAATAAAATTAAAAATCAAAAGATTCAGAACCTACAAATTATTAAAAAAAAAAAAAAAAGTCATTATTGCGAGACAATTTTTGTAAGGATGGAAAGCTTTTCTAAATTTTTTTATCCAGTTCTTCCTAATTGATGAAAAATTTGGTTCAAACATTGTCAAACACTTTGAAGGTGCAAATAATATAAGCTTCCAACATAATCTTTAATTAATAAAGAAAGAAGCATGACACCATAAGAGAAAACATAAGATAACATATAGTGCATAAAATCTCATGGGGCCTGGAAGAACAGACAGCCGCAAGATCACCTCCACCAGACACAAAACAAAAGCAAAAAAATCTTATTTACAAAAAAGAGAAAAAGCAATAGCAAGCGTACCAAAGAAATTGAAACTTAGGGTTTTCTCTCTTAATGGAGACGGGCAGAGGAGATTGCTTTAGGGTTTTCAAAAATTTTGTCTTATATATATATAAAAGAGACTCCTGTTAGGACTCTCTTACTATTTAGTTTTAAAAATTAAAATTTTTTAAAATTTAAATGATGATGTGGAAAAGAGAAATATGAGAGAAAGATAGGTTACCTTCAAGAGAATAATCCATAGTTATTTGAAATTTGCTAAACTGTTTCAAATATTGCAAAAAATTGAACCCAAAAATTTAGATAGTCAAACTTTCAAAAGACAATAAAATTAAAAATCAAAAGATTCAGAACCTACAAATTATTAAAAAAAAAAAAAGTCATTATTGCAAGACAATTTCAGTAAGGATGGAAAGCTTTTCTAAGTTTTTTTTATCCAATTCTTCCTAATTGATGAAAAATTTGGTTCAAACATTGTCAAACACTTTGAATGTGCAAATAATATAGGCTTCCAACATAATCTTTAATTAATAAACAAACCATGACACCATAAGAGAAAACATAAGATAACATATAGTGCATAAAATCTCATGGGGTCTGGAAGAACAGACAGCCGCAAGATCAACTCCACCAGACACAAAACAAAAGCAAAAAAAAAAAATTTATTCACAAAAAAGAGAAAAAGCAATAGCAAGCGTATCAAAGAAATTAAAACTTAGGGTTTTCTCTCTTAGTGGAGACGAACAGAGGAGATTGCTTTAAGGTTTTCAAAGATTTTGTCTCTTATATATATATATATATATATAAAAGAGACTCCTGTTAGGACTCTCTCACTATTTAGTTTTAAAAATTAAAATTTTTTAAAATTAAAATGATGATGTGGAAAATTGTGGGAATTTCAAAGGTTTCGTGTATATATATATATATATATAATACATTAATATTTATTTAATATAATATAAAAAAATGCTTAACAAAAATATAAATAAAAAAATATTTAATAATTAATTAATAAATGTATTTTGTTGTATTCATGACCCTTTTTCTCAAAAATTACCATATAGCCACACTGCACCCGTAGCTGCACCTAAACCCAAATCTGCACCCGTATTTTCTAGGCCACGTGCAGTTGTTGGCAAAAGTCCAAACCATTGTTGGTAGAGTAAAAGCAATGCCACTACCCCTATGGTTTTTTTTATGCTAGGAGTAGGAGCCTAGGTTCCTTGTTTACAATTACCCAAAATGGTAATTGTATTTACAAAAAAACCATAAAGAAATATTTTTTACTCACAATTTCACTTTCTTGAGTTAAAAAAAAAAAACTATACAAATTAATTTATAGTATAATAGTAATAATACATTAATATTTATTTAATATAATATAAAAAAATGCTTAACAAAAATATAAATAAAAAAATATTTAATAATTAATTAATAAATATATTTCGTTGCATTCATGACCCTTTTTCTCAAAAATTACCATATAGCCACACTGCACCCGCAGCTGCACCTAAACCCAAATCTGCACCCGTATTTTCTAGGCCACGTGCAGTTGTGGCAAAAAAGTCCAAACCATTGATAGTAGAGTAAAAGCAATGCCACTACCCCTATGGTTTTTTTATGCTAGGAGTAGGAGCCTAGGATTAATGCGTGCAGTCCTTTACCGAATTATGAATTCAGCTCGGGCGTGCTTATCATATTAATTATTTATAGTCCTTTACTCCTGTTTTTGCTGGTAATGTGTAAACGGAAAATGGAAGAAAAATTGGAGTGTTCCGAAAATGACAGTTCTTTTTGACATGCTTGATGGTGGCTTCACAACCCTATCCTCAATTCCCCACCACTTCACTTAGTGCTCCCAGGACAGAAGAACTGTCATTTCATAGTTCAAAAGAACGAAAGGATGAAAATAGCGGAAAGTAGTCAGTTTTGTACTGGCCACATCACTTCCACGATGGTATTTCTTTTCTTCCTGACAATTCAGTATTTATTTCAATAAAATCACAGACACAACAAAATTTTACAGCAATTCACATCATTCCCAAATTACCCTGCCCAGCTACCACCTCACACCTGGCCAACCAACCATGATATATGCAATTTTTTTAATAACTTAAGGGTCGTTTGGATACAACTGAGAAGTGAAAACTGAAAAATACTGTAGTAAAATAATTTTTAAATGTGTAAATAGTACCGTGAAACCTATTTTTACTGAAAAAGTTACTGAAAAGTAAAATTTGTTGATCCATAAACAGTACACGATGTGCACTGATTGGATGAAAAAGTTTGAAAAGTCAAAATTTACAATTACTGTTCATTAAACGGTGCATGAACAATAACTGCAAGTCAAAAAACGCGTAAAAAAAAAAAGAAAAAAACGCAAACGCGCTGGAATCAGCGCAATCCAAAAGTAGCTTAAGTATGAATTATTACGGTAATTTAAGAATGTTATGAAATTATTGTGATTTTGTATCCTTTGAAAGACTCATATTTTTATTTTAACTGAGAGCTGCAGATATGCATATTTTTCCCCCCTTCTACGAAGAGAAAGCATTTGATGTATCGTACATGTGTAACATGCCTCTATATGGAGTGGATCTCACACTTGGAGATAGCCGTCTACATATGATAATTTTCCGTCTATGAGAGGGTGGACAACTTGACATACAAGTGTAAGTGACAGTTCATTATCAGAAGGAAGAGAGATAAATATTCATAATTGTTGTAACTGCAGGCATTAATTAATTGGCAACCTGTTTCAATAGACCAGATATGTGGATGGTCACTCTTAATGCTGAAGATTTTGCTCTTCTGAGTCCTGACACCCCTTGTTATTTTCCTACCTAAGTTGAAATTCCAATAGAGTGAATAGTAAAGGTAAATGTTCAATTTAAGAGACTATCAGTCTTATATTTCATTCATTACATTCAAGAACATAGAGAAAGTTGATAGCCAATATTGAGCATATATATTACAAGCATTTATCAACCTGTCGGGCTGCAAATCATCATTTTATATAATTTGCAATATCTGCTGTAGCTGCATGATATAACTTACAATCTGATTGCTTTAATAAGCCAAACAAACTTATAGGTGTTAGTACCTCAAGATTCCATGCCATTAACAAATAACTGATTCCTTGTATCTGTTATTCTGGTTTCTTCACTACAAGAACAGGACACTTGGCGTTATTTATGAAATAGTTGCTCAAACTCCCCTGAAATGCCCTGTATCAACAAATTTATTTTATTACTCAGATATCAGAAGAAAAAATTTGATCACAGAATTTAAAAAACATATGACCAAGAACAGAACGCAACCATAATTTTCCCTATTTTTAACTCAAAAAGTTATTCAAATGAAAAGGCAAGATTAAGCAACATATTTCACACTAGCGAGTTAGATAAGCAAGGATATGTCTTCTCATATAATGGTAATATGTGCAATGACAATTTCTTTTTCATTTTTTGGGGGGAAAAAAAAAAAGAGAATTTGGAATCGGATAACCTACTTCAAGGATAACATGTATAGTTAGTCTAAGATCAAAGGCAGGTCATGAAAATCAGCGAGGTTCTGATTTTAGAGGTATTTTTGAAACTCTTGGCTACAACATATTGTTAAACCATATTACCTGAATGTATTAAGAACTCACAAGAAGCTACTAACCTCTTAACGGTTCTATTGGCATGGCTACCCATAACAAGTAGTTTGATTTTGTACTTTTGGACTGCATCACTTATGGTTTCTTTAGGATCCCCTGCCTCTGTAAATGTTTCCACATTTATCTGTAGAGACAAATATTAATGTTAGCTATACAGAAAACAAGTGGAAAAAATTGAGCTTATGCGCCTAGTTTAGTACAAAAGGAAAGGCATATAGGGGCTGCCTTTGCTAATGTTGCCTCAAACACTCTTGGAGGTACCAGAAGACTGGTGCTCCAAAAAGAATGGTCCTAGTTGCTTGCAACTAAAACGTAATTCAAGCAACATAAAAACTTCGCCCCCAAATATCAAAGTTACAGAGGCAACACAGTGTCAATGAGGACTAGAGCCAAGTATGATGGACGATCAAAAACTTGTGTGAAGAACTCCACCAACTTGACTACAGCTTAATCTAAAGAAAATAACAAAGTGATTAATATCATGAAGATGCAAATCTCAAGAAAAGAAGTTACTGAATCCATACCCCTCGACTAGCACAGATACTCTTAGCTTTCTCCAGGAGGCCTAGTGAAACCTTCTTATTTCGCTCTTGGATAGACTCAATCAAAGTGGGAGCTGTAAATCAGAAATTTTGCAACTTGTGAATAGAAAGTAATGCTGCTATCCCAACAGTTACGTATTTCTGATAGAATTCTCAGCCAAGTTCCATATACTCCAACAAAATTCAGAACTCCTAACCCCTTTACCCCATCCTTCTCCTCAAGGTTAAGCTTGATTTTTGGAGAAGAACTCAAAAATCATAGTATTTATCAGCAACTTCCAATGATAGTTTTTGTTATTGTTCTTGTTGAACACATCCAAAAAATAAAGAGGGAAAAAAAATGAAGAACTTTGTATAGCTCAGCTGAGCAGAGGTACTTGTTTCATTTCCAAATAATGGAAAAATAAAATATGCATAGGTGCGCCGAATTAAACTTCAACATGAAAATTCTAATGATTCGCCATTCAGAATTTGAAGCTATTCGATCAAAGTTCTATTCTAGAGCCTATATATAGTTGTTCTTACTGTACAAACTAAAAACTTCCAGTTTGCATAACAATCAGAAAATAAAGAAGAACAAGAGAATTAGAGGTAGAGTAAGGAAACGTAACTGGTTGACATAGGAGAATACATGCGAGCAAAACCCAGTGGTGCTGCAAATACATTAGTATAGTTTGGAAGAGGCTGTGCTGCGAAGATGACAAGAGTCGATTTTGTGACTGATTCTTTGAAATTTTCGAGCACCCACATGAGTGCATAGTAGCTATACTCGTTTTCATCTATTACCAGCATCACCTTCTGATCAGACCCTTTTGTTTCTTCCCCCATTTCTGATACAAATAAATCCAAGTTTCTATCTGAAAGTAAAGGTTACTTGGTGTGATATGAAAAGTTCAAGCATGAAACTTAGCTACTTATAGTAGGCACTGGACTTTGTGCATTGCAAAAGAACTGTCTGTGTCTTGAATGGAGCAATAAAATCAGCAACTGCGACCCCTCTCCAACTAATACAGTTTCGAGATCAGTGAAATTCAAGACCTACGGAGGTGTCTAATCCATCATTTTAGTGACGTTCAAAGATTTGTTTAGCGTCCAAAGGTTGAATCGGTAAAAAAATAAAAATAAAAAATCATCTTAAAGGATAAAATAATTGTTTATAAACTAAGAAAATTTTTACATCACTTCTATTAAAAATATAAAAAGTCATAAAAAATTAATTATTTTTTTCTTTTTTCATAGAAAAATTAAAAAAAAAATGTATTCTAAACTAATAGCCTAAAAACATCTATTAACTTTTTCAAAAAAAAACAAAAAAACAAAAAAGTCAAGTGCACATCTTTAATGCACACGGTAGGGTGTTGGTTTTGAGCGCTCTTCCTATTAGATGAAAGATCTCAAACCCAACTGACCTAATACAATGAAATTTTAGAAAGTGGGCCTAAGAACTAGGTGTTAGTCTAAACCACAATCACTATACATAGTTGGGTGTGGGCGGACCAATGAGAAAATGGGTTTAAGCTTGAAATGTTGTCCCCGGGTGTTTCGTCCGAGGAGCTTGATATTCTTCTTCTTCTACTTTCAGTACTACGTTCCCGTGGTTCTTCAAAACCATGCAGACTGCTGTTGTTTTCTCCTTTTTCTCTCTTTCTGTCCCTTTTTTGCTATCCCCCATTCTTGAGGGGTCTTTCCCATTATATATTTCTTTCCGGTCGATCTTGACCCTCCATCTGTTGATTGTGCAGGCCATTACTCGAGTGCTGGTCCCATCAGCCACCTTCCCACACCTTCTGTGAGTTGCGGCAACCAAGGCCATACTGTTCAAGAGTCCCTTCATCATTAATGCGGCCAGGACGTTAGTTGGGCGCATTAAATGCGGAGGTGACAGCTTTTCCTTGAACTGCTCCTACACCATACCCCCGTGTGCGTCCTACTGTACTCGTCCTTTCTTCGGGGAACGCTTTGAGAGGTTGCCTTTGATGGCATGTCGTTCTCTCCTACTGGAGTCTGGAATGCCGAGGACAGAATCGTCCTCGGCAACATTTCTAGGCCATTTGGATTTTCATCGTATGTCCTCGGACATTTCTCTCCTCGACGCGGGCCTTGGCCTAGCACAAAGTGGGCCGGGGTCGCCAAGTTCTCTGGCCCCACAATAGCCCCTTAAAATCCTATTGTCTGGATCCTCAAACGGAAAGAAGGGTTTTGGTAACATCAGACTTCTATTATGGCTTGTCATGTCCTATCCTTCATTAATGCTAAAGTCTTTTCGTATGCCCGAGACACGTTCCTGGCGCCTTGGTATATGAAGCGTGCCTTTAATGAATGCTGGCGGCTCCGTGCTCTCCACGTTCAATGGTGCGATGGTGATTTTAACGGCTGAGATTTCCTCACCTTTATGGGCAGGAAAATCCGCACAGTTATTTTTAATGAGAGGTATAAATTCCCATTTGAACGGACTTATCTCTTTACTTTTGCACTTAAGAGTTCCTGCGCATATGTCCTGAGTTCAGTCAAACTTCCAACCAAACTCAAGTTTCTTTCCAGCATAAAGAGCCTGCCCGAGGAGCTTATCCTCATTTCCGTAAGTTTTCTTTGCTCTTCAACTTGTGCTTTCCCTCTTCTAAGTTTATCTTTCTCTTGTTTCTCTCATTCTTTCGTCATCCCCTGAGTCTCTTTGACAATTTCTAGAAATGGGTAAATTAAAAAAGTTGGTTGAGACCGAAGAAGCGATGGAAAAATTCATCGCCGATTATAGGATACCCCCCAATGTGGGTCTGAGGTACTGTGAGGAAGGGGAGTGGCACTTTAGGAGAAAAACGGGTGAGGTGGTGATCTCCATACTTGCCTTTATAGAGGGGGGCGTGAGAATCCCCATGGGGCCAATAATGAGGGATTATCTTAGGCACTTCCGATTAGCCCCCACCCAGTGTGCTGCTAACGTATTTAGGATCCTGGGTTGTATGGATGCCTTAAACGAGAAAATGGGGCTAAGGCTAACTCACCACGATGTGAACTAGTGCTACAACCTCAAACTCTTGAAAGGCAAGTCCTACTATTTGAAGACGAGGGATGATAGGGTTTGGCTTATTCAGTGCCTCCCCGAGTCCAGCAAAGGGTTAAACAAGGACTTCCTCGTCGTGTTTGGGGAGTGGCACGATGGCCTCCCTTGCCCCACGGTGGAGGGGGAGCCAGGTGGGGTATCTAGAGTGGGAGAGGGATGATCCCCTTTTTTTATTTTTCGCCATCATGATTTGCACGGTTTGGTTACTGATGTGAATACGCCTTCTTTTTGCAGATCCACACGCCTTTCAGCATCACTTCCATCTGACCAACAAGGAGGATTTGGAGACTATCCTCGGGGCGGCGGTCTTTTAAACGAGGCGGACAACCAAGTCAGGGCCGTTCACAAGATCTTGGGGTACGATCCTATCCAGAGGTCATTCTCCGATCCGAAGTACGTGATTAGAGCAAACGATCCCTAGCTTTAGAGAATCACTGTAGTTAAGCACGGGTTTCTGATTCCCGAGGGGTCTCCTATTCCGGAGGGTGCCCCGTTGGCCGGCTCTTCTTCATCTCACCAAACGGCGGAAGCCGAGAGTGGTTCGGGTTTGCCCGAAGAAGGATTCGATGCATTTGACCAGGCTAGTTCACCCGCGGATCCCGTTGGTGACTTGTGTGACCCCGACCTTTCCGAGGAGGATTTCTTGTTAGCGGGGACATCCTCTCAGGTGGAGATGGGTCTTAAAAGGAAACCCCAGTCAAGCCTGCTCGACCTAATTGAGGGCCAGCCGGGGAAGGAGGCACCAGGGAAGTCGCAATCCAAACCTCCCCCTCCTTCGCCACAGCCTCAACTTGTTCAAACCAAGTCTTCCCCTGCTCGCTCGCGGACACCATCTCCCCGGCCCAAACACTCTGCTTCCCCTCAATCGACTTTACCTCCTCGGCCTGAGCCCACCGACTCAAAAAGGAAAAGGAGTTCTAAAGGCAAAGAGCCGATAGATGAGGGGAAGTCTCACACGTCTCAAGAGGAGTGCGAAGCCCCGCAGGCTCAAAAGTAGCTAAAGATTGGGTCTCAAGGCCAAGGCAAGGAGATCGATGCTCAATTTGTGCCCGAGGCTTGGCTCCCTGCCCCAATGCTCCACAGGGAGCCATTAATGGAAAATGCCTCCCTAAGGGACTTTCGAGGCGGCGAAGGCGCTTACATAGCCGACGCGTTGGAAAGGGCCCTGCTCCTTCCCACTGACATGAAAGAGCTAAAGAATACAAGGAGTCAGGAGGTCTTCCTCAGCATGAAGAGGTACTTGGCCATGGTAAGACTTCTGATACTTGTGACTCCGTCAATTTTTGTTCCTCAATTTCCCATTCACAGTGTGTTTGTTCCGATTGGCAGGCCGTCCAAACCACTTATAGGCTGGAGGATGAGGCTAAAGGGCAGAGTAGGTCCTTGGAGACCGAACGTAATAAGCACTTGGACGCTGCTCACACCCTTAAGAACTCCGAGGCTGACCTCACTAAGGCCAGAGAGGATCTGAAGGAGATGACCAGGCAGAGGGACAGCGTTGAAGCAGGCCTGTCTGGCGCCCAAAAGCAGGCTGAGACCCAGACGAAATGCCTACTTGAAGCTAAAGATTAGCTGAGGATTGCGAAGGAGCAGATTGATGATTTAAAGAAGAAGGCAGAGATGGCTAGGGGCGTTGCAGAATGGGCCAGGGATGAAGCTCTAAGGGCTAAAACGGAGGCTGAATTTTCCAAGACGGAGGCCGAGACCTCCAAGGACAAAGTTGAGGAGGAGGCCTATGACGCGGGGGTGGCTAATACCCAGGCCGTCCTCAAGGCTCAAATCCTTGGGGTATGCCGGCTTTACTGCTTCCAGGTCTGGAATGAAGCCCTTAAACAAGCTGGGATGGAGGCTTCGTCTGATCTGTGGAAGATGGAGAAGGTGTACTCTCCCCCGGCCATTCGTGAGACTAGCTCTGAGACGGCGAGTGCTCCGGAGGAAGCTGAGGTTGCCCAACCTGAGGCTGCCCTGACCGTGTACCCTGCTAACGAGCTAGCCAAAGGGGGCAAGCTTCCTAAGGTGACAGAAACGGGTGGGAGATCTAACCCTAAAGCGCCCCAGGAGGCTGCCGGGTCCGTAGTTAGGGCTCAGGACCCTCACGCCAAGGAGCCACCTCTCTTGATTCAGCCCCTTCAGTCCATTTCCCCGGCTAATGTCACTCAGGGCCCCGAGGCCAATCTTGCTCAGCTTCCCAAGGAAGGGGATGTCTCCTTGGGTTTCAAGGCCAATCCTGCTTAGCTTCCCAAGGAAGGGGATGTCTCCCAGGGTCTCGAGGCCAATCCTGTTCGGCTTCCCAAGGAAGGGGCAAAAATAAAGTTGAAGAAGTAAAGACTCTGGCCACCTTTTGTGTTGGTTTTCTTTTCAGCTTAGTTTTTAGTTAATTTGCTTCTGTTTTAAAAGTCTTGGAATTTGTTTGTAACTAAATCTTTCGGCTATATATATGAAATTCCTTTCTTCCTTTCCCTTTTGAATCATGTGCTTATTGCCGTTACCGATATTACTATTACTGCAAAATTTCGTGGCTTGTGAATTAATTATCCTAACGGATGTGAATGGTCGTGCACCTAATATATTTGAAGTTAAATCCCTCGATATTGTCTTACCAGTATCAAGGGGACGCTTAGTTTGTGTCTACCCATATCTCTAGGGTGCCAAGTGTATAATCCGAGGTGCCAAGCGTACGCCTAGGCCGTATCCACAGCTTTTACAATCTTGAAGTAGCTAGTTTCCCCATAGATTTGAGTTCGAGGACCATGCAAGACCTTGGTTCTGTCCAACACTTGGATTTTTTGGAGTGACTAGTTTCCCCATAGGCTTGAGTCTAAGGACCATGCAAGATCTTGGTTCTATCTAGCACTTAGATTTTCTTGGAGTGACTAGTTTCCCTATAGGCTTGAGTCCGAGGACCATGCAAGGCCTTGGTTCTGTTTAGCACTTAGATTTTCTTCGAGTGACTAGTTTCCCCATAGGCTTGAGTCCGAGGACCATGCAAGTCCTTGGTTCTGTCTAGCACTTAAATTTTCTTGGAGTGACTAGTTTCCCCATAGGCTTGAGTCCGAGGACCATGCAAGGCCTTGGTTCTGTCTAGCACTTAGATTTTCTTTGAGTGACTAGTTTCCCCAAAGGCTTGAGTCCGAGGACCATGCAAAGCCTTGGTTTTGTCTAGCACTTAGATTTTCTTCGAGTGACTAGTTTTCCCATAGGCTTGAGTCTGAGGACCATGCAAGACCTTGGTTCTATCTAGCACTTAGATTTTCTTGGAGTGACTAGTTTCCCTATAGGCTTGAGTCCGAGGACCATGCAAGGCCTTGGTTCTGTCTAGCACTTAGATTTTCTTCGAGTGACTAGTTTCCCCATAAGCTTGAGTCCGAGGACCATGCAAGTCCTTGGTTCTGTCTAGCACTTAAATTTTCTTGGAGTGACTAGTTTCCCCATAGGCTTGAGTCCGAGGACCATGCAAGGCCTTGGTTCTGTCTAGCACTTAGATTTTCTTGGAGTGACTAGTTTCCCCAAAGGCTTGAGTCCGAGGACCATGCAAGTCCTTGGTTCTGTCTAGAACTTAGATTTTCTTGGAGTGACTAGTTTCCCCATAGGCTTGAGTCCGAGGACCATGCAAGGCCTTGGTTCTGTCTAGCACTTAGATTTTCTTGGAGTGACTAGTTTCCCCGAAGGCTTGAGTCCGAGGACCATGCAAGGCCTTGGTTCTGTCTAGCACTTAGATTTTCTTGGAGTAACTAGTTTTCCCATAGGCTTGAGTTTGAGGACCATGCAAGACCTTGGTTCTATCTAGCACTTAGATTTTCTTGGAGTGACTAGTTTCCCCATAGGCTTGAGTCCGAGGACCATGCAAGACCTTGGTTCTGTCTAGCACTTAGATTATTGCCAGAATGCGAGACATGTAATCAAGATGGACTTAAAATCTGAACTGGACAAATGCTTTTATTAATAGTAATAGCTTCTCAGGTTATTTACATTCCATGGACAGGGTATAGCTTTTTCATCTAAGTCTTCTAGGTAGTATGCTCCTATCCCCACAACTGAAGTAATCCGGTATGGTCCTTCCCAGTTGGGTCCGAGCTTTCCCCATGATGGGTTTCTTGCAGCACCCACAATTTCCCTCAGCACTAAGTCCCCTGGTGTTAGTGGTCTAAGCTTCACGTTGGCATCATATCCCTATTTGAGCTTCTGATGGTAATAGGCCAATTGGACCATTGCCTTTTCTCTTCGTTCGTCGATCAGATCTAGGTTCTTCCCTAGTAGTTCGTCGTTACTATTTGAGGTGAATGAACTCGTCCTCAGAGTCGGGAAGTTTGCCTCTATAGGGATAACGGCCTCGACCCCATTGGTAATGGCAAAAGGCGTCTCCCCTGTCGACCGTCGTGGTGTAGTCCGATAGGTCCATAGGACGTGCGGCAACTCTTCCACCCATCTTCCTTTGGCGTCATCTAGTCTCTTCTTAAGTCCGTTGACTATGACCTTGTTGACAGCCTCGGCTTACCTGTTTCCCTGAGGATAGGCTGGGTTCGAGTACCTGTTAGTGATCCCCAACTCGCAGTAATATCTTCTGAAGGCCTTGCTGTCAAACTGGAGTCCATTGTCTGAGATGAGGGTGCGAGGGACTTTGAATCGTGTGACAATGTTTCTCCAGATGAACTTCTTAGCATCCACGTCTCTAATGTTGGCCAAAGGCTCGGCTTCAACCCACTTGGTGAAGTAATCTGTGCCGACCAGTAGGTATGTCTTATTTCTTGCTGCCTTTGGGAAGGGTCCTACGATATCCAGGCCCCACTGGGCGAACGGCCACAGACTGGACAGAGGGTTGAGGGCCCCGCCAGGTTGATGAATATTCGAGGCGAACCTTTGGCACTGGTCACACTTTTTAACATACTCTAGGGCTTCCTTCTGCATCCCCGGCCACCAGTATCCCTGGGTAATGGCTCGGTGTGACAGAGATCTTCCTCCTGTGTGACTCCTGCAGATCCCTTCGTGCAGCTCTTCAAGCAGCAGTTCTGATGCCTCAGGGTGGACGCATAGTAAATATGGCCCGAAATATGAGCGTTTGTACAATTTGTGATCCTCGGACAGCTAGAACCAAGGAGCTTTTCTTCGTATCTTCTCTGCCTCCGAATTTTCCTCGGGCAAGACGTCATCTTTGAGGAACCTCATGATAGGGTCCATCCAACTAGGGCCCACTCTGACTTCATAAACATGGACCATGCCTTTGACCACTTCATTCGCTCTGTCCAGGTGCTCGACGAGAATAATTCGAGGCAGGTCCCCTGCCGAGGAAGTGGCAAGCATGGCCAGCGAATCCGCATGAGTGTTTCCGCTTCTTGGTACGTGCGACAAGCTGAAAGAGTTGAAGCCCAGCTGTAAGCGTTTGACCCGGCTTACGTACTTTTGTATCCTTGCATCTCTTGCCTCTAATTCTCTCTTTACTTGGCCCACTACCAGTCTCGAGTCCGAGAACATCTCCATTGCCTTTCCTCCCATTTTCTGTACCATGGCAATTCCTTGTAGCAGGGCTTCATACTTGGCTTCGTTGTTCGTGGCTGAGAACCCAAGTCTCATGGACTTCTCTATAATAGTTTCCTCGGGAGATATTAGGACTAGCCCCACTCCAGATCCCCTTTGATTTACCGCGCCATCAACGTACACCTTCCAACATGGGGGTCCTGGTGTAGAGATCACTCTAACCGATTTTCCATCCATGTTCTGTTCCTCTGCCACTGTCTCTACTAGGGGTTCAGCGAATTCGGCCACTAAGTCTGCTAATACCTGGCCCTTATAGAGGTCTGGGGCATGTATTTGATGTCAAAAGCTCCCAGAATTGTGCTCCATATGGCAATCCTTCCAGTGTAGTCAGCGGTTCACAGTACAGACTTCAAGGGTAGTTGGGTTAGAACAACCACTGTGTGGGCCTGGAAATAATGGGGAAGCTTTCACGTAGCATGGACCACAGCCAGTATGGCTTTCTCCAGGGGTAGGTATCTGACCTCAGCTTCATGCAGTGACTTACTCACGTAATAGACCGGCTTTTGGACGCCATTGTCGTCCCGTATTAGCACCAAGCTCACAGCATGGGGGGCTACAGCAATGTATGCGTACAGAACTTCATCGGCCTCGGGACTGGACATGATAGGTGGCCAGAATAGGTAATCTTTGAGTTGCTGGAAAGCCACCACACAGTCCTCGGACCACTCAAACCCCTTCCACTTGTTGATCAAGAGATAGAACGGCCTACATCTATCTGCCGATCTGGAAATGAATCGGTTGAGGGCTGCGATCATCCCAGTAAGCTTCTGGACCTCCTTTGCGTTTTGTGGCAGTTTCAGGCCGTTTATGGCCTTGATCTGGTCAGGGTTAACCTCGATTCCCCTGTGGGTAACCATGTAGCCCAAAACCTTGCCAAACCCCACGCCAAATGAGCACTTGGAAGCATTCAGGCGCAGCTTATGTTTCCTCAAGATGCTAAATGTGCTGCCGAGGTCCCTTAAATGCTCGGTCACCACTTTACTCTTCACCACCATGTCATCGACGTAGATTTTAATGTTCTTGCCCAGCTGTGGTTCGAACATTCTTGTCATCATCCTTTGATAAGTTGATCCCGCATTCTTCAGGCCAAACGGCATTACCTTTGTAGTGGTAATTACCGATTGGCGTTATGAAGGCCGTTTTCTCCTGATCCCCCCACGCCAGTGGTATTTGTGGTAGCCTTGAAAGGCGTCTAAGAAGCTTATCCGAGGATGGCGTGCTGTTGCGTCCACTAACTAGTCTATCCGAGGCATTGGGAATGGGTCCTTAGGGCACGCCTTATTTAGGTCTGTGAAGTCCACACAGACCCACCATTTCCCACTTTTCTTCTTGATCACCACTGTGTTGGCCAGCCATTCGGGGTAAAAGACTTCTTTGATAGCCCCAGCACGTTTGAGCTTCGCCACTTCGTCTCTAATCGCGTCGGCATGCTCTTTTGACGGGCGATGGGGTGGTTGCTTCTAGGGAATGATGGTCGGGTTGACATTGAAGTGATGGCAGATGAAGGCTGGGTCGATCTCAGAGGCGTCGCAGGCATCCCATGCAAATACGTGAATATTCCTTTTAAGGAACTCAATCAGCTTCTCTTTCTCCTGGAGAGGTAGCCGAGCCCCTACTTGGAAGAACTTCTTCGGGTTGTCATCAATAACCACCTCTTCCAGGTCTTTGCATTTCGCCTCCCCGGTAGTTGTGTTAGGGGGCAAAACCGAGGTCTTTAGTTGCTATAAATTCTCTTCACTGGAGGCCGAGGACTCCGCATCAAGCCAATGCAAGACGGCTGCTACCACGCATTGCCTCGCTGTGGGTTGGCAACCACGGATTTCCAGGACTTGGTCTCCTGACGGGAATTTCACCTTCTGGTGCAACGAGGAAGCAACAGCCCCTAGGGTATGGAGCCAAGGCCTACCGACAATGGCTGTATAGGGAGAGTAGGTGTCCACCACGACGAAGTTCACCTTCACTATTTCCGGGCCGGTTTGGATGGGCAGCCTAATCATGCCCATTGGAATGACAAGCTTCCCGTCGAAGCTCATCAGAGGGGAGTTGTAGGGCATCAAGTCCTCTGCCTTTAACCCCAGCCCCCTGTATAGGTCGGGGTACATAACCTCTGCCACGTTGCCGCCATCCACCATTACTCTTTTCACATCGTAGTCCCCTATTCGGAGGGTGATCAGCAGTGCATCGTCATGGGGCTGGATGGTCCCGATCTTATCTTCCTCTAAAAAGCTCAAAACGGGACGAAAGCTCATCCTGGCCCTCTTCGGCCCCGGTTGGGACTCCTCGGCAGGCAGTTGAGCCACCGATAACAGTCGTGCAAGGCGCGTGCCTGTTCTCCCTGGCGCAGCCACGATTACGCTGATCGTTCCTGTGGGTGGCCTCAGGGCAGCATCCCTCTTGGCCTCTTGATGACCACTAGAATGATGCAGAAGGTGCTTCAGTCTCCCTTCCCGAACTAGCTGGTCTAGGTGGTTCCAAAGGTTCTTGCAGTTCTCCGTACTGTGGCCATAGTCTTGGTGGTATTGGCAATAAAGGTTCTGATCGCGCTTCGAGGGTTCTCCCGCCATCTTATTCGGCCACCTAAAGTATGGCTCGTTCTTGATTTTCTCCAAAACCCGATGCACTGGTTCTCGGAATACGGCGTTGACAGTCTGTGCATTGGTTGTTCCGGGTTGCCCTATAAAGTCCCTCTTCAGGCGGTTGCTGCCATACTAGTCCGACCTGAAATCCCTCCTCTTGAGAGGGATAACCTTCTCCTTTCCTTTTCCCCGTAATTGGTCTTCCTCCACTCGTTTGTACTTGTCGATTTGATCCATCAGTTGACGCATACTGGTGGCGGGCTTGCCAGTCAGAGACTTCCGTAGGCCGTGATCAGTTGGGAGACTATTTTTGAAAGTGATAATGGCGACGTTGTCAAAGTTGTCTTCCATTTCATTGTATGTCTCCCAATATCTGTCCGAGTAGGCCTTTAAGGTTTCTCCGTCATGCATGGATAACGACAACAAAGCACTCAAAGGCCGAGGGGCTCTGCGGTTCGTAACTAAGTGGGAGCCAAAAGCTTGGGTCAGCTGCCTGTACGAGTCGATGGAGTTCGTCTTCAGACCATTAAACCACCTTATCGCCGATGGTCCCAAGCTAGACGGGAAGACCTTGCACATCAACGCCTCGTTCCTAGAATGGATAGTCATCCTTTGGTTGAACTGGCTCACATGCTCCACCGGGTTTGTTCTACCGTTGTAAATGGCGAAGGTTGGCTGCTAAAACTGTCGAGGGAGTATGGCCCCTTCTATGTGGTGCGTGAAAGGCAACTTGGAGAGTTGATCTAGTGCCTTGCTCATGGTGTCGTTTCCCAAACCCCTAGGAGATGGGCTTTTGCGCCTACGCCTCCGGTAGTGTTCTTCTTCATGGGAGAAGGCCTCGCTTGGGGGAGTCCTCGATCTTCGCCTATAGTTGTCATCATTTTCATCATCGGAGGGCGCGTCAAGTCTAGAACGAGATTGCCTTTGCTATGCATGGTACAACTTTCTTTTCAAATCGTCTATCTCTCGCTGCATGGACTGCCTATCGTTCTGTTTCTGAGACATATGGCTCCTAACTTCCTCTTGTTGCAGGGCCCGACTGTTATTTCGTCTCTGAAGCACGTGGCTGCCCGCACGAGAGTGGCTCCTGCTGGTTTGGGTGGTGTTTACACTTCCCTTTCGAAACCTTCCGTTCTCTTCGTTTTGGTCGCGCCCGGGGTTGGGGAAGTTACCCTACTGTTGGGATTTGGCTGGTTCGAGCTGATGGGAGCCTGCCTGATGAGGGCCTGACCCTACCATGCCAGATCATTGTCCTTACTAGCACACAATTTCTCCCCACAGACGGCGCCAATTGTAGGGTGTTGGTTTTGAGCGCTCTTCCTATTGGACGAAAGGTCTCAAGCCCAACTGGCCTAATACAATAAATTTTTAGAGAGTGGGCCTAAGAACTAGGTGTTAGTCTAAACCACAATCACTATACATAGTTGGGTGTGGGCAGACCAATGAGAAAATGGGTTTAAGCTTGAAATATTGTCCCCGGGTGTTTCGTCCGAGGAGCTTGATATTCTTCTTCTTCTACTTTCAGTACTAGGTTCCCGTGGTTCTTCAAGACCCTGCAAACTACTGTTGTTTTCTCCTTTTTCTCTCTTCCTGTCCCTTTTTCGCGATCCCCCATTCTTGGGGGGTTTTTCTCATTATATATTTCTTTTTGGTCGATCTTGACCCTCCATCTGTTGATTGTGCAGGCCATTACTCGAATGCTCGTCCCATTAGCCACCTCCCCACACCCTTTGTGAGTTGCGGCAACCAAGGCCATACTGTTCAGGGGTCTCTTCATCATTAATGTGGCTAGGACGTTAGTTGAGCGCATTAAATGCGGAGGTGACAGCTTTTCCTTGAACTGCTCCTACACCATACCCTCGAGTGCGTCCTATTGTACTCGTCCTTTCTTCGAGGAACGCTTTGAGAGGCTGCATTTGATGGCGTGCCGTTCTCTCCTACTGGAGTCTGGAATGCCGAGGACAGAATCATCCTCGGCAACATTTCTAGGCCATTTGGATTTTCATCGTATGTCCTTGAACATTTCTCTCCTTGGCGCGGGCCTTGGCCTAGCACAAAGTGGGCCGGGGTTGCCAAATTCTCTGGCTCCACACACACATTAATACACATACTCTCCAAAAATATAAGAAACAATTCATTACTTTGACTTGAAGTCACAACTTCATTTGTTTTTAGAAATTGTTTGTATTATATGTACAAATGTGAATAATAGATACTCGCAAATAAAAATCAACAAGTTTTGTGCTTTCTGGTGTAGTTCAAGTACCAAGTAGTGGATCACTGTTCATAGGCCTAAATCTTCGTTTAAAATGCAAATGTAGCAGTACGGCGGTAGAGGTGGAAAAGTTCATACATTTCTTTCTTTCTTTCCTAAAACCCAAAAAAAAAAAAAAAAAAAAAAAACAAAACCTGAAAGTTCATACACTCAGCTTGTCATGAGCATGGAAAAACACTATGGTGATACAGTGCATGGTATTACAAGTGTCGGAAAAATAACGCATGAGATATTATCTCTTCAAATGTCATTGAAAGGTTTCTATTTTGATTTTGTGTAATATTTAACGTTTTTAAGAATAAGGTTTAATTATTTGGCAAAGTTTATTGGAGTGATTTAATCAAAATTGAGTGAAAATCTATTTATGAATATTTTTGCTTAAATATTAAGTTCAAGTCAGGTCGTCAGGTCAGATTTCCGTCGTCGTTCATAGGTCTAAATCTTCGTTTAATGCTACTGGGACATAAGCTAAGAGTAGCATGGTATGGGTAATCTAAAAGCAGGTTTTTTTTATCAAGTTTGTGATGATGCGAAATCACTTTTCACAAGGGATTTTCAGTTTAGTCAAAAAAGTAACCGACCACGCAGTGGGTTTTCGTGACATAATGGACAAGAAATAGTAAGGGTTTGTTTGGATACAGTTGAAAATTGAAAATTGAAACTGAAAATTAAAAAACACCATAGTAAAATAATTATTAAATATGTGAATAGTACCATGG
The DNA here is from genome assembly GCF_932294415.1 of Quercus robur. Classification (NCBI taxonomy): domain Eukaryota; kingdom Viridiplantae; phylum Streptophyta; class Magnoliopsida; order Fagales; family Fagaceae; genus Quercus; species Quercus robur. The sequence continues at coordinate 40,167,554 of NC_065534.1, read as the reverse complement.
GACCCATTTTTAATGAAAAAGTTACTGAAAAGTGAAATTTGTAGGTCCGTAAACAGTACACGATGTGCACTGATTGGCTGAAAAAAATTAAAAAAGTCAAACTTTGCGATTACTGTTCATTGAACAGTGCATGAACAGTAGCCACAAGTCTCAAAAACGCGTGAAAAAAAAAAAAAAAAAAAAAAGGAAAAACGTAGACGCAGACGCGTTGAAAATCAGCTCAATCCAAACGTACTCTAAGTCGTAGTTGGGTTGGTTGGTGAAAAGAATAACTGAAAACGGAAAAATGTGTCATTTTCTTACCAAACTTTGTCCATACTTCCTTCCTTCTAAGTAAACTTCCATACTTTTATTCTCATTTTGAGAAATTATAGGTTCCGCTTGAATTGAGTTTATTTTTTCTAAAATTAAAAACTGAAACTGAAAATACTGTAACAAAATAATTTTTAAATATGTGAATAGTGCCGTGGGACCCATTTTTAATGAAAAAGTTGCTGAAAAGTGGAATTTGTGGATCTGTGAACAGTACATGGTTGCAAGGTTTTCAGACCCGGACCGTTCATTGAACCGTAAAAGGGAAAGGTTCAAGGTTTTTGAGGTCGAACCGAGGTCGAACCGGGATCGAACCGTGATGACGTCATAATTAATTTAATAATTAATTAAAGTCTAAATATAGATATTAAATTTATAAAACTAGCAAAATTGACTATATATCTATATATGTGAGGGAAATTTAATGATTTTCAAGCATATATTTAATAATTAAATAAGAAAGTTAATAAAATAAAATAATAACCATGAAAACATTAAAATTTATGATTAATTTTTGAAGTAAAGTTGAATATCTTTGAAAGATTTTAATTATAATTTTTTTTATTCCTTGTAAGAGATGGATAATTTAATTAAGTAGAATAAAATTGTGTTAAGTTGTTTTTAAAAATAAAAAATATAAATAAAAATTGCTAAGGGGTTGGATCGCACAGTTCTCACTGGTTCATGCGGTCCAACCCCGGTTTTAGCGGTTCACGGAATTAACAAAAAATCCGGTTCTTTATGCTTAAAAAACCAGTTTTCATCTTGATTTCTGGTTTTCACGGTCCGACCTCCCGGTCCAGTCCGGTTCTGAAAACTATGCACGAGTGTACTGTTCACCTTGGAAAAGTCAACCTTTGTGGCTACTGTTCATGAACAGTAGCTGCATTACTCCCTGAAACGCGTGAAAACAAACAAACAAACAAACAAACAAAAAAAAAAAAAAACCCAAAACGCTAAAACTGAAACGCGCAATCCAAACGGCCTCATAAAGTACTTGTGGCGGGCAAGTGATATGGTCCACCATTTCATTAAAAGACTCACACCTATTAAAAATTAGGAAGTTTTAAAAAAAAAACTAAATACTGACTTAGTAATTTTAAACATGTGGGAGAATTTTACTAGAATGGTGGACCACATCACTTGTCCGAGATCGGTATAATTTCTCATTTTATAGATGGGTAATGTTGGAGAAATTATAAGGTCCACATGGTAGACAAGTGACATGGTCTAACATTCCACTAAAAGACTCACACCTGTTTAAAATTGTTGAGTTGGAAAATTTTTTTTAAATAGAAACTGATTATTGACTCAACAATTTTAAACAAGTGGGAGTCTTTAAGTGGAATGGTGGACAGATAACGTGGTCCACCAGAGGACCCTATAATTTCTCGTAATGTTGGGAGAGGCCCCCTCCCATTTAAACCTCTCCCATTTTAATATAGTGAAAGACACGTGGTAGATAAACAATCTAAAGGCTAAAAATATGCCATGTCATTCTCTCAACTTTTTTGTCTCTTTTTCCCTTCTTTTCCTCTTTCACCCGTCAGCACTCTCATGGTCTGAGCATCAGAGGTGTTCAATTCAACACATGCTGGAAATTTTTCATTGCAGTTTGGTTGCGTGCGACTACGAGGGACACACCCAAGAAACTGTGGCAATTGGGACTAATGTGGCGGTGACTGTTGTGGCTAGAGCGTTGACGCCGTCGAGGCTAGCTAGGTCCGACAGTGGCGCACGAAATGGAGGTCTTCCAATGAGCTTGCGGTAGAGCGAAACTAGATAAGTTGGGACGTTTGGTTTGACGGCAGAGGCTGGGTTTTTTTAATGTGGGTTTGGTTTCTCTAGATTTGCAAATATGGGTAGAATGAATATGTGTTGTGGGTGGTTGATGGGTTGATAGTGCTTTTTATTTTTATAGATAGTGGTTTTGGAGAATTGGATCAGATTTGATGTGAGTTTTAGGCATGGGAATTCATAGATAAATCCCACCATCAATAAAAGTTCATGTGTTTCAATCGACGGAAAGGCAAGTCCTGCGCCTTTGTCATCGTTTCCGATGGCTCTGTCCTATTTGCTGCAAAGTTGTTGTAAGACGCATCATCTCCAATGGTTCCATCTTGTTTGCTCAAAGTCGTTGTTGCGTCAGTGGTGGCCCTGGTGGGTTTGCAAGGAGATTGCTGAAAGGTGCAGGCAATTAAGAATAAAAAATATTTTATAACGTGTTTTATTTTCTACCATTGGATTTGTTACTTGCCACGTGTCTCCATCGGTATTAAAATGGAAGAAAACATGAGAGTTTTAAACGGGAGGGGAGCCTCTCTTGGTAATGTTAACCAATACTCCAAACCAATTATCCAAAGGTATTGGTGTAGGAGTTATTTTTAAAAATATTTTATTAAGAAAATAATAAAATAATAAATGTTATCGACCGTTTTTTATATCTCTCATGAAAGTAATATTAAAACTTTTTTATTATGTTTTATTAACAATTGTACTAAAAACATTCATTAACATGAGCATGTATAGATATAAGATGCTTTTAATATAAGAATATGAATATTTCGTAAAAATGTTTTGTTATGTCACTATCTCACAGTATTCATAGGGATGAGCCCACCTTATATGAGAGGAAAATAGTAGTATACTCACTAAAAACACAATAATTTTTCTATAAAATTACTACTTAAAGATAGTTTTTCTATACACACAATTGGCTAATTTTGAGTTAGATCGAATCATGTTGAGTTAAAATATGGGATTTGAGATATCCCATGATTTTCTATTTCTCATTATCAAATTCAAAAGAACAATTTTAATTTAGAAAACTGTAAAGATTTTTGAATTTTCCCCTTAATTCTTATCAACCCAACGCTACCCAAGTGTAATTCTTCTGAGGGTTTGATGCACCGTTTTTACTTTTTAGGTGTATAGGCGGCTTTTTAACCGTGGGTGCTGTTAATGGGTGCTGTAGCCGTTAATGTGATAAAATTTAAAATAAATTATTCATGTTTTTTGAGGGATGTGGAAAAAAACTGAATATGTATTAAATGTGTGTTAGTTTAGATGGAGAAAGTCAAATTATTTTGTGATAAAACACAACTAAAAAATAAAACTTTATCAATTTTTTTATGTAAGTGAAATTTGTGATAGATCATAAATGAACAACAGCTAGTTCATTAACCGTTCATTAACAGGTGCTGGCCACCTGTTAAGAAAGTCCTTTAAGCTTTATTGTGCGAAGACGTTTTCCTCACAGTAATTGGAGTTTGCTTGCAATGAAAAATTGGTAAGATTCCCTAAAAAAGGGAGGAAATAGAGGCCTACTAATATGATAACTTTTTCCCCCATTATGGCATATGACTACATGACTGAGTGGCCTTTCAAGTTTCAACAACTTTTCTTTTATCTCAAAAACAAAGTTTCAACAACTTCGCAATGATCCATTAATGACAAAGGAATATATCTTTACGTGTTCCATCCGCAAGAAATTTAAATTTAAAATTCTTAAAAGTTTTTCAAACAATCACAAGTAAATTTCATGCACTACATAAAATTTTTGACACTTATTGATGTGGAAGTATCAACTATCAAGCTTGTGCCGGTTCTTTTCTTAGCCAGTTAGCCTATTATTAATATCATTTTTTATTTACTACTAATAATTTGTTATATCTTATATCTTCTATTCAAAATAATTTGTTATATCAACCAGTGTCAAAATTTTTTTGTATCTATAAATTTTCTAAAATTTTATCGTATCTTAAATCCACAATTTAAAGATTCTAAAGTCTCTTTTGTAGTTTAAACTTAACCAAAAATTTAGTGGTGCACCGTAAAAATTTCTATTAAGGGGTTACAATTAATCTCTTATTGATATAAAATTCTATGTTTTGGATTCAAGTTGTGCATGAAATAGTTTTCATCAATATTATTGTGGGGGGTAAAATCTGTTAGCTGATGTTGGGTCGTGGTTCATGTACCAGGCCCAGCCACGATAAGAAGAAAAGGCATGGGCGTAGGATATCCCATCCTAACCATGATGGGCCGGGCCTGCTTAGGGGCGTCCGAGGAGGAGTACCTCCTCGGACTCGTCAAGTAAGTGTCAAATTCGCACTCCATACCTGGCGAAAGGTCACCCAATACGAAGGAATAGTGCGTGACGTTCAGGAAAGGGGGCAACCACAACTGCCGCATTAAATGCCAAGGAACTACTTTTCCAGCTGCATTAATGTGGAAGGGACAGGAACGCAGAATCATCATGGCCAGTGCAACTCACAGAAAAGAGGAATGATGACCTATGGGACAAGCACTCAAGTGGAGGGTCAGATGGTTGACAAGTGTAGGGTCATGATCTTAGGAAGGATGCTATATAAGAGAAGAAGATCCCCATGGAAAGGGGATCGCAAGCAGAAAAAAGAAAAAAGATAGAAAAGGAGAAAGGAGGTAGAAGTAGAAGAAACAGCCCCAGGAACCGTTCCTCCAAAAGTTTGAAGGAATATCTCTACGTCCAACTGGTTGCATGGCTTGGTCACAATTATGTTTCCCCTGTCAGAGACCTAGTTCTGTAACCTACTCTCTACAAATTCATTGTTGAGGGACTTTTGGGCCAGAACCACCTGCCTGTTGGGCCTGAGCCCCAAAACCGCCCCCCTACAATTATATTACTTCATAATTTTTTATTGAAAATGTTTTTTGATAAATCCATCATTAGATTACATTATCTTTTTATTATACCATGGATTCATGCAAAATATGATGACAATTAGAGATTAATAACTATTGAATCTATAAATATTTAAATTTTAAATTTAAGATCTTTTGAACTTTAAAATTAAGCAAATATACAAATTACACACTATGTTTGGATTAATTGTCATTTTCATACATTTCATTTTAAAAATCAAACCCATCCACCAATCACTAAAAATGTAATAGATAAATGTTTATGCTCAAACAAAAGCTATGATTGATTAATTTGAAATTCACAATATATTAACTAAAATTTTAACCAAAATACAAATTAATTCCATTAGGGAAAGACAAAAGTCCCTAAAATTCAGGCATAAGGGAAATTTTGCTATGAGGTTACCTAGGCTCAAAGCAACATCACCGAAGTGGGCAAAAGGAGGTGCACCGAAATGATGGATGAGTGACCTATTAAATTGTTTGCCGCCTCATGACACTCCACCTATATAACATTGTTTGTTTCTGAAACCTCTATTTTCCCCTTTTTGTACTAAATGAGAGGGAAAATAAAAGAAGAAAGAGGAGGATATTTGTTGGTGGCATTTTTGTAGCCTTGCCATGTCTCAAGATTTGATTGGCTTGTCTTTTAAACCTGAGTTCAAGTTAAGTTGAGCTCACAACTCACATTAAAACGAAGAATGAAGAAGGCTAGCGGTGTGTCTCATAATCACACATGAGTTGGCAATCTTGCAACCAAAAAAAAAAAGGATTTCTAAGCTAATGTAATGATGCATCATTTTGAGTTAGAAAAAATGGGTGAATTCAGAGCGACCTAATGAGGGACGAATAGGACATCCTATTTATGCTTCAAACATGGTGCTGATGTCCATTTTTTGACAAAGGGCCCAACAGCAAAAGAAACCCAACAATAAGGGAGATGAGAAAAAAAAGAGGGGCAAAATGGTATAAAAAAAAGAGAGGTAACAAGCCTAGTGGGCTGACGTGGCAGGATTAACGGCCAGCAGACCCATGAAAGTAACAACAGGTAAAGAAGAAGTAAATGGGCCGAGGAAGCCCAAGGAATGAAATGGTAAGCCCATGGGAACAATGAGAGGTAAAGAATAAGTAAATGGGCCGAGAAAGCCTAAGGAATAAAGTGGTAAACTTAGTTGGGCTGGCATGGCGAGAATAAGGGCCAATAAATCCAAAAGAGTAATAAGAGGTAAAGATGTAATAAACCCATGGGAGTAAAAAGAGGTAAAAAATAAGTAAATGGGCCGAGGAAGCCCAAAGGAGAGAATTAATGGGTCAATGGGTTGATACGGCAGGAACACCAGCCAGCAAGTCCATGTGGGTAATGAGAAGTAAAGGCAGGACAAGGCCGTGGCGAACACAATGAAGCAGTATGGTAGGGTTAATGACCAAAAGGCCCATGACCATGAAGAAGAGAGACAAGACGTGGGCCTAGAAGGCTATGGAGACAAAGGCTTTTGCCTAGACAATACCCAGCCCAAGAAGGGATAAAAGGAAGAAAACATGTGCCCAAAAGCTCATGCATCCTCCACTCCACAAAGGATAAACACAAGCTAGTATGCACAATAGAACTAGACAACACAAGAGCAATAGAAATGGTGTGAAGGCCAAAAAAAAAAAAAAAAAAAAAAACACAGACGAAGTGGAGCGTGCAGAAAGGACTAGGGCACCGCCTACTTGTACCTAGCCAATACATGAGAGGTAGGCCACGGGTCAAGGTATTCAGAGAGTGCAGTTTGGCTGTGGGGAGAAAACGAAGGTCTATTCTAGGGTTCCCACCCAAGCTTCTTTGAAGAAATGTCCTGTTGGGATGACATTTCACCCAAAAGAGGTAAGTGTGGGCTGTGACCACATGATTCATGCCATAGAGGTAGGTGGTGAGGTAGCTTAATTCTTATCCATTGGGGTGAAACAAAAAGGGAGAGAGGTAAGAAATAAGACAAGTAATTTTGTCTGGAAATGGAGATTGGTGCAACCAACACACTCTGGGCAGAGGTAATGGCTAGACAACCAACAGGTGAGTAGGCAGTCCTAGAGAGATGCTCACAAGAAGCCCAAAATGGTTGAGGGACAAAAAGGGTAAATCTCACAATGGCAGACGGTATAAAAGGGGGTAGTCATAAATAGTAAAAGGGGAGGCAAGAAAAGCAAGAAGTAGGAAAGAATAGAGAAGATAAAACACGGAGAGAGAAAGAAAAGGTAGAAAGACTAAGTGAGAAAAGAAAACCAGAGAGAAAGTAAAGCAGTAGGAGTAGAGGTATGTATCAATAGACCACATTTTATCTCCCTCGCGACATACCCAATCTCTAAAGATTGTAAATCAAAGTTCAAACCATTTAGGCCCTTTCTCCAAAGCGAGTAACTTCTATAGCAAGAGCCCTTTACTAAGGTTATCTGCATTGGAGATTGGTTCCTTTCTTGGGTTTGCTTCTGCTGAAAAGCTCAGCCCATAATCTAGCAAACAAGTTGTTCCATTGGTTATGCTTATTGGATGATGTTCTTACTTCTTACTGTTTGGCTAGAAGTTACTAAGTTATTTACTTTTTTCTGCTGTAGTGTTATTTCTACTTGCTATGTTGTTCTGCTATAACCCTGGTAACTTTATTTATGATGTTAGCTTTATTTAGTACGTTTTATTATTATAGTTATCCTGTTGTAGTGTTTTCTTGCCGTAATACTTGAAACAGTCACTCCTATCGTGACCACGCCTTGTGTCCAGCCCACAACACTCATATCAGGACACGTCTACAATGGGTAAGCCTGACTTGTACAGAAGCTGGCCTGAAGCACGATTCTAGTAAGGCCAATACCAACTCTCTTACCTCAGACTAACGGGCCATAGCACAGCAAAAGGGGTTGAGGCCCAACATTATGAAAAAGGCCCCCACATTTAAATTGGCAACTCCGATGGGGAGTTGGGAGAAAGACAGGGAAAGCAAGAAAATCCCTCGCAAGTTATGCCCCCAAGATCAAAGACGATGCGGAACATGAGTTTTCAAAGTCCTTATGTGACCGGGTATATACCTAGTACACTAGATTGAAGCCAGGGTCAATCCCAACATGAGATGATATAGTAGATGTATTCTGCACCAAGTATTTCCACGGAGAAGAAACGGTGATGCTTGCAACTTTACAAGGTACCAAGCAAAGGAGTGGTGAAGACCTCATGGAGTATATCAAGAGGTTTAATGACATAGCCCTTGATTGCTATGATCACTACGAGGAGAAGACATAGGTAGAAATGTGTATGGGCAATATGATTATGGAATATAGGGTTGTCCTAGAGAACCTAGAAATTTCCTAATTCGTTCAGCTATTACAAAAGGCCAGGAAAACAGCCCAATTAGTCAGACCCAGCTTTGACAAGCCCAAAGAATGGAAATCTACACCGCAAGTTATGACAGTGTCCACCGGTGAGAAGAGAAAGAAGTTAGAAGGGAGGGAATATGAGAGCCCTCCACCAATATTGTGTACACCAAAAGAGCTAGATGTACACTTAGACAAATCGATAGTAGATGGAGTTTTCAAACCCAATCATGTTTCTAAAGAGCCCACTCAAGAAGAATGAAGAGACCAACGTTTCTACCGCCTGCATAACTATGTGCAGCACGCTATCGCAGAATGTTGGGCACTCTGCAGACTGGTACATCGCAAGATCAAAGAAGGGACTCTTGAACTATCCCAACCAGAGGTCCAGAGGAACCCACTCCCTAATCACAAAGGGAAGGGGATAGCAGCAGTTGTCATTTATGCAGACTCAGGCGAAGACAAAGAGGAAAGACCATCGCTACCAGCCGCAGCCATCACAACCTTACAGAAAAGCTCTCAGTTCAAGAACTTGTTTAACCAATTGGAGCTCACAGCTAACAAATGAAGGATGGCCACAGCAGCTTTGGTAAGTATTGCCTTAGGAGCAGGAATGGAATGCCTTACTGCAGAGGCTCAGAATGATAGAGCTTTTCTACAAGATACCAATGAGATCACTTTTATCAACAAAGACATGGAGGCGGGATACCCAAACCATAGAAGGCTTCTTTACTTGGCAACCTCCATAAATCAAGTTCCCGTTAAGAGAGCCCTAGTTGACACAAATGCTTTAGTGAACCTCATCACACTCAGCACCCTGCAAGCAGCAGGAATACTGGAGAACAAGATTTAGGGATACCCGATGAAAGTAATAGGGTTTGGAGGAAAAGGTGAGTACACAACAGGATACATACAGCTGTGGCTAAGGTAGGCCTAATAGCCTCCTTAGCTCAATTTAATGTGGTGAAGATGAAACTTTCCTACTATATACTACTAGGAAGGCCATGGCTGCACAAGCATCGCCTTATTGTGTCCACCTATCACTAGTGCATGAAAGGGAGATTAAATGGCAGAATGATATGGATTGCAGCAAACACATCCCCATTCGAGCAGGTAGAGGCTCACTTAGTCAGAACTATGTTTTGTGACGAGTGGGCACCATTTGGGGAAAGTTCGGTATTCAAGTTGACTGGAACCTTCATCCCTAGTGGAAGGACATTCAAGACAACCTAGAACCTGATTTGAAGGAGTTATTGCTACGAAAGAGAAAAAAGAAAAGAGGTGCTAACCCTAGAGCCGGATGGTACACCACGATGCGTCAGGATTGAAACACCTAATGACAAGATAATATATAAATGATGAGGTGCGTGGGGCCTACTTGTGGGACGCAAGGGGGTCCTAGAGAAAAGCTATAGCATAAGACCCTGGTATACTACGTGGCCCAAGAAAGTTCAGGGGAAGAAAGTAACACGAAAGGTGAAAAGAGGATCACGACAGAGAAGGAAGTACAAGTAATGGTAGAACAAAAGCTAGAAGAAATCGACCTGGGCACGAACCCACAGAAGTCAAGACCAATTTCAATAAGATCGAAGCTATCAGAGGAGGAAAAGGCAGAATTGATCTTGTTATTAAAGGAGTTCAGAGACGTTTTTGTATAGGATTATAGCAAAAATGCCTGGGCTAGACCTAGGGTAGGTGGTACACACGCTCGTCGTGGATCCTAGGGCCAAGCCAGTGGCCCAGCCTGCCATAGTGTTCCACACCGAAGTAGAAGGGAAAATAATAAAGGATGTACAGAAGCTATTAACAGCCAGATTTGTCAACCCAATTCAACACCCACAGTGGCTATCAAACATTGTACCTTTGAAAAAGAAGAACGAGTAGATATGATGCTGTGTCAACTTTAGAAATCTTAATCGGGTCTAGTCCCAAGGACGAATTCCCATTGCCCAACATGGATCTGCTGCTAGATTCTACCTCGAGGAATGCCATGCTCTCCTTTATGGACGAATTTAATGGGTACAATCAAATTCGGATGGCACCAAAAGATGCAAAAAAGACTGCCTCTAGAACATCCATTAGGAATTTTTACTACACGGTGATGCCTTTTGGGCTTAAAATGCAGGTGCGACTTATCAGTGCACTATGACCACCATATTTAATGACATAATGCACTAAGAAATGGAGGACTATGTGGATGACATAGTGGTGAATTCAAGAAGGAGAGAAGATCATGTCAAGGTGTTGAGAAAGGTGTTCGAAAGATGCAAACTTTTCAAGCAGAGAATGAACCCATTGAAGTGCGCTTTTGGAGTATTTGCCAGAAAATTTTTGGAGTTCTTGGTCCATAGCAAAGGGATAGACGTAGATCTGGTGAAAGCAATTGCAATAGCGACTATGAAGCCACTTGCCATGGTTAAAGAATTAAAAAGTTTTTTGGGCAAATTCTCCTACATTAGGAGATTTATTCCAAGCTTAACATTAATTATGTTGGCTTTTACAAAGTTATTAAAGAAGGGACAAAGCTTCGAGTGGGGAAACGCATAGTAAAAAGCTTTTCAAAAACTACAGTAAATTATGATGAACCTCCTCACAGTGCAAGCCCCAGTTCGTAGAAAACCGTTGTTGCTTTACCTAGCCTTAAGCCCGTCTACCTTAGGGCTCTAATAGCCCAGGAAGACGAAGGTGGCATTGAAAAGCCAGTTTATTACATAAGCCGTGCCTTAAGGGATGCTGAAACATGTTACCCCAGGGTAGAAAGAGTATGCTTGGCAATCGTCTATGCGTTGCAAAGGTTGCGCCATTACTTCCTGGCCTATGAGGTACATTTAATGATGAAGTCCCATGCGATCAAAGTGCTTCTTCGACAACCCATTCTGTCCAGCAGAATATCCTAGTGGCTATTGCAGTTATCATAGTACGATTTAAAAGTGGGAACACCTAAAGCGGTAAAGAGCTAGGCCATAGTAGATTTGTTGGCCCAAGAAAGAGGAATTCCTGCTAGACAATAAGGTACCCGGAGAAGTAGCTACTGCAGAAATGGTTGGAGAACAGTGGGTCATGAAATTCGATGGCTTCTCTACGGCGAATTCAGGAGGCGCAGGAGTGGTCCTTTATCGCAATGACGAAGAAACCATAGCGCTTTCATTCAAATTGGAGTTCCCATTCTCAAATAATACAATAGAATATGAGACTTACCTGATGGGATTGGCAATGGCCCTAGAGATAGGGATTTAACACCTAAGGGTGATAGGCGACTCTAACTTGGTGGTCTACCAAGCTAAAGGAAATTTTTCCTTAAAAGAACCTAGTTTGGCTCTGTACAAGACTCTAGTCCAAAGGATGGGGGGAAAATTTTGTACATTCGAAATAGAGCATGCTTAAAAGAGCAAGAACCGATATGCAGATGCATTAGTTGTGTTGGGCTCATAAATAGCCTTTGAAGGGATCAGTGCTAGAGTTGAGATTAAGAAGCGAAGAGAATCCATAATTGAAATACTCAAGGAAAAGTTCCCGGAAAAAGAAGATTGCAAAGAATATTAGAGAGCTCCCATCAGGGAAGCCCTATTGAAGGAAGAAGATGTGGCAGAATTGAAAACAGTCAAGGACTATGTCTTGATGAAAGGGGAGTTGTACTGCAAAATGCCAGTAGGAATTTTATCAAGATGCTTGAGGCACGAGGAGGCCCATAAATAGCTGGAAAAAGTGCAGAGTAGGACATGTGGGTTCTGTAATAAGGTTAGCTTGTACTGAAGGTTGCAAAAAGAGAGCTTCTAATGGCCAAATATAAGCAAGGAGGCGGATCAAATCCAGACCCAGTGCAAAGCATACTATCTGGCTATAGATTAAGAAGAGAGCTACGCCGTGTTTTCCACGGAGGATTGGAGAAGCCCATTTATGGGATACCTGGCAGAAGGGATTCTGCCACAAAAGCATGGAGAAAGGTATAAGCTTAGGAAATTGGCAACCCGCTATTTCCTACACAAAGGAATTCTCTTTAAGAAAGGTTACGATGGAAACCCACTGTGGTGCCTAGGGCCAGAAAAGGCCAGAAAGATGTTAAAGGAAGTACACGCAGGAGAATATGGAGAACACCAGGGAAGAAAGAAGCTATACCGATGCATCTTGCAGATGGGCTACTATTCGCCCACTATGAGAAGTGTCGTAGTAGAATTTGTAAAGAAATGCCACGACTGCCAAGTGCAAGCCAATTTGATCCATACCCACCCGTAGAGCTTACAAAGCATGGTCACCCTATGCCCTTTCCACACTTGGGGGCTTGACTTGGTGGGACCAGTTAATCCACCTTCCAATGCGTACATATGGATCCTTGTGCCAACAGAGTATTTCACCAAATGGGTGGAGGCCATACCACTTCGTAAAGCCACCGACGGAGCCATGGCAAACTTCATCAAAGAGAACATTATTGTTCAATTTGGGGTGCCTTAGAGGATCATAAGTGACAATGGTATGCCTTTTGTGAACAAAGAAGTGAGAAAGATGCTAGAATTCTACTAAGTGAAGCATCACTGGTCATCGCCTTATTACCTATAAGGGAATGGGTAGGCGGAAGTGATAAACAAAACCCTCATTAAGATCATCAGCAAAATGAGTCAAGAGTACAGCGAAGGCTGGGTGACAAATCTACTAAACGCGTTGTGGGCTTATCGAAGCTCACCCAAATCTACCACAACGTTCTCCCCTTTCTCCTTAGTATATGAGACAGAAGTAGTGAGCCTAGCAGAGGTGATGATACCGTCCCTAAGGGTTATACAAATGCAAAATAAAGAAAATGAGAAGGACGTCTTTATGGCAGAAAGGTGTGAGGACTAAGAAAGATTGGATGAAAAGAGGGAAGAAAAGAGTGGTGTAACCAACACACTCTAGGAAGAGGTAATTGCTGGACAACTGGCAAGTGAGTAGGCAGTCCTAGAGAGATGCCCACAAGAAGCCAAAAAAGGTTGAGGGACAAAAGGGATAAATCCCATAATGGCAAACGGTATAAAAGGGGGTAGCCATGAACAATAAAAAGGGAGGCAAGAAAAGCAAGAAGTAGGAAAAAATAGAGAATAGAAAACACAAAGAGAGAAAGAAAAGGTAGAAAGACTAAGTATAGAATATTATAAAGATATTAAATTTAATAAGGACAAGGTGTAAAACTCCTTATTTACACCATCCAATAAACAAATGCCACATCAGACATTTTAAAATAGAGCATCAAAGACTAATACATCTGGTAACACCTGATTAAAGCCCAAAAACCCCATTCATCGTCTCCCTCAGACCCATTCTCTAACCACAAAAACCATTAGCCATGGTTGAGCAACCCTTGCTCGCTGCTGCCGTCGCTCACCAGTGGTCACCATTATAATTGTCTTTTCCATACTGGTCTTGTCTTTCTCTCCTCTTCGCTGTTCCCACTGTCTTGCTCCTTCACCGGTAATTGAAACTACCATGATCAGCAATGCCTCACTCCTTCACTAGTAACTGCAACTGCCATAAGCGACGGTAAATCTCATCTTATATGAATGAACCTCAAATCTTTGGTGTGATTGTTCTAACCTTTGAAATAAATAAATAAATTAATTAAAAATAAGTAGTAGAAGAAGAAAATTTGAGTTTCAAATTCGTATTTGGAGTGATGGGTATGAATCTCAAATCTCAATGTATCTTAGTGTGATTGGGTATGATTTTGTATTTGGAGTATTGTCAATCTAAGTTTTCCTTTTTATTTCATTTCTTTATTATAGATTACTTAGAAGACTTCCATGGAAGTCTTGGACAGAAACATTTTATTTGAGTTTTGTCATATAAAAACACATTTAAGAGTTTATAAAATAAAAATAAAAATAAAAAATAAAAAAACACATTTCAGTCTCAGTAGGTTTCAGGTGACTTCTCAAGTTCGGTGAGGCAGTGTGTTCAAACTTTACACAGCAATAGGTTTTCTTTTTTATTTGCTTGGTTTTTTTAGTAAATATTGAATTATACTGGATTTTAATGGGTTGTCCGGTGAGGTAGTGAGGCGGCAAATGGAGTTCCAACGAGGATTGTGCCTGGAGATGTAGGAACTGAGGAGAGATTGATATTTTAGGGAAAACGTGACTTTTTTGGTTTTGTTTTTTGAGATGTTATTAGATGTATTAGGATGTATTGATTTTACCATGAATTTAAGTAAAAGTCTGATGTGGCATGTCCTTATTAGCTGGTGTAAACCGAAGGGTTTACACCTCGTCCTTATTAAATTTAATCTCTATTATAAATAAGGGATAATAAATCTTAATCAAAATATTAGCATTAATGAGTGCCTTTTTTGACTGTTGGATTTACTTAAATTTAATGGTTTAAAAAATATGTAACTCTTTAGAGTTACACCAGGTGTATAAAAGACAAAGTGGATTTAGAGATAACATACTCTCCGCTTAGTGGTGGGCGCAGGATGAGGGGATGTCTTTCTCTTGCTGCCCTGTGTCCTGCTAGAAGGAGGAGCACCTATGGATGGTCGTGGAGCAGTAGACTTAGGCTTGCTGGCAAGAAGGCATGCACTAGAGCGGGTGCGGGCTGAAGAGGGGGAAGAACCCTTTAAGACTATATGACCTATGGGAGGAAGGTCACTCTCAAGAGGCACCACCTCACCACCTTTTTTGGAGGATTTGGGTTTAGCAGGACCCTTCTTACTCGGTGCAAAAAGGTTTGTAATCTTTACCTTTTTCTCCCAACCTAGAAAGTAATCACCAACATGCCAATACCACCCTCCACCCTCCTCATCCCACTCAAGAATGGCAGACCAACCTTATTTCCTGGCATAGGCTAACATGGATTTGGAAGGAAGTAGCAATCGAGGATTAGCTGAAATAACCATACCGAGTCCATCGGGTGGAATAAGGAAAAAGCCACAGCTACCTAGCAATTCTTGCTCAAAAGAAGTCATTACGGCCTGCCAATACCCGTGCATGGCAGGGGTACAAATGCCTTCTCTCAATGAGCCTGGAACAGCAACTGCAGTAAAGTGCTGCATCTAGAAATCAAAACCAGTATGCCGTAGAAATGGTCTAACAGAAGTAGGAGACTCCATAAGAGAAGAGAGGTCATTAGGAATGTCCTGGTCTAGCCCAAATTGTCTTCTAACCCGATTGGCAAGATAATGCACAAACCTGATTCCCTCATCTGCCAGATAAGGTAGCCACCCAGCATTGGTAGCTACCAAATAGGTAATCCCCCTCTCCTCAAAACCAACCAGTGGGGTGGTAGTTCTAGCCGTATCAACAAACTGACCCATCACGGAATACACTGTAATCATTAAATAAAATAATAACCACTTTAGTTAGCCAAAATACACTAAATAGGTAAAACCAATATATATATTAGCAATAAACAATTTTTCCACTTGTAAAGGTCAATGACAATAAAACAATAGTTCGATATGGAAAACAATAAACATTAGTCAGACAAAGACATAAGCTGCTAAACACTTGGTGGGTGATTCCCATGGGGAACAATAATACTAACCTCAAAGAGGCAACACTGGCTCCAAAGAGCAAACAATAACACTGGCTCCAAAGAGCAAACGATAACACTGCACCACAGAGCAAACGATAACACTGCACCACACCACAATAACACTACATCGGCCGAAGACCAACACTTAACCCTGTGTTGGCAAAGGTTGCAGACTGTCTAGCTGACCATTTGAAATCATTCTTACTTTATTTCAATATTGTCAATACCAATCATATATCATATAACAAATACTTTCTCAAAAATATAGTTTTGATTAACATATACAATTTCGAGGTAACACTTAAGAAATAATAAAATTCAAGTATGCGTACAAAGCATTCATAATAGTATAAGTTTTTTGAAAACTTCACTTTTGCAATTATGTATATATAAATATATTTTTACCAAAAATATATATAAATATACACGCCTTGAGAGACATCATGTTTTGAAGTCCACTTACCTCTAATTGCTAAACCCAGCTTCACTTCAATTGTCTGAATCAATGTCAACTAGAACCTAAATAAGGACAAGACGGCTCGATAAGAATGAATACACTAAGGCAGCAATGAAAATATAAATTTCACTCTTAAAATTCGTATATCACTACTTATTTTGAAACTACAGCTAATTTAGTACTCAATTGCTTTATCAAGTACTCCAAAAATCAGTACCTGGTGAAAAATTCTAATGAGCCGAATATGTAGATCTCTATGTTATTTGATTCTCCCAATACAAGTTGGCTTCCAAATAATCATATGCTTGTAGATCATATCAACCCAAAATAAATATATAGCATCCATAAAATCTCTAACCGTAGGACTTAGTATTCTATAGCATGTATTGACAAAAATTTCGGAACTCGAAACCATGTTATAGATTACCAGGTTCATAAAGTCAGCACCACTAGTAATTAAGCTATGTAAATCCCAAAAACAAATCCTCTAAAAGCTTAAGTCATGAGTTCGCATGGGAAAGTTCATGCAAGACTAATATACTACACTAGCTTATAGATTATCCCATACATCTTTGTAAGAGAGGCATACCTGAACACACGGATGTAGTACAATTTTTTTTTTTCTCTATAATCTCATAGTCTCTCTCGCCGTCTTTTTTTTTTTTTTTTTTTTTTTTTTCCAGCCAGATTCCGCAGCAGGAAGCGCCATGTTCTCATTCATGGACGGTTTCAGCGGGTACAATCAGATCAAGATGGCGCCAAAGGATGCAGAAAAAATTGCCTTCAGAACACCCATGGGCAATTTCTACTATACTGTGATGCCCTTCAGGTTAAAAAACGTGGATGCAACTTATCAACGAGCAATGACAGCCATATTTCACGACATGATGCACCAGGAGCTAGAAGACTATGTGGATGACATAGTGGTTAAGTCAAGGAGGAGAGAAGAACATTTTCGGGTGTTAAAAAGAGTATTTGAAAGATGCAGAGCTTTTAAGTTAAGAATGAATCCCCTCAAGTGCGCATTCAGAGTATCCTCTGGGAAATTTTTGGGTTTCCTGGTTCACAGCAGAGGCATAGACGTGGATCCAGCCAAAACCACGGCCATAGCAACTATGAGACCTCCTGCCACAGTAAAAGAATTGAAGAGCTTCTTAAGAAAAGTCTCATATATCCGGAGATTCATCCCTGGGTTGGCATCAATCACCTCTGCCTTCACCAAGTTGCTTAAGAAGGGGCAAAGTTTTGAATCGGGGGAAGCGCAGCAGACGGCCTTCAAAAGGCTACAGCAGATAATGATGAACCTCTCCACAGTGCAGGCCCCTATTCATAAAAGACCACTGCTACTCTATCTGGCCACCAACTCGTACACCATCGGCGCATTAATCGCTCAGGAAGATGGAGGCGGTATCGAGCAGCCAATATACTACATCAGCCGCGTCTTAAAAGATGCAGAAACTCGTTACCCAAGGGCAGAAAGAGCATGCCTAGCCATTGTATACGCTTCACAGAGGTTGCGTTACTATTTCTTGGCATACGAAATATGGCTGATGACTAAGTCACATGCCATTAAAGCCCTGTTACAACAGCCGATTCTCTCCGGCAGGATATCCCTGTGGTTGCTACAGTTATCACAATACGACTTGAGAATGGGGACACCTAGGGCAGTAAAAAGTCAGGCTATAATAGATTTATTGGCACAGTTTCTAGGAGAGGAAGAATTCCCACTGGATGATGAAGTTCCAGGGGAAGTAGCTATGGTAGAAGAAGTTAGGGAACAGTGGGTAATGAAATTTGATGGGTCTTCTACTACCCATTCCGGAAGGGTGGGAGTAGTTCTGTATCATGAAGAAGACAAGGCAGTAGCACTGTCATTTAAGTTGGAATTCCCCTGTTCAAACAACACGGTGGAGTATGAGGCCTATTTAACTGGGCTTGCCACGGCGCTCGAAATGGGAGTCAAACATTTGAAAGTACTGGGAGATTCGAACTTGGTCGTCTGCCAGGCCAAAGGAAGTTTTTCCTTAAAGGAGCCCAGCCTAGCCCCATACAGAGCAATGGCCCAGAGAATGGAAGAGAAATTCTCAACCTTTGAGATAGAACATGCTCCGAAAAATGAAAATCGGTTTGCGGACGCATTAGCTGCACTGGGTTCACAAATAATCTTCAAAGGGAATAGCACTAATATAGATGTCAGCAAGAGGGAAGAATCCATCATTGAAGTATTGAAGGAAAAGTTCCAGGAGGAACAGGGTGAAGGGTATTGGCGAATCCCCATAAATGAAACCTTGGTGAAGGGAGATGATGCAGCAGAACTGAAGATATTAAAAGACTATGCCTTGGTAAAAGAAGAGTTGTATCGCAGGATGCCAGGTGGGGTCTTATCCAGATGCGTGGGCCAGGAAGAAGCCCAGAGAAAATTGAAAGAAATACACGACAAGACTTGTGGGTCCTGCAAGGAAGTCAGTCTTTACCGCAGACTCCAGATGGTAGGCTTCTATTGGCCAAGCATGGGTAAAGACGTAGATCAAGTTCAAACCCAGTGTGGAACCTGCCAGCTTGCGACAGATAGGGAGGAAAGTTACGTTGTGTTCATCAGCGAAGATTGGAGAAGCCCTTTCATGCAGTACCTAACAGAAGGCGTCCTGCCACAAAGACATAGTGAAAGGTACAAGCTTAAGAGGTTGGCAACACGTTACTTCTTGCATAACATGGTCCTTTTCAAAAAAGGATATTATGGAGACCTTTTGAGGTGTTTGGGTCCTGAAGAGGCTAAAGAAATGATAAAAGAAGTATATTCAGGGGAATGTGGTGAACATCAGGGGAAGAAAAAGCTTTACAGATGCCTACTGCAGATGGGCTATTACTGGCCAACCATGAAAAAAGATGCGGCAGAATTTGTAAAGAAGTATCACAGTTGTCAGGTACAAGCCAACTTGATTCATACCCATCCACAAGGCTTGCACAGCATGGTCACCCCATGGCCCTTCCACACTTGGGGGCTAGATTTGGTAGGGCCAGTCAACCCACCATTACATGGATACATATGGATATTGGTAGCTACAGAATATTTTACTAAGTGGGTAGAAGCAGTGCCACTCCGCAAGGCCACAGGGGGAGCAGTGGCAAACTTCATCAAAGAAAATATCATCAGTGACAACGGCACACCGTTTGTCAACAGTGATGTAAGGAGAATGCTAGAGTTCTACCAAGTCAAGCACCACAGGTCATCACCCTATTACCCTCAAGGGAATGGGCAGGCAGAGGCAACAAACAAAATTCTCATAAAGATCATCAGCAAGATGAGCAAAGAGTATGCGGGAGGATGGGCAATGCACCTGCCAGATGCTCTCTGGGCATACAGAAAATCACCAAAGTCAGCCACGGGCTTTTCACCCTTTTCCTTAGTCTACGGAACTGAAGTAGTGAGTTCGGTAAAAATAATGACACCGTCCCTAAGGGTTATGCAGATGCGAGAAAAAGAAAAAGAGGGAGAAGTCTTCGCGGCAGAAAGGTTTGAGGACCTGGAAGAACTTGATGAAAAGAGGGAAGAAGCCCAGGAACACAGCTGGAGATACAGGCAGAAGATGACTGAAGCCTACGGCAGGATGACCAAGGAAAGAGTGTTTACGGAAGGACAACTAGTGTTAAAAGTGGCAGACTACGTCAGGCGAGGTCTGGTAGGACCATCCAAGTTTGCACCAAAATGGGAGGGACCCCTTGTGAAAAGGGAAGCGCATCAAAGTGGGTATTATCGCCTGACTCAAATGGATGGCAGGGACTTGATGGATCCCATTAATGGAAAATGGCTGAAGCGTTATTTTGCTTAGAAAAGAAAGTTATGTGGTTGCCCCTTTCCTTAGTTTTTTGTTTATGTTTCCTTTACTTTTTCTTTTATTCCTCCAAGTGACTATGTCACAGAAGAAATTGTAATGTGCTTTCATGAGTATGCAATGAAAAAGTACAAAGTATTAGCATCATGTCATAGCAATAGTAAAGAAAAAGTAGCAAAATGTAGCATTATTACAAACCCAAACTGTGGCAAACACAAGCCAAGTAACTACGGCAGGAAACATATAAGTGTTCTGTGTGACATAACAAAAATAGAGAAACAGAGAAACAAAGAAAAGGAAAGGAAACGGCGCCATCATCAATGAAGTCTGGAAATGAGACTCTGATCTCCAAAGCGACTAGGCCCACTAATGCCGGAAAGAAGACGCTCATGGCGACCCTTCAAATCTGCCACCTCTTTCTTCAAAAGCTCGATATGAGCATCTATGGCATCAACGGCCGGCTGAACTCTCCTCATGAAAAAGGCTCGGGCAACCTCACGTAGATGTTCAAGAACAAACTCCACGGCAGAACCCACACTGATGAGCTCTTGAATCATGGCCCTCCACTGCAGGATCCTCCCGGCAGAAACAGAGTCAATAAAGTTATGCTCGATGTCATTCAGCACACACCCCAGCATTTTCAAGAAATGCTCCCTAGAGGAACGACCAAGGCAAAACTCCTGCATAAAATTGCCGTGACGGCTGTAGATCATCACTAAGTGTGAGACGCAGTCCTCAGGGACTCGGAAGCCATAAAAGTCTACATAAGGAGGACTGGAAGCCCAGAAGTCTGCCGGACCAAGGTCGTTAACCTCCGACTGGTCAAAGCGGACAAGGAAGGATGCAGCATCATCCGGGACGGTGGCAGAACTACTACCCGCCTCAAACTAAGAAGGGATAGTAGGGAGTGGACCTATCAAAAAAAAATGGAAACGCAAGGCAAAATGAAAAAAAAAAAAAAATGGCACGGGAAGAGAAGACTTGCAGAAAAACAAGATGAAATAAGAAGAGAAGGAAAATTGCTAAAGTTACAAGGAATAGGGGCTGCGGGTGTAGCAGAAACAAGTACTGTAGGCACATCAGAAGCGGGGGTAGTAGGTACGGCTGAAACAGGCATTGAAGGTGCGGCAGGAATAGGTGCCACGGGTGCGGCTGGAGTAGTCATTCCCATGCCTACTACAATTTCTGGCCCCTTAGAAGTCTTTGCAAGTGGGGAGATAAGTATGCAAATGAAACGCAAATACAACCAAAAAAAAAAAAAAAAAAAAAAGAGATAAGGGGAAGAGAGATACATACCCATGAAGTCAGGCTCGGGCGAAGCACTCCCCTCTTCATCAGAGTCGGAAATTCTCTTTTTCAGCACGAGTGCATCATCAGGATCCTCAAAAATGTCATCAGACTCCTCTGAGGATAAGTTCGAATCAGGGCCACGGGTAGTGGAGCCGGGAATGGAGGAAGAAGTAACAACAAGTGAGGCACCACCCTTTGCAGCCTGGGAGGTAGCTGCAAAAGGGTCACTAGTTGAAATCACAAGCGGCAGAACGGGAGAAGTGGTCTTGGTTTGAACAGCGGCAGGAGGAATGGCTCCCTCTGAAGGAGTGGGTCTCTCGGCAGGTAAGTGCGCAGTCTCACGAACCCCTTCGACATGAGTACCCTCTCTAGGTACCGGCTTGGCGGAAGGGGTGGGAGTTTTGGCAGGAGTCTTGTGCGTAATAGTAGAAGGAGCAGGCATTGCTAATACTGCCTCAGCCCCATCAAAAAAGCCTTCCATAGGTACACCCATGGAGGCGGAAATCTCCTCGGCAGTGGGGCGATATATGGATAGAGGCTCAGGCTCCTCCTAAAAAAAAAAAAAAATTGTTAAGTAAAAAACAAAAGACCCGTGGCAGAGGCATGCGAAAAAGAAAGAAGAGAGAAGTGAAGAAAAGGGACTCACCTCAGATTCAGGCTCATCAAGCAAAATGGGGCAGGTAACGGATGAGTCTTCCTTATGCTTGGACTAAAAGGAAAGAAGTAGAGGAAATTAGCAAGTTAGCCGCAAGAAAATTAAGAAGTTTTGTCATTGAAGAAAAGGGGAGAAATAACTTACCCTCCGTTCAGTGGCAGATACGAGGCGAGGAGTGGTTTTCCTCTTGCTACCGCGAGTCCTGCTAGCCAGCGGAGCACCTGCAAGAGGCAGTGGTGTGGCGGGCTTGGTTTTGCCGGCAGACTTGGGTTTGGCAGGCGCTTTCTTGATCGGTACAGAAATGTTTATTACTCTAACTCTTTTCTCCCAACTAGGGGGATAGTCACCAGCATGCCAGAACCATCATTTCTTCTCTGCGTCCCATTCAAAGATGGCTGACCGGCTTTGTTTTCTAGCATACGCTAAAACAGATTTAGAAGGAAGCAGTAGGCGAGGGTTAACTGAGACAACCATACCTAGCCCTTCAGGAGGAATAAGGGAGAAGCCATGGCTGCCCGCTAACTCAGTCACAAATGTATCCATCACTGCATGCCCGTAACCGTGCATGGGAAAAGTACAGACACCCTCCCTTAATGAACCGGGAACTGTAATGGCATTGAAACGCTTCTTCCAAAACTCAAAGGCAGTGTGTCGCAGGAAAGGATGGACTGATGTAGGAGATTCCATGAGGAAAGAAATGTCATCGGGGATGTCTTGATCCAACCCAAACTGCCTTCTCACCCGGTTGGTAGGATAGTGAACAAACCTAATGCCTTCATCGGCTAGGTAAGGTAGCCATCCGGCATTGGTAGCAGCAAGATAGGTAATCCCAGTTTCATCAAAGCTAACCAATGGGGTAGTGGTCCCAATGGTGTCAACAAATGGACCCATGACAGAATCTGCACAAGTATAATCTGCACCCAAATTTCTATAGGCTCTCTAAGAAAAATCCACGCCCTCATCAAAAGATTCAACCACAGAATAGCCAATCGGCTTCAAACCAGACCAACGAAAAGCAAGCGCAAAATCGGATTCAAACCTGCCACAAAAGTCGGTAATCACCCCCGGACATGTCTGGTACTTCTCTCTGGCAAACAGAGCGGGTCTACATTTTGCCAAGTACTGAGCACAACGCTCAAACAACAGCTGCTGAAGTATGGTACAGTGAACGGAAGAGGTAACAATGTGGCAGGACCTAGCCTAACTCTCATCACTACGGAGAATATCTAATTGAACATACAAGTGCCCCAGGAACATAGGGGCCAGCGGTAGGCTCACCGCAGCAGATATTTTGATAGCCAAACGAAAGTACAAAGGCTTTATGGCGTAGTGGGGGTGGGACCCAAAGACAAACTTACAAAGCCAAAATGCAATAAAAGCCACACGGCGGGCAGCAACAGAAAACTTAGAGGAAGAACTCACCCAGTATCACAACTTGGCGTTTCCGGCCATCCTTTTCCTCAGTTCAGCCTTAATGGCCTCTTCCTCCGGAGAAAGCTCTAGGGCGGCAGGATCGGCATCGCCAAGAATGGGCAAGAGCAACTGGTTAGCCACATCCTCAAGTGTCACGGTGAGTTCGCCACACGAGAAAAAGAAGGTGTGGGTGGTAGTACACCATCGCCGGACCAAATGACGGAGGTTATAGAGGTCCCGGAAATTCGACAAGCAACGAGATGAGACTATAGCCTTCAAGACGCCGGCTCGTTGCAGCAAACCCATAAAACCCGTGTAGGAAAGTTCGCTGTCAACCCATTCCTTCCAACCCGAGGATGTGCCGGACCCAAATTCAAAATGAAGGGGTACAGGAAGCGAGGTACCTTGGCGAATGGATAGATTGGGGATTGAAGATGCTAAAGGAGCCCAAGAGTCGTCGGGGTTCCGCCGGACAAGGGCAATCAATACACGACCCGGTGGCGGCGGTACAACTAGGGATTTTTGGGAAGTGAGGATTGACTTTGTACCACGGGTCGATTAAAGGAGCGCATTCGCTGTTGGGGTCGCGCTGCGTCTCTTCCTAAGCGGACCGCTCTGAATCGGAACGATCCATCTCCTCACCCACATCAGGAACGGCGGGAGAATCAGAAGCAATCGCCTTCCCTTTACGGCGAGAAGAGCCTTGGCTTTTCACCGGCGACATAGTGAGGAGGCTTAGTCGGAGAAAATGGGTGTGGGTGTTTGAAAAGAAGAAGGAGAGTAAGAGACGGAGAGTGTATTCCGGGAAATGAAAGAGTTTGTGTTTAAAGTGCAGAAGGATTCTTCCTTAAATACCCAGGTCATTAATAACAGCACGAAAGAAGGTGACGGGTCAGCCATCAGAATGGAATGAAATTAATGAAGCGGCGGCTCTGTTTCGAAAATAACTGCCAAATTGGGAAATTCGAAGAGACAACCCTATTCGCAACAGGAAGGAAAATATATATATGTGTAAGAAGGGGTCCACAGCTTAAAAAAGACCCATGAAAAGGAGAAGAAGAAAAAAGATGAGAGAAGGGCAGAAATGCCTTTTCATTCACATATGAATCGCAGGGACGTTTCATATGTTCAGGGGGCTAAATGTTGAGGGCCATTTGTGGAAGCCCAGGCAGACAGAAAAGCCTAATAATGAGGGCTACAAAGAATTGACAAGATAAATAGCAAAAAACCCATTAGGCCCAAGCGGCAGGAATAATGGATCACAGGCCCAACAAATAAATAAATGGGTCTTGAAGAGGCAAGTGGGCTCAAAGAAGCCAGAAAAGAAAGAAATAACATCCCATGGGCAGTGTATGAGGTAGAAAAGTGAGAAAGGGCCACCGTAGGCCCAAGACAATGCAAACTAAGAGAGTAAGGGGTTTATAGCAGGCCCATGAATCCCAAAGATAAGAATAAGGTTATTGGGTCGGGGAAGCCCAATGAAGTTAGTAAAAAGCCCATGGGAGTGTGGAATTAGCAAACGGGCTGAGGAAGCCCAAAGAAAGCAATCGGGCCGTGGATGCCCAAAGGAAAACCTAAAGGGACATAGGAGCCCATGAGTAAAAGCAAAACAGTGCCCATAACAAGCCACTGAGAAAAGGGATGAACGGTTGGCCCAAAAGAGGTACAGCAGGATTAAGTTATTACAGTAGGAATAACAGTTCAACGTTGTAGGAAATAAAGAAAATCAAGAGTGGGCCAAAGAAATGTAAGGCCCATCATCATACAAAGTCCAGCTCCTGAATGGAGCGGGAAACCAAAGAAAGGCCCACATGAAAGGTCAGAAAACATAAACGGAGAGTCTCCAGATCGCGGCAGACCCATTAGCAGTAGGCAGGCTCTTGGACATATCTGAAAGGGAAGCACGCACAAGGCCCATGCACCACTAGCCTGTACCCAGCTAATATAGGACATGGTGGGCCATGGGCCAGAGGTAAGAGGCAAGGGGGGGTATGGTTTGGTGGTGGGGAAAGGGGAAAAGATCTATTTTGCGCCTCCTACTCAAGCCCTTTTGGGAGGTATGTCCTGTTGGGATGATAGACCACCCAAAAGAGGCAAGTTTGTGGGGGAACCGTTGGGTGCATGCCTTGAGAGTAGAGAGAGAAAGCATTTATATTGTGGCAGGAAAGAAGTGTTACGGTAGATAGAGGAACGAAACAAACTTGCCTCTGTCTGGCAAAGGTGAATGTCGCACAGACTTGGTGGTCGGCAAGTACACCCAGACCAGACAGAGGCGGTTAAGGGGCAAAATGGTAAAAGATTGGTCACGGCAGGCACTATAAAAGAGCCCTTGCCGTGCCTTGAAAAAGGGATCGAAAAACAAAGCATTTTTACAGAGTGAAAAGAAAAACAGAGTAAGAAGAAAAGAAAAAAAGATAAGAAGGAAAACGGAGAAGAAAAGAAAGAAAACTAAGGAAAAAGGAGAGAGTTAGTTTAAGGGCATGCACCAATAGATCGGTTTCCCTCTCTCCCCCTTCAAATCTTGCTTTCTTCCAAAACGTAAACAATGACTCTTTCCTTTTGGGCAAATAACCATTTAGGTCCGACTCCCTCAAAGCCATTAATCCCCACGGCAGAATTTTTTTTCCTGGGGGATTATTTGCATTGAGAAGAGGCATTCTCCCCTCTTTGGCTTTGTTTCCGGTAAACTAGACTTAAAACTTGATTTATGCCTATTTTGGATTAGTTTATGTTATTTTCTTTCTCCTTTACTTTTCTTTGTGCAATGACATTATCATAATTATAATCTTGCTTCATAAGTAGGGATTACATAGCCATTTATTTAAATAGTCAGAGTACTCTGTTTTGGTTATTATTATATCTGTCTGCCGTAACTCGTCTGCAACAGTTCTGCTTGCCGTAAGTTTACCCCTGGCGGACAAGGCATAAGTTTGTGCACAAACCGGTCCAAGTTGAGTTACAATTGGACCGGCCCCAACTCCCTTACTCAGAAATATTCGGGCCCATCATCGCAGGAGGCAGCCCAGCCCATTACCGCAGGAGGCAGCCTAGCCCAATACACCATACACAGAAAAGGCCCCTACAACCATCATTAGAGATATTAAAATCAAGTCTACTTCCACCACGTACTTGTTCCATGATCTTTAACAATTGAGGGTCCTCATTTTAAGCAACTTTGATCTTATCAATTAGAGTTGGTCATACACTTAAACTTGCCAGGTAGGATTGGGAGTCTCCAGTCACTATGTCTACTCTAAGTTTCTAAAGATCAACAATAATATGCTTCTGAGTATTTAACAATGCAGCTGAGAAGCCATATGACTTTTGACTAAGTGCATCAGCCACAACATTGGCTTTACTAGGATGGTAACTTATAGAACAGTCATAGTCTTTAATTAATTCTAGCCATCTCCTTTGACTCAAATTTAATTCTTTCTGAGTGTATATGTACTTCAAACTTTTATGGTCAGTTTATATTTCACATCTCTCACCATATAAGTAATGCCTCCAAATCTTCAATGCAAAAACCACTGCTGCCAATTCCAAATCATGAGTTGGATAATTCTGTTCATAATTCTTTAGTTGTCAAGAGGCATAAGCAACCACCTTCCTGTGTTGCATTAGAACACAACCAAGACCCTTACGAGATGCATCACTATATATCACAAAACCACCAGAACTAGATGGAATAGTCAATACTGGTGCAGAAACCAACCGTTGCTTCAACTCTTGGAAACTTCTTTCACATTCTTTTGTCCAGTCAAACTTTGCATTTTTTCGAGTTAATTGAGTCAAAGGAGTTGCAATTCTAGAAAATCCTTCCACAAATCTTCTATAATAACCTACAAGGCCCAAAAAACTTCTTACCTCACTTACATTAGTAAGGATAGCCCAATTAACTATAGCTTCAATCTTACTAGGATCCACTGTAATTCCATCTCTAGAGATCACATGTCCTAAGAACACCACTTGATTCAACCAGAACTCACACCTCTTCAATTTAGCATACAACTTCCTATGTCTTAAAATTTGCAAAACCATTCTCAAGTGTTCCTCATGCTCTTCTTGGCTTTTAGAGTAAACCAAGATGTCGTCAATGAAAACAATAACAAATCGATCCAAGTACTCATGAAATACCCTATTCATCAAATCCATAAAAACAACTGGAGCATTAGTCAGACCAAAAGGCATCACTAAGAACTCATAATGACCATACCTAGTTCGAAAGGCTGTCTTTGATATGTCATCCTCCTTAACTCTCAACTGATGATAACCCGATCTCAAATCAATTTTACAGAAGACTTGAGCGCCTTGAAGCTGATCAAACAAATCATCAATTCGTTGCAAAGGGTATTTGTTTCTTATGGTTACCTTATTCAACTCCCTATAGTCAATGCACAACTGCATACTGCCATCCTTCTTCTTAACAAACAACACTGGAGCACCCCAAGGGGAAGCACTAGGTCGAATAAAGCCATTTATCAAGCAAGTCTTGCAATTGCTCCTTCAATTCTTTAAGCTCTGTAGGGGCCATTCTATAAGGTGCTTTGGAAATTGGGCCAATACTAGGTACTAGGTCAATAGTGAACTCAACCTCCCTGTCAGGGGGTAATCCAGGTAAGTCCTCAGAGAACACATCTGGAAACTCTTCCACCATTGGGATGTCTTTAACTTTTAATTCTATTTTGTCACCTTCAAAGCACAAACAAGGAATCCTTCACAACCCTTCCTAAGCAATCGTCTCGCTTGCATAGCTGAAACCAATAAAGGTGGTTTCACCACACGATCTCCCTCAAAGAAGAATTCTGGCTCCCCAGGAATTCTAAATACTACCTTCTTCCCAAAACACTCTATGGAAGCATAAAAAGTAGATAACCAATCCATCCCTAAAATCACATCAAACTCAAACATATCCAACAACATAAGATTTGCTTCTAATTCCCTCATAGAGGCTAAAACATTACAAGACCTATACACTTTATGGGTATTCATTTGTTGTCCAGAAGGTGTAGCAACACACAATTCATAATTTAAACTCTCAGGTTCCATGTTTAGCCTTTGTGCAAGTCTATGCGAGATGAAAGAATGGGTTAAACCAGAATCAAATAACACTTGTGCATGTTGACTAGAAACAAGAAGTGTACCTGAAACCACTGATGGGGATGCCTCGGCGTCCTGTTTAGTTAGAGCAAAAACTCGACCTTGAACCTTGGGTTTTTGTTGGCTCCATTTGTATTGGTAGTTTGCTCAGCTCTTAAATTTGGACAATCCTCGATGAAATGTCCAGTCTTGCCACATTTAAAACACGCCCCTGACTCCAAATAACATGTTCCACTGTGAGCCTTTCCACATCTTGGACAAGTCTTGTGTGCCTTCTTATTTGAATTAGGCACCCCTTGCTTCTTGAATGAACTTCCACTAGACTTTCCCTTAAGAAAATTACTCTGATTTGGCTTCCTCTCCTGATCATTGGCCTTTGAGAGATGATTGCAATTTCTCTCTGCTATGAGAGCTCGATCTACCACCTCTACATATGTTTCCCATTTGAACATGGAAACCAGTCCCTGAATTTCCTCCCTTAAACCCCTTTCAAAATGCCTACCCTTCCTTGCTTCTGTGTCAACCATGTGTGGAGCAAAGCGGGATAATTCAGCAAATTTCCGCTCATACTCATACACTGATTGAGTACCTTGTGCTATGCGAATGAACTCAGCTTCCTTTTGCACCATAAGACTATCGGGAAAATACCTCTTATGAAAGAGCTCAACAAAATACTGTCAAGTTAAAACTTCTCTTCCATGTGTCCTCTTTGTGGACTCCCACCATTCCAATGCATTACCCTTCAGTACAAAAACAGCAAGGATAACTCGTTGCTCATCACTAACTTCCATTGCTCTAAAGAGCCTTTCTATCTCCTTAAGTCAGTTGTCAGCCTCTATTGGATCCTTTGTACCCTTGAAAGCAGGAGGGTCAAGCTTTCTAAACTTCTCCAAAGCACTAGTCGGATTGGTGGCTCCTACTTGATGTTGCACTATATTGGTTAAGACCCCAATGGCTTCAATAATAGCCTGAAGATTAGTGATTCCCCCAGCATTCGGTTGACAATTCCCTGGGTTCCTCCTTGGTGGAGCCATCTCTCTAAGCAATACAACAAGACATCATAAGTAAAGATTTTAAATATCCCTGAGGGTCAAAACCAAGCACACAGATAGTACAACAATCATTCCTACACGCTCTAGAGAAACAAAAACAAAAAAAAAAAAAGAAAAAAAAGAAATCACTATAATAGGTCAAATAATTCTAACACTAAAATTCCTTATGATCACACTCTTGTTCCAAAATAATCTTAAGATTAAACCTATAAGTCTATAGAATCTTAAACCTAGCTCTGATACCATATGTAACGACCTAAGGAAAAGCGCTAGCCACATCTACGCTATACCTCAAAAGGACTAGTCATAATTGAGGCTCTTTGTAATTATTAATAAAGCCCAGTTCAACCCAGTAAATACCCGATGTGGGACTCATCATACACTCACACACATCACAAATTCAATCAAATTGGGGCATCACAATAGAGCTAGGTTATGTAACGACCCAAGGAAAAGCGCTAGCCACATCTGCGCTATACCTCAAAAGGACTAGTCACAATTGAGGCTCCTTGTAATTGTTAATAAAGTCTAGTTCAACCCAGTAAATACCTGATGTGGGACTCATCCTACACCCACACACACCACACAATCAATCAAATTGGAGCATCACAATCTCCCCCACTTAAATCCCTAACATCCTCGTTAGGGACCACTTTGCGGGGTAGTGTCTCTGAGCCCACATGGGATTACCGGGCCGGCTCTGATACCATATACTGTAACACCCCAAACCCATACCAAGGATTTAGATGCATAACCTGTCTTAAAAATAATCAGCACTAATATAATGGAACAGAGTGAAATTAAATATCCACAAATAAACTTCAACCCATCAAAAATCTTTCCTATGAAATCCATAAAGCAAAAACTTTAACAATAAAGTCTCCAAATACAATCTCAAAGAGTTCCACAAATAACAAACTTACTATCCTAAGAAAATATACTAAAACAGTCCATCAATTAACGTAGCTCCAAAAGAAGTCTTCAATCTATTGCTCCAATGATCTACCACCAAAAGATATTCCATTGCTCTAATTTGAAAAGGTGGAGAAAGGGGGGTGAGCTAGAAGCTCAATAAGAGACTACATAACATGAGGTTGTCTATCAAAACAAAGCATTAGCATCACTGACAAAATATAGTCTTTACACAACATTTACAAATAGCTTTAATAGAAATATAATATATTCAATAAAGTTGTCAAGAATAAAACATTTAACTACAACACTGTAATTATTAAATAAAATAATAACCACTTTAGTTAGCCAAAATACACTAAATAGGTAAAACCAATATATATATTAATAATAAACAATTTGTCCACTTGTAAAGGTCAATGACAATAAAACAATACTTCGATATGGAAAACAATAAACATTAGTCAGACAAAGACATAAGCTGCTAAACACTCGGTGGGTGATTCCTATGAGGAACAATAACACTAACCTCAAAGAGGCAACACTGGCTCCAAAGAGAAAACAATAACACTAGCTCCAAAGAGCAAACAATAACACTAGCTCCGAAGAGCAAATGATAACACTGCACCACACCACAATAACACTACATCAGCCGAAGACCAACACTTAATCCTGTGTTGGCAAAGGTTGCAGACTGTCTAGCTGACCATTTGAAATCATTCTTACTTTATTTCAATATTGTCAATACCAATCATATATCATATAACAAATACTTTCTCAAAAATATAGTTTTGAATCATTCTTAACATATACAATTTCGAGGTAACACTTAAGAAATAATAAAATTCAAGTATGCATACAAAGCATTGATAATAGTATAAGTTTTTTGAAAACTTCACTTTTGCAATTATGTATATATAAATATATTTTTACCAAAAATATATATAAATATACATGCCTTGAGAGATGTCATGTTCTGAAGTTCACTTACCTTTAGTTGCTAAACCAAGCTTCGCTTCAATTGTCTGAATCAATGTCAACTAGAACCTAAATAAGAACAAGACGGCTCGATAAGAATGAATACACTAAGGCAGCAATGAAAATATAAATTTCACTCTTAAAATTCGTATATCACTACTTATTCTGAAACTACAGTTAGTACTCAATTGCTTTATCAAGTACTCCAAAAATCAGTACCTAGTGAACAATTCTAATGAGCCGAATATGTAGATCTCTATGTTATTTGATTCTCCGAGTACAAGTTGGCTTCCAAATAATCATATGCTTGTAGATCATATCAACCCAAAATAAATATATAGCATTCATAAAATCTCTAACCGTAGGACTTAGTATTCTATAGCATGTATTGACAAAAATTTTGGAACTCGAAACCATGTTATAGATTACCAGGTTCATAAAGTCAGCACTACTAGTAATTAAGCTACGTAAATCCCAAAAACAAATCGTCTAAAAGCTTAAGTCATGAGTTCGCATGGGAAAGTTCATGCAAGACTAATATACTACACTAGCTTATAGATTATCCCATAGATCTTTGTGAGAGAGGCATACCTTTTTTTGATATTGATCTTTGGGTGTAGGGTTTAGAAGAGAAGGGTCATGGGTGGTTGATTTGAAGGGCAAGTTGATGAAATCATTGGGTTCAGAGAGGGGCAACCACCCAACCATTCACAATCTGAACCCTCTTTCTGTAACTGTTAAGAGTGTGAAGAAGAAGAAGGAGAAGCAAAGCCCTTGTGAGAGAGGCATACCTGAACACACGGATGCAGTACAATTTTTTTTTTTTTCTCTATAATCTCATAGTCTCTCTCACCGTCTTTTTTTCTTTTTTTTTTCAGCCAGAAACCCTAACTTACTTACACGTTAAAACTGATTCCACTTGGGTTGACATTTAAAGCCCACTAAAACTTGAATATGAATAAACCACAAAATAACTATTCAAGTTATCCTTTTTCTTTAAAAAAGAAATCATATTATAAAAATAATATCACTTCCAAAATAATTTAAATAATTCACCAACTCCACTCTAGAAGCAATTAAATTAAATATAAGTGAGATGGGTGTTACACTAACCCAATACGATAACTTGGGATTCCCACTCATTCTTTTTTTCATCTCGGCCTGCACGGTCTCTTCCTCCGGAGAAAGCTCAAAATAGCCAGGATCGACATCGCCAAGGATGGGCAAGAGAAGCTGATTCGCAACGTCCTCCAGGGTCACGGTGATCTCACCGCAGGAGAAGAAGAAAGTGTGGGTGGCGGTGCACCATCGGCAGACTAGATGACGGAGATTAAAGAGGTCCCTGTAGTTGGACAAGCAACGGGACATAACAATGACCTTCAATACGCCAGCCCGTTGTAGCAAACCCATGAAGCCCGTATCAGATAACTCATTATCTACCCACTCCTTCCAACCCAAGGCCATGCTCGACCCAAACTCGAAATGAATAGGCACGGGGAGCGAAGTGCCCAGGTGAATGACGAGATCAGGAATCGAAGAAGCCAATGGTGCCCAAGGAGCCTCCGTGTTGCAACGACAGAGAGCAAGCCACACACGGCCTAGCGGCGGCAGCGTGTAATCATCGAGGACCTTTGAAAAATGGGAGTGGACATCATACCAAGGATCTATTAGAGAGACGCCGCGCCTCCTCTTCGCCACTAAAACTTGAATATGAATAAACCACAAAATAACTATTCAAGTTATCCTTTTTCTTTAAAAAAAAATCATATTATAAAAATAATATCACTTCCAAAATAATTTAAATAATTCATCAACTCCACTCTAGAAGCAATTAAATTAAATATAAGTGAGATGGGTGTTACACTAACCCAATACGATAACTTGGCATTCCCACTCATTCTTTTTTTCATCTCAGTCTTCATGGTCTCTTCCTCCGGAGAAAGCTCTAAATAGCCAGGATCAACATCGCCAAGGATGGGCAAGAGAAGCTGATTCGCAATGTCCTCCAGGGTCACGGTGATCTCACTGCAGGAGAAGAAGAAAGTGTGGGTGGCGGTGCACCACCGGCAGACTAGATGACAGAGATTAAAGAGGTCCCTGTAGTTGGACAAGCAGCGGGACATAACAATGGCCTTCAATACGCCAGCTCGTTGTAGCAAACCCATGAAGCCTGTATCAGATAACTCATTATCTACCCACTCCTTCCAACCCAAGGCCATGCTCGACCCAAACTTGAAATGAATAGGCACGGGGAGCAAAGTGCCCAGGTGAATGACGAGATCAGGAATCGAAGAAGCCAATGGTGCCCAAGGAGCCTCCGTGTTGCGACAGCAAAGAGCAAGCCACACACAACCTGGCAGCGGTGGCGTGTAATCGTCAGGGACCTTTGGAAAATGGGAGTGGACATCATACCAAGGATATATTAGAGAGACGCCGCACCTTCTCTTCTCCAGAAGAGTTAGGCTCGGAGTACACAACCACCTCGCCTTCATCATGGGTAGTAGGAGGATCGGAAACATCTTTCCCCTTATGGCGGGAAGAGCTCTAACCTTTCGCCAGTGTCATAGTGTGACAGCTGATCGGAACAAATGGGTGAAAATATTTGAAGAAGGGAACACGATGAAGGAAGGGGAACAATAAAGGCGTTTGTATGGAAAAAGGAGAAAGTAGTTGAAATTTGAAGGGATACCTCTTTAGATATCAACATCATTAAAACCGAAGTGAAGGGAGGCGATGGGTCAGCCACCAAATAAGGAATGAAATTAATGAAGCAAGGCTGCACTTCAGAATAACCACCAATCCGGGAAATTCGAAGAGACAACACTGTTTATGACGAGAAAGAAAAGAAACACACAAGTTGGGGACCACTGTTTGAAAAACCCCGCGAAGGAAAAGAAAAAAAAAGGGTCAGAAGAGGACAGAAAAGTCTTTCATTCGCATATAAACCGTAGGAACGTTTCATATACTCAGGGGGCTAAATGTTGAGGCTCATTTTTGCCAAGCCCAGTAAGAGAAAAGGCCCAGCAGCATGGGCAGACCAAAATTAGTAAGCAAGAAAAAGCCATTAAGCCCAAGTGGCAGGAATGAATGGCTCACAGGCTCATAAAGTGGGTCCTAAAGAAGCAAACGGGCCTAAATGGACCCGGAAAGAGAGAGGAAGCAAACCCATGGGCAGTATGTAGAAAAGCGAGAATGGGCCACAACAGGCCCAAAGTAATGTAAGAAAAGAAAGTAAGGGGCTAATGGAAGACCCATCAGCCCCAAGGATGAAGTATAAAGTAATTGGGCCAAGGAAGCCCAAAGAGAGTTAGTAAAGGCCCATGGGAAAGCAGGATTGGAAAAGGGTTGGGGAAGCCCAAGGGAAGCAAATGGCCCAAGGATGCCCAAGAGGGAAATGGGAAACAAGAGCCCGCAAACAATGTAAGAAAAGACCCAGTGAACACACTGAGTCACTGGGAGGGAAATAAACAGCAAGCCCAAAGAGGCCCAGCAGGATTGAGTCAAACAACATTACAGCAGGAATAGCAGAGTGGTACGGCAGGAGCATGGGAACAAGGCCATGGAGTGAACACAAAATAGGTCGGGGGAAGAAAGGCCCATAATCCAACAAGGCCCAATCCCTAAAAGAAGCAAGTCATTAAGAATGGCAAATCGGAAAACAACCCACGCTATAAGAAGCCAAAAGTGCATGAGCAGCAGGTGAAGCACGCGCAAGACCCAGGCACCACCAGCCTGTACCCAGCCAATATAGGAAGTGGTGGGTCATGGGTCAGAGGGCATGGTCTGGTAGTAGAGAGAGGGAAAAAACCTATTCTGGGGTTCTTGCTCAAGCTCTTTTAGGGGAAATGTCCTGCTGGTATGACATGCCACCCAAAAGAAGTAAGGATGAGTTGGAACCACTAGGTGCATGCCATGAGGGATAGAGAGAAAGAGCACACACACTGTAACGGGTAGAAAAAGCCACAGCAAGTAAACAAATAAAATAGCCTTCTTTGTCTGGCAAAGGGAAGCGGTACAGCCAGTATAGGTAAGTGGTGGTGGCTGAACCACTGACGACCAGTAAGTGGTCGGCAAGGACACCCCCACCAGACAAAGGCAGTTAAGGGCTAAAACAATAAATACCAGTCATGACAGGCTCTATAAAGGACCCTTTGCTGTGCACTGAGAAGTGGGATTCGAAAATCATAGTAATAAGAATTTCTAGACAAAGACATAACCTAGAAGTAAGCATTGAGAAGGAAAGGAAGTGAAATAAAAAAGAAAAGAAAACTAGGAAGTAGGAAGGAGAGGAAAATAAAAATAAAGAGTTTAGAACGACAGGCATGCACCAATAGGTTGATTTCCTCTCTCCCTCAATAGTCTTGCTCTCTATAAAAGGCAAAAGATCTGTATTTGGGCATGGACCATTTAGGCCTATTCTCTCAAAGAAATTAATTTCTTCCCCGAGATTACTCGCATTGAGGGAACGGTTTTTCCCTTCTTGGTTTCAACCCCGCGTATTACTTAGCATGATAGACTAATGCTTTGATTTTGCTAATTCTTTTTTTTATTCTTCACTTAGCTTATTATGTGTACAAAGAGCCTTTCGTTGCTCACTTTTACTTATTGTGGCTAAAGTAGTGATTGAGTTTCTTATATCATCATTATTATATCTGCTTGCCATAACTTGCTCACAGTGGTTCTACCTGCCATGGGTCTGTGATTAAACTCTGGCGAACAGGGCATAGTTTGTACACAAGCCGGACCAAAGTGAGTTACAATTGGACCGGTCCCGACTCCCTTATTCAGAACATTTGGGCCAATACCGCAGAAGGCAGCCCAACCTAACATTGCAAAAAAGGCCCACTACATCAATTATACCATACCATTTTTCAACACACCCAACATCTAAAACTCTATTTTTCTTGCCATTTTATTTAAATATTATTATTTTATTCTTTTTTAGTATTTTTACTCTTTCTCTCTCTCTCTCTTCCTCTTCCTCTCATTCAACTCTTCATTAAAGCAACTAACCACAGCCAACATAGTAACCCTCCACCACCACCATCAATTACCCATACCCACCACCATGGCAACCCTCCACCACCACTATGAACTTACCCACAACATGACCAAAACCATCACCACCCATACCAAACCATGACCAAAACAACCCACAGCCAAAACCATCACCACCCATACCCACTACCAAAACCCACCACCAAAGTCGATTAGCAAGCAAACCTATCACCACCCATACCCATACCCATAACCACACCCACAGCCAAAACTCATCACCAAAACCGATTAGCCTATAAACCCATCACCACCCATACCCACAGCCAAAACCCATCACCAAAACTACTAGACCATTAGCCCCACACCAATCTCGCAAGGAAACCACTAGACACACGACTAAAACCACCCATACCCATGGCCAAAACCCATCACCAAAACTACTAGATCATCAGCCCCATGCCGATCTTGCAAGCAAATCACCAGACCCATGGCCAAAACAACATATACCCACGACCAAAACCCATCACCAAAACTACCAGATCATCAAACCTACGCTGAACTCGCAAGCAAACCACTAGACCCACACCGATATCGCCATAAAAAATCACCTAGAAAAACACCACTACCGCCGTGAGATAGAGAGTGAGGACCGAATGAGAGAGAGAGAGAGATAGAGACACTGAGAGAGAGGAAGAGAGAGGCTTGGTCTGAGATGAACTATGGAGAGAGAGAGAGGGGGATGAGAGACTATGAAGAGAGATATTTTGGGATTTAAATATATTAGAATTTTTAGAACGTTGCACCATCATAAATTTATGATGATACTGTAGCACAATCGTAAAAACTTTTAGAATTAAGAGACCGGGTAAAAGGGTTTTTGGGAATTTGATGCTAAAACATACTTACATATGGCATTTGCAAGACCCAATGTAAATGCTCTAAGGGTGATGCTAATAAAGAATGATATTGGAAAAAGGAAGAGAACTTTTTTAGAGCCTAAACTCTGATACTATGAAAAGACTGAATGTCCATACATATATATTAATTTTGGGTAAGAATTGTAGATATGTTGTCTTTAGATAGTGTACTACTACTAATTCACTGAAACTAGACAATTATGATTTGGGCTTTGCCGCTTGGGCTTTTGGGTCTATTATATTCTAATAGTTACTGAATGTCTATACACACACACATATATATATATATATATATATATATATATTAATTTTGGGTTTATTATACTCTATACTTTGAGAAGGGTAAATTGTACTAACCTCTCATTAGAGTTTCCATTATTTTATATATCTCTCATTTAGTTCAAAATCAAACACTCACCTCCCAAAAAATACAAATTATTTACATTTCCCTCGCTTGGATGACTAAAAACGAGGTTTTGAAAAATCTCCAAAAAAAATAAACTTTTAAAAAATCTTGAATTTCCTATTATAGAGGACATAGATGGTAGAATAAGTAGTGGATAAAATATATAATTCAATAATTTTCAATGCATTTTTTTCGATCATCAAGGGGAGGTCACTAGGTCAATGTAAATAATGTACATTTTATGACTATGAGAAGTGAGTATCCTTTTCCGAATTAAAGGGGAGGTAATTGTATAATGAAAGACCTCAGGAGAGGTTAGTGCAATTTTTTCTTTTGAGAAAGTTGTTTACCATGAAATTTTTTGAAATTTTTCTTTGATTGATTCCACTCCTCCATTACTATGTAGTAAGTACAATGTTCCACCAAACTTCAAAAAGAATCAATATCTCTCCTAATTTATTGGTAATAAATAAGAAGTATTTTGTCTCATTCAGTTAGAGCATGTTTTGTAGACTATAATAGACATTGTAATGTCATAGTTATTCCTATGGTTTAATTATTCTTTAGTTTGGTAATGTTTGTATTACAAGAAATAATCATTCCTTATAAATAGCTATTATTTAAAATGAAGAATAATTATTCCTCTCTAAAATTGTAATAGTTATTCTTTAGTAGATGTAATAATTTTTAAAATTAATATATTTCCAAATAAACAAACTTTTCATATACACGTAACAATTATATAAATAAAAATCATAAAAAACAATAACTCATCTCTCTCTCTCTCTCTCTCACAAATTTAAAAAATATTATTTTTAAGGAAATATAATTGTATAAGTAAGATATTTCCTAAAATAAATTTAAATTTTATTCTAATATTACAATTCACCACCAAACTTATGAATTACAATTCGTGTTGTAATCCTCACTTAGTGTACCAAACATACTTTTAAGATTTTCATGAAATTTCACAAAGAGGTATTTTTTATTTAATAATAATAATAATAATAATAATATTTATGAAACGTGCGTGACAGAATTGAATGAAAACAACAGCCACTTTGTCCTGCCACAGAGTAAGAAACAGTTCCACATAATCAAGTGATGAATGAAATTAAGGTTATGCAGCGCGCAGGAGCAATAGCCAAAAGGCCCAAAACAATACTAATGAAGGAAATGAGGAAGCGAGTACAGCCATAGACATAAAGACAGCAATGTCGCAAATTTCATTTTGAGAAAAATATATACAAATAAATATATCATATGGTCCTTTTTTTTTTCTTGCTGAATTCCATATCAGATACATAGCAAAAGCTAAATCAAGCGGGTTGCATTTACTAAATTTTGAAGTCATGTACTTATACACATGCTTGAATTCTCAATTATACTACACAGCAATTAATACAGCATATCAACAGAGATATATACAAAGGGATTTACTAATGTGTGCCCTTAGAGCATATATTAGTAAATTATTTTAGGAAGTTTTTTATGGAAAGATGAAAAATTAATTAACTGTTTTGACAGTTTTTTCAATTCCCAATAAAAACTTTCCCAAAATAAATAATTAATGTATATCTTAAGGGCACACATTAACCAAACCATACACAAATGCTTAAATTCTCATTAAAGTTGGTAATGGTAGAAATCTTTCTTATTCGTCTCTTCAGAACAACTATACATAAGGTGAGCTGCACAGTTTCCATACCCCAGCTATAATCCAACAGAGCATTGGTGACAAGTTGAGCATCCCACCTATTATTCAATGCCAAGTGCATAGAGATGTACTTTTATTGAACCAGTGTTCAAATTAATGAAATATAATTGAGATTGACTATCAAAAAAAAAAAAAAAAAAAAAAAGAACAACTATCATAGTAACCGCTCACCCTTCAATAATCTGGCTTTCTCACGACCAGAACAGGGCATTTGACGTTATGAACACAGTAATTGCTCACGCTTCCCAGAAAAGCCCTGTCCCAATATACTTGCATTAGTACTGCAATATGGAATAATATTTTTCTCTCCTAGAGCACAACCAAGGAACAATGTACACAAGTATGAATGCAACCATAAAAACCAGTTTACAATCTGACTTAGCTACTAAAGTATTACAATAAGTATAATGACATGACAAATTTAACCTTTTTTTTTCACAACTGAAATGAGGTGGTAAATTGTGATTTGTGTAATAAAAGTGATATTAGTAGTGATCTCATGTAAAAGCGGTATTGTACTAATCATAATTTGTCATCTAAACAAATCGTAAAATTTGTTGTAATTGTAAATAACGTGACAGTAGTAATAAAGACTGACCATGAATAAAGAAACATGTTATTGAAATTTGAAAGAGTTTTTGGAGAATTTTTCTTAAATAATGTGTGTGTTATGAATAATTAGCACATGTTGTATTACTAATGAAACATAGCCAAAAGTTGTGTTAAAGATAACCAATAACATTGTCAAAACAAACCATAAATACCGTTGTCAATACAGGAAGTTTGAATAATTTGCACATGAAGTATTATGAATAGCATTATTTAGATAATGCTCATTTTTTAAATTAAAAAAAGTCATAATTGAACCTATGGTCACAAATATCACCATACGGTTCAGCAAAAAAAAAAAAAATTCACAATACAGATTGCAGCAGTAATTTCTTTAAATTACACGGTTTCCAACACAATAAGATAATGTCAATTTTACTCACTCTATGCCATACACATTAGTGTGGGTTTGGATCCGCGTTTCCAAATTCACGTTTGTGTTTTCTCACCCCCCCCCCCCCCTCCTTTTTTTTTTTTCAGCATGTGAACAGTAACATCACATGTGAGCACTGTGCAGGAGACAAAAGGCACTGTTCACGTACTATTCACGAGTCTTACAACACTATTCACCCATTTAAAAATTATTTTGTTACAGTGTTTTCAGTTTTTCAATTTCAGTAAAAATAAGTTGTATCCAAACAGACCATTTCGTGAACATCCTATATCACATGCCATTTTACCACATTAAATGAGCAAACATTAGGATCACGATCTGCAATCAATGTAAGAAATAACATACGCAAAAAAAAAGGTCATCCAAATAAAATTCGGGTAAGTTATAGACCACCAACAAGCTCAACTTATCACATATAAGTTGTTTTTTCCTAAAACATACATGAATAGTATGATATGAAGTGTACATTATAGGTAAAAATGTGTCTAATTTTTGCCACTTTGGAACTACATTATACACTTTATAACAATAGTGAAATATAAAAATAGTTTTTCCCTTTTCGTAAGATTGATAAATAGTTATTAATTCTAGAGTTTCCAAACACTCCCAACTTATGTCCAACTTTTTATGTTGTAGTTATCCTATAATATATGGGTAGTGTTAACGGGACACCTCGCAAGGTGCTCGTTAAGAAACAACTTTATGTTAATAAAGCTAACTTTTAGTTAGATTTTTGATCAATTTTATAGGGTATAGAGTCAATAAAGCCAACTTTTTGAGTTTCACTTGTCACTTCAGTATTATTTTAAGTCATTTCATCAATTTATACCAATTTTTTATTAAGTAGATTCCACAATAAATCATCCTTAACAAACACCTTACGATGACATTAACATTTTCCATTAAATATTGCATGAACAATGTTAAGATTACAACTTATTATACAGTTTTTGTCACAACTTGTCATGCATCTTAAAACTTTTCCCACCATTTTGGTAAATTGAGCAGACAAAAGACAATGCATATATTGGTGTATTGTCGATGTTTAGTACTTCTGATTCAAGTATAATTGAGCTGAAAGGAATTGACTTGTACCACACCAACAACTAATACTTAATTATCCTTTTCAAAGGCATAATTAAGTTTCCTCAGCCTTTTATGGATCCAGATTAGGTCCAGTGCACTGCACCCGGTTGGATGGTGACACATGTCTAACAACGGGTCCAATGCCACTGGACATTGGACCCAAACTGCCCCTGCCTTTTATACCATCTATCAAATGAAAAGTTTTTTCCATGTTCTATCAAAACAGAAAACTGTACATAACAATTCTAATCGACATTTTTTGTTTGTGCAATACACCATGTCTTCTCAGTATAAATTGACCATAATTTTCTTATTTGAAAATAAAAGAAATAC
This sequence comes from Quercus robur, assembly GCF_932294415.1. Taxonomy (NCBI): domain Eukaryota; kingdom Viridiplantae; phylum Streptophyta; class Magnoliopsida; order Fagales; family Fagaceae; genus Quercus; species Quercus robur. The sequence goes on along the minus strand of NC_065534.1, from coordinate 40,125,567 downwards.
CGGAATGAAACCAATTCCCAGACACACATGCATGCACAGTAGTTCTGCAAGAACACTTTGTAGTTAAAAGTAATTAAAGAAGATAGGTATAAGCTAATGCATATACAAATGGTAACCTTTGGTACTAACCTTTTTATAGCTCCACGGCCATGGCTGCCCAGTACAAGTAATTGAATGTTGAGCTTTTCCACAGCTTCATATATTGCCACTTTAGGATCCCCAACTTCTGTCACCGTTTCTGCAACAATCTATAGCAAGGAACAGTGCATATTACCATATTTAACATATAGTGGATTTGAACTTTTATAAAGTTATTTTTGGTTAAGTCTATCAATGAGAAGTTCATTTGATTTGACCTACTCAAGAATAGGAACTTTCACGCTGTTATCAATACACTAACACTAAAAGAGATTGACATCTAAAATTTAAATTTTGTAACACTCCAAAATCAATCTTTTTTTTTTCCCCAGAATTTGTTTACTTTCAATAACAAATCACACAAATCAAATTATATGTAATGCAACCTAAAAATATATAAACTTGAGAAATTTTATTATATGGTTAAATATGTCTACATTTATACATTAATTCCAAATATAGTTATCAAAAAGTTAAGCTAAAATGACCAACAAGACCCATGGGGCATGTTTATCAAAGTTGTTAGGAAGGAATTATCATAATGGTTTGTGTTAATAGGATTGTTGTTATAACCAGCAGCCGCATTATTTTCCAGAATGCAGCACGTGGTCACATCGAAAAGTGAAAAATAAAGTTCAACAATGCCAAAATGCAATTCCTAATGTATCTAACCAGCGATAGAGTCAGGATTTGATTGGTGGGGGATGGGTGAAATCTATAAGCACATGTACCAACACACACTTGAACATATATAATATGAAATATCAAAAATCATGTATATACTAAGTGATATTTTAGAGTAAGAAAATTGATAAAATGATATATATTTTGTTTCTCCATTAAGGATGTTTTGTATGAATGATCCATTTTCTAATTATTATTTTTTTTCATAGTCAAATTTTCACTTAAAATGAAAATATTTTTAATAGTTAGATAATAAGTACAATTTATATAAATTTATATTATTATGTAATTATGCATAACTTTTTTTCCTTACTATACAAATTTTCATGAAGGTGAATAAATTATTACATAAAGAATTTGAGATCCTAGTATCTATGTGATTATAACTCTATTTTTGTTGTTTTCCATCTTTGTCTTATACTTATTCAAATTTTATAGATTTTGAACCTTAAAAGACATTAACAAAATAGAAATGGGTTTTTTTTTTTTTGTTCGTTTAAAATGAATTGGGACATACAAAAGAGGTAATTGTGTATTGAGTGTATAGTATGTTTGAAAAGGATTAGTATATCAACAAGAAATAAATAAAGAAAATTCACACGAATTTTTTTGAAAAAAAAAAAAAAAAAAGCCATATTTTAATTGGGGGAGAGGGGCAAAATTGTAAGATAAACTGTAGTTGTTAATTGTTTCTTTTGTGGGCCGGGCCCCCTAGCTCTGCGGACGAGGACGAGTCTAATTTATGTGAAGTTTTTAGTTGGTCACATAATCTAAGAGATTGAAAAAGATCAGATTTGAAATTGTTGAGGAACTAAAATTTAGGACCAACAATATATTTTGTCTAAATTGATGTCTAATTATTAATTGAACTGGAAAATTGTCCGATGCTTAAAGAAATTAAGAAAGGAATACGCAAATTGTAGACCAAAAAAAAACAAAAAAAAATAAGAAGCAATATTATTATATATGATTACTATATATACCCCGTTGTTGGCGCAGATTTGCTTAGCTTTCTCTAAGAGAGTCGATGCAATCTTATTCTGATTTTCTTGAATAGACCTAATCAATTCCGGAGCTGTAGTAAAACATAAAAAGCAGCCACACATAAAAAAGTAGCCTTCGATCAATTGTGTTTCCTTTACAAGTAGCAGTAGGAAGAAGAAGAAGAAGAAGAAGAAGAAGCAATAATTGATTAATATATAGAAAGAGAGAGAGAGACATACGGGCAGCACCAAAAGAGGAAGCATAAGCATAAGTGCATTCAGAAATGGGCTGTACAGTAAAGAGTACAAGTTGTGAGTTGTCGTCTATGGTTTGGCTTAGATTGTCAAGAGTCCACTGGAGCGCGTACCGGCTGCACTCGCTCTCGTCTATTGCTACCATCACCTGCTTCTTCTCACTGCCCATCTCTCTCTATCCTCTGTGTTTCTGTTGATCCAATTCTCTCGTAGCAATGCAAGTAAAAAAGTTTTAAAAACAAGGGGTCCTTTTAACTTACTGCTGGTGGACACAGCCGAATAAGTGGATTTTGTTTCAATTTATTTATTGCTCCTAATTAGTCCTAACCAACTAACTAACCAACTAACAGTCAAGCCACGAGTGAGTTCACGCGTTGTTTGTTTGTTTATTTGCGATCCTTTCGTATTAAGACCAAACATTTTTCTGTAATCTACGGTAGTTAGTTGGTAAGTAAGTCTTAAGTGCTGAGGCGTGCACGGTTTTCCTTCCAAGCGTGGCATTTCGAAATGGGATTCGGATGTTTTTATTTCTTTATATCATTGAAGGAAAATTTAAACGCTCTATACTAATTAATTTAATTGACAAATGAAAATATTTTAATAGAGATTCTACTCAATATCTTACCATAAAACCCTTATTTGACTAGAAAATCATTAAAACGTATCAAATCCTGGAACAACAAATTTAAATCTATATTTTCAAAAATTGCATAATAAAATTTAGTAGACAACAAAAATTAAATTGCATGTTCCACTTGGGACCATAATCTATATATATATATATATATATATATATATATAACCAAAACCTCTGAAGCTCCCACATTTTTCCACGTCAGCATAATATTTAAAAAATAAAAATAAAAACAATTTTTTCTCACCAAAACAAAACCCGGTACTTTTTTTTTTTTTTTTTTTTTGTGTTAAAACCCAATACTTATCTTTAAAATAAACAAAACTGGATAGACACAAACACAAACTCAGCACGCAGGTTTTCTCCTCTCTTCACGCTGCCCCCTCATCCCTTTCTCTTTGGCGTAAACGCAGAGCATCCCTCTTCTCTCAGTCTCGCTCTCTCTGTTCGTAGCCTTTGTTGGCTCAAGTCTTGGCCTCTAAAGCTTGGTACGTTTTCGTAATCCTATTTGGTTCTGGAGAACATGTTGATTTCATATAATTTTTTGTTTCTCTCTTTTCATAGTCAAGTCAAGCTATTTTATAGATTATGTAAATTACAAAAAAGGTTGCTTACAGTTTTGGGTCTTACGGAATTACTAATTTTCTGTTCCAATTTTGTTTTAGGCCCTTTTGTTCTGTTATGGTTTTTCAACAATTTAATTTTGATTTTTTGTTTGCTCTGTAATGAATATGTGTTGTTCATTCTGTTATGCATGTTTAATTTTCGGTTTTTTTTGGTTTTTTCTGTTATGGTTTTATGGTGAGATTTAAGTTTTGTTGTAATTGGTTTTGTTATGGTTTGATGTGTTGTTGAATCCATAAATCAGACTCATCAGACTTTGGTTCTCTGCCATTTGATTTGCACATGTTAGGTTTGGTTAGAAAATCTGCAATCAACATTCGACAAAAGGGTATTACGTCTGTTTTACTGCTTAGGTATTACATGAAAGGAAGAAGCAAATAAAATTAAAAACACTATAACCTGAGAATTGTGTTTGATGAACGAGGGATTGGAGCAAAAAGCAAATAAAGTCTAGGCCGACTAGATCACTTCTTTGGGTAATCCAACAAATAAAGGAATTACTATAACCCGAGAATTGTGGAAGGAGACTCCAAGTTTGTATTAAACTATTAATATTGGTATTGGCGTCTAAGTGAAGAAAGATAGTTGGGGAATATTGTTGGATGATATTAAGACCTTTATAAGCTTCCTTTGCAAGTCAAATTCTTTTCAAAGCTACCGGCCGAATTCCACGTTGATGATAGAATATTGAAGGGTTAATTTGGAACCATTGTAATGTTTGAATAGTAAATTTGCCAAGCAATACAACCAAAAGAGAATAATCAGCCCAACTTAAGAGTTATCTAATCTAGAAGAAACTTGAAAGTCTCAAAATTTGGAAGCCTTGAACTATTTAGAATTGGTTTTCAAAAGGATCTTGATGTTAGTCATTTGCTGTTATTTTAATTACTGAATTAAAAAAAAAAAATGCATTAAATAAATTATTGACTTTGTGTTTGATTTGGTTTTACAGATTTTTGTAGATTAGCTTTGATTTTGGGAAATTTTTTTCCCTATTCAAATCAATGCCATTTTGGGTTCTAAATTTTTTCCCCTATATATCACTTCTTTTATTTTTTGGAAAAAGTCACACTCAAAAGCTGTTGATTGGTAAGTGAGCCTGATATTACTAAGAAGAATATCCTCCTAACAGACAGTTTAAACTCTTTATAGCAAGACACCGTTGTTTACTGGTACACACAAAAGTCACAGCTTCCACCATTGTGGTGGTTTTGGTATGCTTGCTTTTCATTGCAAGATATTTTGGTGTTCCTCAATGATACAAGGTTGTTTATTCAGTTCTCTTAATGCTTTTGTCTCTCTTTAACTTCTGTTTACATACGGTATATTTTTTACTGCATAGAAAATATTGCATGATAGTGGTAATGTTTTTTAGAGACTTTTAATTATTGATTTTGTACTATTCAATGTTGGGCTTTTCTGGGTTTTGCATGTAATGCTATTCTTAAAATTTTAGTTGATCATCTGTTTGAGTGATGAGGGGAAAAATCAAACGTCTTGATTTGAATTATATGGAGTAGCAAGTATGGTTAAGCTATATATAGGTAAATCATTCCAAATTTTTGCAGCATTCCCTGTTATAATGTTTTGAAGATAAAATGTTAAGGATAGTTCTATATATATATGCAGAGGGTTGTAATTTAGTGCTTGAGTGTTTTAATCACATTTATGATGAGTATTTTTGCTATATGTTATGTATGTTAAGCAAGTTTAGGGGTGATATTGTCAAATTTACATCTTGAGAACTTTGAAATCTTTGTGAACAAGTAATTTTATTGTTCTGCCTCTTATCTATGGTTGTGGCATGTTCTTTTTGATTTTAGGGTAAGGATTCTACCGATTTCTTAGAGCAATGTAGGATTGAGGTTGTCTAATCCTAGCTTTTGAGTAAAATTTGATTGTCAAAATTCCACCATATTTGTCACAAATAAAAAAGATATATGTTGCAACTAACAATGGCAAAATTGCTGATTTATGTGAGATCATTAAAATGTTGAATTTTGGTTAAAAGGTTGATATAAACCTAATTTTTAGCATCTTTCACGATTTTAAGTGAATACATGTAAATTTGTTCAAATGCTAATTTTTATTCCTTACAGGGCTTTGAGGAGTACATAAATTTGATTCTGGATGATGCTGGAAAAGTCAACATCAAGAGGCAGAGCAAAAAACTTTAGGTGGGTTCATTTTCTCATTTTCCTTTTCTTTTATTCTCCAAAATGTGCATACTTTGAATGTGGTACATCTATTTTGTTATGGGTCGATTACATATCAAAAAAAATGTACAAGGTAGATTCTTCTTAAGAGATGCAACACAATAGGCACCTCTCTCTCAATAGTGGAAAGTGATGATTTCAGCAATTGTGTAAATTGGCATTATGGTTCCTTTTCAATCCCATTGAGGTCTAGAATCTTTGTTTACTGGCAATGTTAGAATTTAGATACATCTTGGACATCAAGAATGATTAATGTAATTTATGAAAGATATTTAATTGAATGAGTATTGAATTAATTATATTTGTGTAATTAATTGTATTGAATCAGTTATATATTTTCTAAATATGATCTTTAGCTTTTGGTTATCACGATATCTCTAAATATGATCTCAAGCTCTTGGTTATCACGATATTTCATTGTATTTGATAGATTTTATTACTTTGTAAATGATAGGTTTTATTAGTTTGGTATATAATTTATACCATGATATTGATTTTTTTTTTCATATTAGGGAAGTTATCAATAGCTTTCCCGTGCATCGCACGGGTTAGCGACTAGTAATATAATAAAATTCATCCTCAAGTCCCCCACAACATGTAAGTGTGGGCTTCAATGTTTTGATGCCCAATTGTATTATTTGTACAACAAAAGGCTTTGCACTTGCACATGCAACAGATGTGATGGGCTTTGCAAATTTGTTGACCAATTAGTCCAAATAATTTTCCTTGTTTGTAAATTGCAAGTGACTTATTAGGCTTGGGCATTTTTGACACAATGGATCATTTTGTGAAATCGAAGGCTATTGTAGTGGGGCACAACCCATGTAGAGAGTAAAAATTTTGAGACATGAGCCCATATTATGTGGCAAAAGCTAGTGTTTCGAGGCCCAATACAACACACGCGAAAGGAAGTGCATGGGTCACAAAGCCTATATCGTCAATAAGAATCCATTGATTGCGGGGCCCAATCTGTAAAAGTAATATGGTTGGGCTCCATGAGAGGCTTGTTACCTGTAGAAAATTAAGCAAAAAAGCCCACACTCTTAAAACACACTAACTTCGTCACAGGCGTGCGATGAGCTTTTATTTATTTATTTTTATTTTGAATTTAATGTAATTTTTCATTTTGAATTTATCTATTAGTGAGGTTACACAAAAAGAGATTTTTAAGAAACTAAAATTTAAAATTTGAAATAAAGTAAATTGTTAGGGGTTTAGTGTATGTTACTTTTTAGCAAAAAATGTAGCAAACGTTGCGAGAAATATATTTAAATAAAAAATGTTAATTTTTAGGAAAAAAGTCTCTGGTAATTTTTTTTTTTTGAATTTTGTTGAATTACAATTTTAACCCTATTTTTTAATTTTTAAAAAATAAAGATTATCTAATTAGATTAGAGTTATTTTTGACATCGTGTAAAAGCATAATTAACTTTCTGAATTCTCTTAATATATAGAAATTACTACATATTAGGCTTACTCAATAAAATAAACATTGCTATATATTTTAAAAATCTAATTCTTGAATTGCATGTTTTTTTATATCCTTAATACACATGTCAAATTTTGTGTGAGTTTACCAAAAAAAAAAATTGTGTAAATAGAATATTATATACTATATGATCTATAAGCTTATATTTTATGCATAGTTTTAAACTACTAAAACTAAAAATTTAAACAATTTATTGATGGCATAACTATTGATCTTTAATTTTCTAAAAATTTTGCAAGTATGGAGAATATAAAAAGATGTAATCTAATGATGAAATTCTCAAAATTCACTTAAAAAAAAAATATATTGAGTAAGGTTGTAGCCTTAAGCTGTAACTAATTTTGTAACTAAATTTTGTCTAATGCACATGGCCAAGAAAAAAAAAAAAAAAAAAAGCCTGATCACTAGTTAACTCAAAATCAAGTACATTTAATACAAACAATAAATGATTTTACCATTGAAAACTGTAAAATCTGCAGAAACACAAGTTTGAGAAGAATATTATGTATCCTTCGGCAGAAGTTCCCAGATTCCTAAACTATATCTAAATTGTTGATGGTACTATGTTGGAGGAACATAACAATTACAAGTTATTTGGTTGTCCCAGCACTTCAAAAGAAATGTATTCTTTCATGCTTCCATGTTTACAACTAAATTAAGAAATATGCGAGCAATCAAGAGTGTGTACAAAAACCAGCAATAAAATTACACCTTCTTACACCAATTTTTCTTCTCCACCCTTCCACCCTCTCTTTCTTAGATCTACCGATCCAACTTCTCAACTTCATTTCAAACAATCATAGCACAGAAAATGCAACAAACTTGCCCTGGTTATCCTAACCTTAAGTCATTTTTCATCATACAAAATGGACCATGACATCAAATCTGGGCCAACAATCACTTAGTAACGTATCATGCCTTGACTTTATCACCATTCAATCTAAAAGACACATTTATGCTCCAAACTCAGTTCAATTGATTGGTATACACTCCACAAGTACCCAGTTTTTTCTCCATTTGACAAGGCTGCTTGAGGAAGACAGGAGTTGAACAAACCAGAAAAATTCCAAAGGCTCCCTCTTTTTCAAATAATTGTATAAGAAAGTTGTTTAGATCAGACATAAACATGATGAATTGAACAAGTATGATGAATCTTATATGAAAGATTATTTCTTTTTCAAGTTGGAAACTTTCTAAGGGAAAACAAGGACAACTGGAAATGACTAACATATACCAATGGGTCCTCAGCCACAAAATCCTTTCCGCTGAGTTCTTGTTACAGTTGAATCAGCTAGATTCTTCATGGCGCATAAATTGAACACATTTAGATCTCACCTCTTGTGGAATACGGACAGGACGATAGTTCTTGTCAAGCCAAACTGCTGTGCCCTTTGCCTCCAAAATAGGCTGAATAACACATATCAAAGTCACCAAACATCAAGATATATCCTTCAGATGGTTTATGAAAATTGGTGCCTAAGGGCCACAATAACAAACCTCTTGATTTGGCAGCTTGAAGATGAAGTGCTCAAAGTATAGGCGAGCAGCCGAGGAGCCAGAGATCCTAACCTTTACTACAAATCTTTCTCCACTCTAGATGCACAGGAATCACCATGAGAACAGATATAACCAATATTAATATGGTACGAGCTTTAACCATAAAGTATGAAAACCTATCCTAGCAATCATTAATTGCACAAAAATTGCACTGATCAGTTTTACAACTTTGCACAAACTACAGTTGTAATATATTCTAAAAAAAGTATGCACATAACATTGTACCACATTCAGCAAGGTTAATTAAAGCTTTCAATATCAAGTTATAATTACTTTTCCAACCTCTAAGAATTTCTTCTACCTTTTTTTTTTAATAATTTCAATTGTTGGGGGAGGGGGGAATTGAAACCTAAGATTCTCAGATGGAAACACCAAGAAATGTCAATTGAGCTACAAAGCCCTTCGCAAAAATTCCTTACACCTCTAAAACAACAAATCTTAACTACTTAATTAAAGGAATAAGTTAGAAATTGTTTAGAAAATTGTTAACTAAGGTACTTTGTCAATACTTTTCAAATTCTAATTATTTGATTCTTCTTATTTTGTAAGTTGGTTTTTGTAGTTCTGTAGTAATATTTTAAATTGGTGAATTAAAGTCGTTGTTTAATATATATCAAAAAAAAAAAAATTAGGAAAATTTATGATTCTTTGTACAAGCCAAATACTGGAAAATGTTTTCCAAAGCATTTTCATGAACACAACAAAACATTGGAAAACAAGTGTTTTCCTGAAAATGCTTTCAACTTAAAATATTTTCCAACGAAACAACAGGAACCTAGAAGCCATTCTTTACAAGAACATCCTAAGCTAATGTATTAATTACTTAAGATCAAAGGCTGCACTAGGCTCCAACAATTATTTAGCGATAGACCAAGAAGTTATAAAAATATATGCGTAACAACAATCTATTTTGTGCCTTATGAAATTAATAAATATTAAGTAAAAAACAGATACAGGTTTAGCATAGAAAATTGTAAGGATCAAGGACATACTCTTAGAGGTGCAAGGAATTTGAGTGACAATTCTGACAGTGCTAATGCATCACCAGTGCGGGCAACTGTATCAGCAGTGACACCAATCATTTCCAGAAGTTCATGTCGACCTGAGTAATATATTGCAGATCAAATCATTGGATTTTTATTCATAAAGATGTTATGACCTTTCAGATGCTATGAAAGGTAGTAGGGCTCATTTCAAGTGCCATTTGGAAGAGGTTTGAGCTAAAGGATAAAAATCCTCTCTGTCTCTCTCTCTTTCTCTCTCACACGCACACTTCAAATCTTTTTAGCAGAGCTGCCTTCATTAAACGCAAATGATTCAAGGGCTGCGCTTATATTTTTTTAGCCTCCAAATAGAAGTACAACAATTATTCAAGTATTACAATAGATCAAAGATTATAACAGCCTGGTAGTAATTTACTAACAGTGTTATGTATTCATATTCATTTTCAGTTTTTTAGCAATCTCATCATTTTCTTAAAATCACATAAGAACTGCTATATGATACACTCATTCAACATTCCAAATTAACTTCACTCTTTTATAAATACCTAAATACACTATCATAAAAATAAAAAACTGCACATCGTGCACATAAACTACTATCAAACATTATAATTTAAAAGAAAATTTCCACACAAAAAAGTTTCTGCAACCAAGTCAAACAAGCAGCCGAAAATTGCATACATTTAACATGAATCCATACACAAATATTCTCACCGTGTTGGCAGTAACTTGCAAAGACAGCATTGTTAACTACTCCAAATTGATCCAACTCGTAATCACGAACTTTGAGCTCAACTTCAAAGAACCCACTCATTCTGCGAAACAAAGGTTTTTTTTTTTTTTTTTTTTTTTTTTTTAACGAATTCTTACTAATCATTCAAAACCCAAATATAGACAATAACCAAAAAAAAAAAAACTATAATTAGGTGGCACATAAAAGGAAAAGGGCATCGTCCAAAATCATTGTTTTCCCACAACAAAGTAAACCACCGACAAATTTCAAAGACAAAGAAACTGAACGAAATTGGTTCATGAATTTAACAAACTAATAAGACTTGTAATTGGAAGTCTGTAACAAATGTCACAACAACAATGCTCAGATTAAAGCAACCCATTAAAGAGAGTAATTTGAAGTACCCTTTGCCACCTTTGAGGTCCAAAAATGCGAGTGCGTTGCTGCAGCTTCTCACGACTGGGACTGATCGGAGACGCGGCGGCAAGACCGGTGATAGGGTGGTCATGGGGAATGGACGGCGGAGATGGAGCCACGTGGACTTGACACGTGAAGCGGGAAGTACTAACGCCGCCGCCGCGTGGGACGGATGGGCGTGGGCAAGTGAAAGCGCGTGCAATTGTAACATGTCTAATGTCTTGATCGGAGAAGTGTGTGGCTGTGGCACTGTGACTTTGACTGTGGAGGGTGTTGGGTTAATCGTTCGGGACTTTAAAAAGGGTTGGTTGGAACTTGGGACTGGAAAATGGAAATGCAAAGGGCGTTAGAATCCATGAAACTGTTTGTTTTTGTTTTGTTTTTTTTATTTTTTTTATTTTTAACAACTATTTTAAAATTTTTAGCATTTTAGCATCTAAAAAACTAGTTTTATAACACGTAACATCACTCTATCCGTGTTGATCAGTTGAAGCGTGTTGAGCAGTTGAAGAATAACACTGACGTTTACTCGGGCTTGGTGGATATTGAAGTGATGGATGATGACTCACTTGCTTGCAAACGTGTTTCATCAGGAAAATCAATTGACCCGTGCACTGCTTCGTGTCTTCAGGAGAATGTTAGTGGCGTTAACGCTGGCAAGGGATGTGTACAAGAAGATAGCAACCCGGTTAAAGGCGGGCCCAAGAGAAGAGTAGATAAAAATATGGGTGGGCTGCTTACTATTCAAGGCCCAAAGTCGTGTGGATAAAATGAAGGAGCAACTAACAAGGCCACATCAAAGGATTGTAATTCAAGTACTGCTGGAGAGAATGGGCTCAAGAAAAGGACTTGGAAGAGGGCTGTTATGAAGCCACGGTCTGATTTGGAGGTGCCTATTAATAAAGTACTTGGGCCGAAGAGGAGTAGCAAGGAGATGCTGCGTGGAACAGAGAAGGCAGATTTGACAAATAAGAAATCCAAGGTGAGTATTATTGAAGGTTTACATGTTCTTTCTGGGGTGAATCAAATTACAACGGCGGAGGTTGCTATGCAACCCCGCCGGACATTATGAATCTCTTGAGCTGGAACTGTCGAGAGTTTGAGAACCGTCGGAGAGTTCGTGCCTTGGTCAAGGTAATCAATAAACAAGATCCCAATATTTTCTTTCTAATGGAAACAAAATTTGGTTTGGAGTGGATGATAAAAGTTTGTGATTTGTGTAAATATAAAAATGGTTTTATTGTACCTAGGAGGGGAAGTAGTGGTGGTTTAGCTTTATTTTGGAAAAAAGATATTAGGCTTGATATTCAAACTTATTCTCATTCACATATTGATGCTTGGGTAAACGGGGGGGATGGTATTGGTTGGTGGCACCTTACTGGTTTTTATGGTGAACCGAATACTTCTAAGAGATGGGAATCATGGCAAAAACTTAAACATTTACATGGGACATCCTCTTTGCCGTGGCTAGCAATTGGGGATTTTAATGAAATTACTAGCATGCATGAAAAGGAGGGTGGAAGTAATAGAACAAGACAATAAATGAAATATTTTGTTGACACTATTAACTGTTGTGGTCTTAAGGAAGTTCGATTCACGGGGCCTTTGTTTACTTGGTTGAATTTAAAAGAGGATGGATCCCAAATTAGGGAAAGGTTGGATAGAGCTTTGGCTACGGTGGAGTGGTTTCATTTGTTTCCAATCGCTAAGCTTACTCATCTTTCATCTTCGGCTTCAAACCATTCCCCTCTTATTCTTCAGTCGTCTGTAAAACCTAGAAAAAAGAAGATGGGTAGGGTTTTCAGATTTGAATCAATGTGGTTAAAGGACCCAAGGTGTGAGGCCATTGTAGAGGAAGCTTGGGATGAAGGCTTGTATGGAGGATCAGGTGATGTTCTTAATAGATGCTTGGAGAGTTGCCGTGCTAGACTTAAGGTATGGAATGGCACAGAATTTGGAAATGTAGGGAAAATAGTGGCTGACTTACAGAAAAAACTAGAATGGTTAGAGTTGCAACCTTCAACACCAGATGTGATTAGAGCTTTGAAGAACACTAGAATTTGGTTGAACTGTTGGATGGATAAGGAAGATGACATGTGGAGGCAAAGATCAAGAATTAGCTGGATGCAATCTGGGGATAGGAATACCAGGTTTTTCCATGAGAAAGCTTCAACAAGGTACAAAAAGAATTTCATTGAGGGTTTATTGGATGAGGATGGTAGGTGGTTGGAGGGAGATGAGCATGTAGAGGAGTTGATGTTGCAGTACTATGAGAGGCTTTTCACTAGTAGTGATCCTACGGAGTTTGAAGAAATTCTAGATGCAGTTCAACATAAAAGTCACCCCTAGGATGAATCAAATGCTAGTAAGGGAGTTTACAAAAGGTGAAGTGAAAAATGCCATAAAGCAAATGTATCCATTGAAGTCCCTTGGACCGGATGGTATGCCTCCACTGTTTTATCAACACTTTTGGTCCAAGATTGGTGGTGTGGTTACTTCAACCGTCTTGGCCTTCCTCAATTCAGGTATTGTTCCACCGAATTTCAATTATACATATATTGTCCTTATTCCTAAATGTAAAGAGCCAAAAACTGTGACTGATTATAGACCCATTAGTCTTTGTAATGTGGTTTATAAAATTGCATCAAAAGCTATTACTAATAGGTTGAAAAAAGTTCTTCCTTCTATTATTAGTGATACCCAAAGTGCTTTTGTGCATGGAAGGTTAATCACTAATAATGTTCTTGAAGCATATGAGATGATGCATCATATTAGTCAAAAGAAGAATGGAAGAGTGGGTGATTTGGCTCTAAAGCTTGATATGAGCAAGGCATATGATAGGGTAGAGTGGATATAGTTGGAGAAAATTATGCAAAAAATTGGGGTTTGATGATAAATGGTGTGCTTTAATTATGAAGTGTGTCACTACTGTTTCTTATTCTGTGAAGATTAATGGCAAGCCTGAAGGGCATATTGTTCTAAGTAGGGGAATCAAGCAAGGTGATCCACTATCTCCTTATCTATTCTTGTTATGTGCGGAAGGACTTTCTGCTCTTATTAAGAAAGAGGTGGAAAATGGAAGGTTGGGGGGAGTTGCAGCTTGCCGTAGGGGTCCAAAAATATCCCATCTTTTCTTTGCCGATAATAGTTTGATATTTTGTAGAGCTTCCTTGGAGGAGTGTGATGCCCTTCAATGGGTGTTGAGGGTTTATGAATGTGCTTTGGGGCAGCAGTTAAATCATGCTAAAACTTCTCTGTTTTTTAGTCATAATACTCTTGTTGATATTCAAGAAGTCATCAAAGAGAGGTTGGGGCCCAAGTGATTAAGCACCATGAAAAATATCTTGGTTTGCCATCATTGGTGGGAAGGAATAAAAAGAACACTTTCATTACTATTAAGGACAAATTAAGGAAAAAGCTTGCTAGTTGGAAAGAGAAGTTATTATCTAAGGCGGGGAAAGAAGTGTTGATCAAAGCTGTGGCACAAGCGATTCCGACCTATACTATGAGTGTTTTCAAATTGCCTGACTCTCTATGTGAGGATTTGACTAGTATGATTCGTAATTTTTGGTGGGGGCAAAGAGATGATGAAAGGAAGATAGCTTGGATGAGTTAGGAAAAATTGTGTGCTCCAAAGAGTTGTGGTGGGATGGGTTTTAAAAAACTTAAGGAGTTCAATTTGTCTTTATTGGCAAAGCAAGGGTGAAGACTTCAACAAGGTCATGATTCATTGGTGTACAAGCTTTTGAAGGCCAAATATTTTCTCACAAGTGACTTCTCACAGGCTGTTTTGGGTAATAATCCTTCATTTACTTGGCGGAGTATTATGTTTGCTCAACCTCTTGTTAAATATGGTTCAAGGTGGAGACTTGGTAATGACGAGAAAATTCGGATTTGGGGTGATAGATGGCTGCCCAAGCCTTCAACTTTCACTGTTTCATCCCCTAGGTTGTTTATGCCACAAGATATGAAGGTTGGAGAGCTGATAAATAAGGAAGAAGCTTCATGGAAAGTGGAGGCTATTGATGCTCTGTTTTTGCCGCATGATGCAGAGGTTATAAAGGCAATCCCCATAAGCTTTAATCTGCCAGAAGACAAACTGATTTGGGCTTGGAGTAATAATGGAGCTTTTTCTGTAAAAAAATGCCTACTGGGTTGCGTCTCGAATGTCCCTAGCTACTTCCTCAAGTTCAAGCTCTGATGACAGCCAAGAAAAAAGCTTTTGGAAACACATATGGCGGATCAATGTGCCTCATAAATAAGGCACTTCGCTTGGAGGGCTTGTCAAGACATCTTACTGGTGAAAACTAACCTTGTTAAAAGAAATGTTTTGCATGTTCATACATGTGATGGATGCAACACGGAGGCAGAGGATGCAATTCATTTTTTCTGGAAATGTACCCGAGCTAAAGAACTTTGGTCTTCAATGAAACTGGTGTTTACTAACGTGATGGATCAGTTTTTCTCTTTTAAGGAGATGTCATGGTGTTTAATGATGGATGAAAAGAGTTCACCGGAAAATATTGAACTGTTAATGACTTGTGTGTGGGCGATGTGGAGTAACAAAAATGAAGGTCGACATGGCAGAATGCGAAAAGATGGAAGAACGCTGGTTCGGTGGGCAATGCAATACTTGGATGAATATCGGGCTGCTATTGATCTCTTACCGATACCTCAAATGTCTGTCCAGCATGTTCAAACATGGATTCCACCAACTGCTCCGTGTCTCAAGTTCAATGTTAATGCTGCTGTGTATGCAGAACTACACACTGTTGGAGTTGGAATCATAGCACGGGATTGGAATGGTCGTTTTGTAGCTGCAATGTGCAGGAAAATTCAAGCACCATTAGGGCCTCTTGAAGCGGAATCGAAGGCTGTTGAAGTGGGATTGCAGTTCGCAAGGCGGTTGGGTGTTTCAGACTTAACAATCGAGGGTGATGCGTTAATTGTCTCTAGGGCGTTGAATCAATCTTCCTCCTCAGTTCTGGCCTCAATTGATGCGGTGATTATGGGTATTAGATCAGCTGTCTGGGAGTTCAATAATGTGTTTTTTTCTCGTGTGAAATGTTTTGCAAATATCCCAGCACATTTGCTAGCAAAGTATGCCAAGGGCATAGTTCATCAGTGTATGTGGATGGAGAGTTGTCCTAGTTTCTTAGAATTGGGAATTCTTCATGATGTAAACTCTATTGCTATTTGATTAATATTATGTGTGTGCTTTCCTAAAAAAAAAAAAAAAAAAATCACTTTACAATATATCTTAGAGCATCACCAGTGGGCCTGCCAAATGCCATATGTAAGGTACATTTGGCATTCAGGTCCAAAACATGCTCAGCAATTGAAAGGCCAAAACTGGAAAATGCCAAATTTTTTTGGCATAGTGCTACAATACCATCTTAAATGTGCGATGGTATTGTAGCGCTATGCCAAAACAAAATGGTATATTTTAATCCTTTTATTTTTTTCTCTCTCCTCTATGTCAGAATTTCTTTCTCAGCATCTCTCAGTATTTCGTCTCCCTCTCTCTCTCTGACTTCTCTCGTCGTCTCTTTCTTTGTGCTGGTGCTTGAGGTAGAAGACCTTAGAGTTGTCAATAGCGGTAGAGGAGTTGAGTTTGGTGTCAAGGAGCTTGAGGATTTCGTAGCAAATGTTGAAGAGCTCCAACTCAATTTGAGTCAAAAAGCACCGCAGAAGTGGGTTGCGATTTGAGTTAAGAGTGGGTTGCGATTTGGGTTGCGTTGCCGAAGTAGAGAGTCTGGTGTCAAAAAGCGCCGCCGAAGTGGGTTGCGAACTGGGTTCTGTACGTGTGTGTGTGTGTGTGTGTGTGTGTGTTTTTTTGACTGATGGCTAAAGGAAGAGGTGGGTATGGCTGAATTGGGTATGGATTTGATATGGATGGTGGCTAAATTTTATCTCTGCTCTTTCTTTCTTTGTGAGTATGGCTAAATTGGCAGTGAAGAGGAAAAAAAAAAAAAATTTCAAGCTTTTTTCAAGTTGCAAGCGTGTTTTGGTGGGTGGTTGTACTGGGTTTGGGTTGGTGGTGGGTGGATGAGAGGGGGAAAATAGAGAGAAGAGAGAGAGAAAATTTTTATATTATTTTATTGTGTAATTTATATTATTTTAATATGCAATATGAAAAAATAAAATATGAGTTGTTGGATGTATTGTAAAATAGTATGGTATAATTGATAAAGTAGCTTTTTGAGATGGTAAAATAAGATGGGATGGCATTTTTGGTTGTGGATGCTCATATCAAAACTTTTATTATTTTTTTTTTTTACACTTCATTTAAATATTCTTTCTTTATTATTTTTTATTCATTTTTTATTCTTCTTCTTCTTTTTCCCTTTCTTTCTCTCCTCTATCTCTCTCTTTCTCCTTAACCTAACTATTCTCAGCACCACTAGCCACCACAATACCAACAGTCACCACAAAACCCACCACCCATACCACAACCACCACAAACCTACCACCCATGCCACAACTAACCAAAAAAAAAAAAAAGCCTCCACATCCACCCACTACACCCACCACATCCACATCCACCCATACCACAACCACCACATCCACCTATCATCGCCGCCACCAGCCAGATTCACCTGCACAATCCAGGAACACAACTAGGAAATGCGACCTAGGAATTGCAACCCATGACCACGACCACAATCAAAACCACAACCCACGACCCAAGAACTGCACCATGACCATTGGACCATCAGACCACGACCCACAACCCAAAATCAAAAGCACAACTATCGGACCCACGACCCATGACCATCGGACTATAGCCCACGACAGACAACCATTGCTGGACCACAACCATTGGGAGAAAGAAGAGAGAAGAGAGAAGTGAGAGAGGAAAGAGTAGAGTGAAGTGAAAAAAAGGAGAGTTGGTGGTATTTTTTTTTTAATCTAGCTACAGTGAGTTGTTATAAAAAACAGCTCATTGTAACTAAATGCTAAAATATTTGGCATTTAACATCTTTATTATAGGTATGTGTTTATGATTTGAGGTGTTAAAAATGCTAAAAAATAGCATTTAGCATTTTTAACACATTTGATGAGAATGCTCTAACACCTCCACTCGCTATTGTATTTTTTTTTTTTTAAGAAGTAATATTATTATAATACTTTCACAACAAATTTTAAGTAACAAGTTATTATGGATTTTTAATTTGAATTTATCATTGAAATTATTTTCTTGTTCACCAGTAATAACCTGTAACAATCTGTCATTTAAGATTTGTTATGAAAATATTGTGGAAATTGCATTTCTCTTTCTTTGTTTTTTCTTTTTTCTTTTTTTTAAGCACTCTTTTTTAGAAAACTGTTGGAAGAGTTGCCAACTATCAACACAAGGATTGTCAACCAATCTAGAGAGCATAAATCTCCAATACATTCTATTGAACCCACTAGTCAATAGTCATAAGGATAAATGTTCATCGTCAAAGGGATTTTGAGGTAGAGGGCATTGTATTTAGTGAATGCCTTGACGTTTTAACAAAGATCTTAAGATTTGGTGAATATCTCAAAATATCTGTTGAAGGGATAC